>NC_091330.1:23733817-24031209 GCF_038502225.1 Cherax quadricarinatus | reverse complement strand
GCGTTAAACCAATGTGAATCATTTAGTGGAAGGCTTGATCCTCCATCGCCACAAACATGCTACTCTCGCAGTCAGGTTTAATATGAGAGAACAGGAAAGATCTGCTCTGCAGTTTATGGTCTCTCTTGTTTAGTTTATGGTGATGTGGTTGTGGTTTATGGGGAACGTGATCTTAAGAAGAGTTCATTCGAGTTCCCTTTTTTCATTACCCGAGCACACAGCGGCCATCATATCCGCTCATCAACTGGAGGGGAGAGAAGCATGACAGTGAGGCATTACGACGGTACACGGTCACGTGTGGATGGCAGTTTTTTATAAAGGCATTTAAGTTTTTCTTCTTAATAATACCTTCTTTTGCATTTTGTTTCAGCTTTTGATCACTCTTATTTGTGAAGATATTTTTTTTAATAAAGTGCTGTGATTCCCGTTTTCTAAATTTTAACTTTTTCTCTGTGCTGAGAAGTCTCCTTTATTTTTTAATACTTCGGCCGTCTCTAAGATGAAGTGACTCAAATAAAAGAAGAAACATTTTCACCGTCATTCATTCAGCGTCTTGAGAAGCATGACATTACTACTGTAATCCCTCAGTGGATTACAGTCGGTTCTGGTATGGCTAGCCGGTTTCCCTGAATCCCTTCATAAATGTTAACTTTCTGACAGCCAACGGCTAAAAATCACTTGCCTGCACTCCTCTCTATCGCGTTCACACAAGCCAGTTGGATGCTCAAGCCTCTATAATTCAAAACCTTTACCTCCCCTCCCTCCAACCCTTCCTGGGACTTTTACTACCCGTGTCCGAGGTCCAAGACTGTTCAACTGCCTCCCAGCATACATAAGGGGGATTACCAATAGACCCTTGGCTGTCTTTAAGAAGGCACTGGACAGGCACCTAAAGTCAGTACCTGACCAACCGGGCTGTGGTTCGTATGGCAGCCTACGTGCGGCCAGTAGTAACAGCCTGGTTGATCAGACCCTGATCCACCGTGAGGCCTGATCTCAGACCGAGCCGCGGGGGCGTTGCCCCCGAAACCCTCTCCAGGTAAACTCCAGGTAAACCCTTTCTTTCTTCCCCATTTTTATATACCCTGTTAGTCATCCTATCTTGCTCCATCCTCAACAACTCCGTCCTCCGCCCTTTGAATAATACTCTTTTGGTATCTCCATATTCACTCCTAATATCCAAGCTACTAATTTTCTGCATAATATTGACTCCATACATTGTTCTCAGACATGACGTCTCCACTATCTCCCAGCATCTTCCTTGCTGCAGTGCTCAAAACCCAGGTTTCTCATACAGCAGTGTTGGTACTGTTATAATCTAATACATTGTTTTTTGTTTCCGTGGATAAGGTTCTTTGTCTCCATAGATGTCTCAATGCCCACTTTTTTCCTCTTGGCATTTCTGTGGTCACCCTTCTCAAGAGAGGTTCCTTGACGCTGATGAGGGGCTCTTGATCTAGGGAACCGGATCTGTGCTCCGGTTTCCTGAATTGAGCTTGAATACCTTCCATACTCCCTTCCCACGTGAGTTGTATAATCCTACGGGTTTAGGGCTCTCCCATGATTATAATAATAAATCTCTGGTTCACCTTATCTTAGTTGATCCATCTGTTGACAAGTCAACTCCCAAATATCTGAACACATTTAAATCCTCCGTACATCTTCCCTTCAATCCGATATCCAATCTTTCACTATTTTTTCCTTTTTATTACTCTCATTTCCTTGCTCGTCCCTTTGTTAACTTTTAATTTCCTTTTTTACATACCCTTATGAATTTCATCTACCAACATTTGCTGCGTCTCTTCAGAATCTCCTACAAGAACTCATCGTTAAAAAAAAAAAAAGTGACATTTCCTACTTTATATCAGAAATATTTTATTTTTTAATCCCACACATCTTTTCACCCCCTAGTGTTCGCTTCTTTTACAATCGCGTATATAAATGGTACGCCATAGATATCCCTGAGTAAGTCCAACTTTCACTGGAAAATCCCCTAACCCAAGCCTAGCTATCCGCATAACTCGTTACTGCTTTTCATAATGTACCATCTATTCAATACATTTTCAATTGACACATTGTTCCCTTATCCACCCTCTCATATACCTCTTCTATATTCATAAATGCTGCAAGAATTATTCAGTTATATGCTTCAGTGTAAATACTTGAGTTGCACATCCCGTTCCTTTCTTCATTGTTCCTCTGCAGTCTTACTCTCTGTTTCATCCTTAATTCTCTCAGCAATAATACTACCATACCATTAGCCCGGCATATGCAACAGGCTTATTCCTCAATATATATTCTATCTTCTATCTCCCCTCGAGGAAGGTTCCTTGATGCTGGTGAGGAGCTCTTGATCTAGGGAATTGAATCTGTGCTCCAGTTCCCTGAATTAAGCCTGACTGCCTTCCATCCCCCCCCCCTCATGCGCTGTATAATCCTATGGGTTTAGCGCTCCCCCATAATTATAGTTATAGTATTTTCTATCTTTTTTTAACCTTATACAAAGGAACTATTCATGCTTTGTCAATCACTAGGTACTTTTTCCCTTTCATATATACGATAAACATATCCACCAACCACTCCAGAATTATATCCCTACCAGTTCTTAATAGTTCTGTCTTGATCCCGTCTATCCCAGCTGCTTTACTCCCTTTCATCCTATCTATTATCTCGTCTACTACTTCCTCGCACTCTAATCTGGGTCTTTCTCACTCAAACGAGATGTTATGCCTCCCTGTCCAATGCTTGAAATCTCCAACTCGTCTAATAACTTCCCTCTTTCGTTTTTAACTTTAAATCCATTTGTTCTCTAGGCTTTCTCAACTTTGATCTCACTCCAAAACTTTTTTCTTATACACATTTTTTATTTTTAATAACAGCTCACCCATTCGCTCAGTGCCTTTCCATTTGCACTCCATCCTCATTCTTTTAACCCCTCTTTTATTATCTCATATAATCTGCCTCCCACCGTACGGAACTTCTACATTGCAAAAACCTCTTGTATATACTAACTTTTTCTCTCTTACCACTCTGTTTATCCCATTTTCTCAGTCTCTCTTCTTTCCTCCCGCAGTCACCTTCCTAAACCCATAAACTTCTGGTGCACACTAACACTAGTCTTATACCTGCCCCATACCTCTTCCACCTCAGTACCTGTGCTCTCTATCCCATCTTTCTCCCAACATTTGCTTATATTTTAACCCTTACTATTTCCTACTTTAATTTGATAAATTTCACTTGTTTCTTATCTACTGATAACGTTCACCTTATATCCCGTCTACTTCTTACTCTCACTGTAGATCCCACCAAATAATAATCTGATATAACTGTCGCCCCTTTTAACACATGCTCAGTCTTGTACCATATATAGTCTAACAGCCTGTTGTCATGACGGCCTAAATCATTTCTCGTCTACTTATTTATCTAAGTTTTCTTAAAATACGTATTACCTATCGGTTTTTTACATTAACAAGTAATCGCGTGTTTTCCTATCAACAAATGAGTCTACAGTGATCACAGTTTTTCTTCCTTATTTGTATCACTTGGCTCTCAGAGCTGCTTGTATTTGTACCATAACTTTGGACTGTTATTTCATATTTGTTTTTTTTTCAGGGAGGGACATCATACTACTTCTGATACTTCAGTTATAGTATGTAGAGTCACATTATCACTCCTGTGTAACAGTCACGCGTATGATTGTTTAAGTCAGAATTAAATACTAATGTTGATTACGAGGAAGAGATGACTATGACGATATTGTATCACTTATTAGTGATAATTTTTCTTTCAGATTTATCACCTTTCTGAAATATTGATATTATTATTGCTCTTTTAAAGATGTTGCTTGAGTAGAATTGGCTGTGTTTGTGTCTGTCTGTGCCTATCTGTGTATGTATCTGAGTCTCTGCATGTCTGTGTTGGTAGGGTTGTTGCGAAGGGAGAGCAGAACTGGTAGAATGGGATAGCAGTAATAGATAAATCCGCTGAAGTATTTGCTATTGTCATTCCATAATAACTATCGCATAGCAGCAAGTAACAAATGATGCTGTTATTTCTTGTGATATTGTCTCAAGAAATTGGTAAGTGAATAACGAAAGTGACGCCAGTCTGTAGCTTCCAGTCATTACTTGCCTCTTCCGTGAAAAAAAAAAGAATTACATTATTTTTCTTACCATTTAAAGATAAATTTACCATGTGTAGAGCAGAGTTTTCAATGTGTTTTGGAGACAGTTCTAGCTTATCACAACTTGTCGTCTCTAAGTTTCTAAGACCACCTCCGACATATTTGACGGAGTTTTTGCATCCTGCCACGGAGGTTGATTATTTAGGTTTAGGAATTGCATCTCGACAGCAAAATAGTCTAGAGGTAGGTTAAATAATTGTTCTCTGTTGATTTATAAGTAGAACTGAACCGTCGAGTAAAATCTCATTCGGTCCATGATCAAGGATCGCTGAGTTTTGGAAACCACTCTGCCTGATGATAGTTTTCTTTTTGACTATCCCTCCTATTTAGAAAGGGCCCAGTGGTGGACTTCCTTCAGATGCCGACAAGTTTGTCTAGGAAGATTCTTGTTGTGGGCAGAAGAAAGTCTTTCGTTTCTCTTCCAAGCTGCCTCATGGTAGAGATAGCCAAACCACAGCTGATGTGCCAGTGAGAGGTATGGGTGCTAAAGATTCAGGCAAGCTGAAGTAAAGAACTCACCAGTACCCGTTCTACAACGGCAAAGATGTCAGAGCTGATTCTCTCTCTCTCTCTCTCTCTCTCTCTCTCTCTCTCTCTCTCTCTCTCTCTCTCTCTCTCTCTCTCTCTCTCTCTCTCTCTTTACACAGGGTTTGACAAGATTAAGGATCCCTAGCTTTATTGACAAGCTATTTACAGGTTAAGGATTCCTAACTTTATTGGCAAGCTAAGAGCTGTTACCTACATCAGCTCATTTGAAAGCATTTTTATTGTTATGAGACATACAAGTAGGGAACAGGATAAAGTTGGAGCCATCTGTGGGCCAGCATTTTCATTTGATCATCTGACTTTATCTCGTTGACATCATTATGCTGTACGAATGTGTTCCATACTTGAGTCATCCTGAGTATATAGGATATCTCTCCCTCTCCCTCTCTCTTCTCTTTTTATTCTTCTCTTTTTCTCTCTTTTCCTCTTATTCTTCTGTAAGGAATGATCTGTTTGAAGTAGTGGTGGACTCCAAAACTTAATTCACAACTTCAACAGTTTGTAAAACAAGGTCCATGAGGTCAGAAATCAATGACGCCTGTTCAAGTAGTCTAGGAGGCGGGGCTAGGAGCCGAGTCTCGACCCGCCTCAAAAACACCTCGGTGAGTACAGTAAACGAAGTACAGGAATGTGTGGAGGAAGGGGATGAGAGGAAACAGGGATTACGAATGAGGTGGTTGGTTCAGATATTTAATTTATCTTTAATTGTAACTGATACTCTAATTTTACTTTCTTTACAAGAGCAGCAGCACTTCCATGTGAGTTATTTTCTATTAATGTCATGGGACACTTATTGTGATTTGGAAAAAAAAGTAACCAAGTGTGTTAATATTTAGTCAACATTTCTTCGTGCATGGAAATTTTTTTTTACAATTAAATATGAAGGTATAGATGAAGCACTGAACAGTTTTATTTTAAATCTAAGATCTGTGCTAGAGGAGAAAGGGTTTGAAAATGTGAAGCAGTTCCAGATGCTCAGTTGACGTAGGAGAGCTGGTCTGAGGAGCACCTGAACCCAATGTTACCTTCACACCTCACTGGTCATGAATTTCACGCAACATCTCTCTCTTTGTCTGGTTGTTTGTGTGGATTTATATCTTTTTGTCTCGTGATGTGTTGAGTTTTGTGTCTGTTACCCTGGATACCTGGAGGTTACCTGGAGGTTATTCCGGGGATCAACGCCCCCGCGGCCCGGTCCACGACCAGGCCTCCCGATGGATCAGGGCCTGATCAACTAGGCTGTTACTGCTGGCCGCACGCAGTCCGACGTACGAGCCACAGCCCGGCTGATCCGACACCGACTTTAGGTATCTGTCCAGCTCTCTCTTGAAGGCAGCCAGGGGTTTATTGGCAATTCCCCTAATGCTTGATGGGAGGCTGTTGAACAGTTTTGGGCCCCGGACACTTATGGTGTTTTCTCTTAGTGTACCAATGGCGCCCCTACTTTTTATTGGCGGCATTTTGCATCGCCTGCCCAGTCTTTTACTTTCGTAGGGAGTGATTTCTGTGTGCAGATTTGGGACCATTCCTTCCAAGATTTTCCAAGTGTAGATTATGATATATCTCTCCCTCCTGCGTTCCAACGAGTACAAGTCAAGTGCTTTCAAGTGTTCCCAGTAGTTAAGGTGCTTGTGTGTTGTCATAAAATTTAATAGGTTCAAGAGATCGGATTTACTCCATATAAATCCCTACCTGTTTTCCCTAACAGAGCTCCAAGGTGCTTCGTTCACCTCTTCCTGATTCTCTTTTCTAGAACTTGTGCTAGTATGCATGTGTTACGAGTATGGCCATACCCGTCATATTTTATAATATAATATGCTCCTTTATTTTATAATATATATGCTAATGTTAATATTGTATTATATTATGATTTGTTAGCAGTTCTTAATATTGTCATGTAGTGGGAAACCACTAGTGTAAGTGCCGGTTAGCACTTCAGGTACTTAAGTCTCCCTCAGTCACTTGACCAACGTGACGTCGGCTTACCACTCAGTGGTACCGGCAGTAGGTTCACTACTCTTGCTCTGAGTAGGTTTCCACACACTCTCAGAGTTTGTTCATACTCTTCTGAGCACATTCATGCACTCAGCCTTTAATACATTCCCCCGCTCTAGAAGATTACTTAGTCCCAGACAACGTGTACTTTTATGTATAACACTACAAGAGAGAGAGAACTTTGTATCATATACTAAGTTTTATATGGATTCTTTTATAATAAAGATCACATTTTATTTAGTCGGATCAGTCTCCTAATGATAATCCCCATATTAAACTGACATGTGTCTAAGGACAACTAGACGAGAGCTGGATTCGACATCTTGTTACGGAAAGGGGCCAAAACAGGCCCATAGACATGGCCCCAGCTGTAACAGCATGTTAGTGATTTTTTCTCTAATTCAGTTCATCTTTCCTCAGTGCATTTATTGGGAACACATTTACAGTTTTGCAAGTTGTTTGGTAGCTGCCCTGCCTGTAGCAACTTAATATAGATCATCGTTGAAAAGTCAGCAAGTGCTTCCCCTCCCTTCTTCAGTACTCAGGGTTATATGTAAACATGCCCTGTGATTTTTGTTATCAGCTCTTTTCGATGTATCATTCTTTGCTTCCTTGGTATGTATTTGCTGTTTTTACTTCTAGTTTTTGTACTGATCCTGTCTCGCTTGTGAATACCTTCTCCATTCTTATGTTAAATTACTCGCTTACCCATCTCAACTCTTCTGTAAGAGATCTCTTTCTTTAGTCGTATTACTTAATTCTTTATGGTATTATTTTTCTTACAAAGCTGTGGAACAGATTGGGTTTTTGCTTATACTTCGTTGCTGTCATTCTAAAATTCCCTCTATGCTTCCCTGTTTATATTTGTATAATCGTATTTTATTCTGCTTCCTTACCTTTCCTCTGTTGGCCTCCGTATACTGTATTTTCTATTTCCTATTTCTGCTCGATCTGGCCTATTTGAAACTCAGGTTAAATCACGAGTTCTCTGTATTTGGCATTTCCATTCCTCTTGATTGGTATTGACCATTCTCTGGCCTCCGGACTCGTTCTTTCTGGCTACACTCTCCATCTGTTGGTTGTCTGGAGCGGTGTCGCTCCCACCCAACGTCTTCTTTCATTGTCTTTTCACCAAGTTACACTCGCCATGTTGTATTTGTGAGGAATCGAGGCTCAGCTCCTGGACCCTGCCTCCTAGACCACCTTGGCATTATTAATTTCTGGCCTCTTAAGCTGTGTATTGCATTTGTCTCCCACTTCAACTCAAATCATTCTACTTTTTAACCACCTTTACACTATCTCTACGGCTCAACCGTCTCTTCAGCTTCGACCTGTGACTTCTTGATCTGGTCTTCTTAATTCATACTCTGTCCCTGTTTCTCTCAATCGCTCATAAGGTGATGTATGTTGTAATCATGTCTCCCTCAGTCCTTCTCTGTTAAAAATTCTCAGGTACATTTCCTTCAACCTCTCCTCGCATCGCATTCCGCTCAGTTTTGGTACTAGTTCTGTGTGTGTGTGTGTGTGTGTGTGTCTGTCTATGCATGTATGTACTCACCTAGTTGTGGTTGCAGGGGTCGATTCACAGTTCCTCGCCCCGCCTTTTCACTTCTCATCAACTTCACATCATCTGCAAACAGGGACACTTCTGAGTCTATTCCTTCCGTCATGTTCAAAAATACCAGAAACAGCACCGGTCCTAGGACTGACCCCTGTGGCACCCCGCTCGTCACAGGCGCCCACTCTGACACCTCGTCACGTATCATGACTCGCTGTTGTCTTCGCGACATGTATTCCCTTATTCACTGTAGAGCCTTCCCTGTTATCCCTGCCTGGTCCTCCAGCTTTTGCACTTATCTTTTGTGTGGAACTGTGTCAAACACCTTCTTACAGTCCAAGAAAACGCAATCTACCCACCTTTCTCTCTCTTGTCTTACTGCTGTCACACTGTAATAGAACTCCAGTAGGTTTGTGATACAGGATTTCCCGTCCCTGAAACTGTGCTGGTTGTCGTTGATAAGCTCATTCCATTCTAGGTGCTCCACCACTCTTCTGATAATCTTCTCCATGACTCTGCATACTATACATGTCAGTGATAATGGTCTGTGGTTTAATGTTTCGTGTCTGTCTCCTTTTTTAAATATTTGTGTGTGTGTGTGTACACAGTTATTCTTACATTGGTTGATTAACAGCTCCGGGCTCAACTTCTTAACTCGTATTGTTTGCATGACTCACGAAATCGTAATGACACGATTGCAAACAAACCATACCACGGGCGGGGATAGAACCCGCGATCAGAGAGTGACTAAGGCGACGGTCTGGAGTTTTGAGACTCTCTGATCGCAGGTTCTATCCCTGCCCGTGTTATAGTTTCGTATTGTTGCCTTCACCTCTTCATCTAAACCCCTCCACTTACCACTTATTACTTTCTTAACATACTTGTAGATCATATTCGTACTTCCTCGTATATCATACTGCCCTTATGAACTCTGATCTCCTGATTATTTTGTATGTTTACAGTTATATTCCCTTGGTGTTTATTCTAGCTTTAAGATACCTAATTCTCTTTATGTAGTTAATCTGAATTAACTTAGGTATGTGTCATTGCAAAACTTTGGTTTCCTCTAGTTTTCCTAAATGCTTATGTTCCATACTGGTACTGGTACTGGATACTCAAACACAGGACTAATGTAAGCTGTGTACTGTTCGAAATAAATCATTGTTAAAAAAATGAAAACAGTTATTAAGTTAGTTTTCCATATGTTGCTGAAGATTTTTTTGGTGATATTCTTGGTGTGATGCTTATTCTGCGGTACCACACTTTGCGGGTTGAATTTCATGTCGGATCTTCTCAGTCACACTACTATTGTCATTACACGTGCCAGGATTGAATTCAGTGATCCACCTTCCTAACCACTCTAGCACCTATTCGAATCATATTGAAGCTTATGTCTGTCTTCTACACCTGCCATATTTATCATTAATTTTGAGGCCGAGCAGAAAGAGATTCCTAAATTATCTAATGGAAACCCATTTTGGGTATGATCTGTATGTAACTGAGCAAAACTCACCTGTGGTTGTAAATAGTTTGGTAAACCTTTCCCTACTTACAGTTGACCAAGGGTGAAAATTTGAAACCGATCAGGTAAGGTATTCGAAAGTTCACTCGAAAGCCTTGAAAGAAGTTAGCGAAAGACAAGAACAAGGTATCTAGCAATATGACCGGCTCATACATACATCTGTACGACAATAAAATATTTTAGGGTTCACTAAACTCGTGAAAATTAAAAATACAAGGATCCGAATATTTTTTCTTTAATTTCTATTGAATTTAAAAAATTTTCCACTCCTAAGGGAAAAAATGGACCAATGTTTTACAGGAAAGCCCAGGTTCAATTTTTTTTTTCAGTTTGGCACTACACAGCCAAAATTTAGAACAAAAATGCTTCCAATAAACATACACCAGCGCTTAATGTTTGCAAGTGACAAGAAGTCACATTTTCTTGTGCTTGAGTAAAACTAGTTAATTTAATAAAATTGGCAAATTAAATTTTGCACACCTCAAAGCGAAAGCCAAGTTTTTAAAATTGCCCACCAACACTGAGAGCATGAAGTCTGTTTGAAAGGTTTCCAGTAATTATTCTGATTCTCCAGAATTAAAATTTTTAAGGAAGTATATATAAAATTTCACTGATACTGTTAAAAACTTGAGTGCTATTATTATCAAAACCATCAGTTAATATTTTAAAGCCAATCTGATGATGCATTCTTCAGTTAACGAATGGATATCAGTATAATTATTTTTTAAGAAATTATAAATTCGTATTTATGTCACCCAATAATGCAAAAATTTGCGTTCTGGAACACGCCAGGGCAGAAACTTTCAAGTCAGTCAGAAGAATTATTCTGGAGTTATGGCACGGGTTGCAAGTTTTTTATTTTTTTTAATTATTTTCCTCTTCAAGTGAGGCTTCTTGGCGTGGTGAAGAGGCTCTTGGCATTACGGTTTCCAGGTAGTGGGAAATGTGCTAGGGTTCATCCCACTCCGTGGGGTCCCTCGGGAGTAGCGTAGTTTGCCGTGGAATATGGATCATCTGGAGGTGCCCTGCTCCCTTCCATGATTTCTGGGAGGTAGGGAAGGAGGTCCTGCAAGTGATGAGTGTATCTCCAGAGGTTGCCTGTCGGTTCGGGGAGGTGGCAGCCGTGGAAGGTATGCTTCGTAGCAGGTGTCCAACAACCCTCTCTTTTGTCCACCGAGGTAGCTCAGTGGATGTGAGGTTGGTATCCCGGAGAGCTGTCTTAATGTGAAGGGTAGGGTATGGCACGTTCCACGCTGCATCTGGGCTGCTGGCGGTTTCGAGTTCCTCTTGGATGATGGAAGGAACTTACAGCCCTTCCATTCCTTCTAGTAACTGTCCCCCCCTCTCCCCGCTGTCCCTTTCTTTATTGTTTCTTTTCTTTCTTTTTTTTCCTAAAATAATAAGACAGAAGTGCAGCCATCATGGAGACTTCGTTCCGTGACCCCTACCATCCTCCTCCCCCCAGGCCCCTTTTTGTT
Organism: Cherax quadricarinatus; assembly: GCF_038502225.1. Classification (NCBI taxonomy): domain Eukaryota; kingdom Metazoa; phylum Arthropoda; class Malacostraca; order Decapoda; family Parastacidae; genus Cherax; species Cherax quadricarinatus. The sequence continues at coordinate 24,019,927 of NC_091330.1, read as the reverse complement.
ACGACATCCTGTTCTGACCCGGCTTCATTACTGGACCATTCTCCAGAATTTTCCCATACTCCTGTACCGTCTGCTGGTGACACTTCGTCACCTTCTCCAGGTGCTGAGGCTCTGCCCGTTTTTTCTTCTAGTGCCTTTGCCCATTGCAAGTCTTTAATTATGAATCCGGCTTATCCACATACAGTGTGACGGTTTTTGGGTCGCCCACCTGCCTCAGGTCAGGACGCCTGCGGTCCTACGCCTGAACGTTCCAAACCCTTTGCTGGCGACGGTCCTTCAGTTTCTACTTATTCCACCCAGAAACGACTTACAACAAGTTTACAAGTACACGGACCAAATTCTTTTCCTTGCAACTGACGTCTCCAACTGATTATCTTTCAGACCACAGAATCAGTAAAGCTCTTTTACAACACGTTGGCCAAAATATATCTTTTCACGCACTTCAGAGTGGTGCACGCATAATTACTGTTCAGAACGCAAAGTTCGTGATCTTTCCCATCTTCCTTTGATAACGTCCCTATCACAGTTCGCAAGCACACTACTCTCATTTCTTTCAGTTTTATGGTGGTTTTACCGCATACCATTGTACAGTGTGATTTTCTGTCTTGCATTGATGATGATTTAGAGCAATTAGTCCTTCAGGACCTTCCAATTCTCAAAGTGGATACATATGTCCTGCCTGCTTGTGGGCGGAGGCGATTTCCCAGTAACATTACCCGCTTAACCTTTGACTGTCATGAACTCCCATCCTCCGTTTATATCAAGGGACATTCCTTTGAGGTCCATAAAGTGGTCCCTACACCTCAACAGTGTCGAAATTGTTGGCACTTCCTACATCCAGCTAAATATTGCAGGTCTGCGGCAGAGTGCCCAGTCTGCGGTGCCGCGGATCATGCCGATACATCTTGCAGTCTTCCCCCCACTTATCATAATTTCAATAAAACTCTCTTTCATACCGATGTCAGGTCTATCTTAATGTACATGAAATCTGTTGCCTTAAGAAGGCTTTACTTATGCTATGGCTGTCTCTCGACTCCGCCTTCAGGGAAATCTTCCCCATGTTCCTTATTCTCGAGTAACTAGGATACCAGCCTTGGTGGTCCCCCTACCTACCAGCGCCTCCAGTGCCGTGTCTTCCGAGGTTACCATCATTTCTAATTCTTTTGCGATTTTACCCTCTGAAACCCCCATCTCCTTACCTATTCCTAGCTCTACTACTACTCTCATGCTAGCTTCTCAGTCTGTGAGGCCTTACACCCCTGCATCTTCTTCGCAACCATCACCTGTGAATCTGAACCTGTCTCCTAAGCCCAAGTCTCTTCGCACTCCTCTGGTGCTTACAATTCTCCAATAGTTTTCCTTTTCGGTCTCGATGCCTAGTTCTCGCCCCCTTTCTAACTTTCACACTGTGAAGGCTTACTCAGCCCTGTAAGATCTTATGTTAGTATTACCAAGGCTGGCTCCTCCTTAGGAAAAGAAATAATAGAAAAAATAACGAAAAACATACAAATATAAACACTTTATTGTAAGAACCAAAAATGTAAAACACGTAAACTTGAGCTTTTATCCTATTTGAAAGACAAATGAAAATGAAATAGAAAAAAATGATAATTGAATTCAACGCTAATTTGTACAGGTGTAATGGTAGATCATGTTGATGTGGAAAAAGACACTTATGTATAGTTCAGGACATTTATTAAAGGAAACGTTTCGCCACGAGTGGCTTCTTCAGTCCTAATACAGAGAAAACTAAGAAAACGCGTATATATACTGGCAGGAGTCAGGTGAAGTGACGTGTGGGTAGAGGTGGCAGTAGTAGTAATGGAACTAAGGAGGTGAGACGGATGGCTAGAGAGGGACCTGCTGACATCATGTAAGAGCAGTTTCCTCCTCCTACCCCCTCTTATTTTTCACAACCCTCGCAGCAGTCTTTTCCTTCACAGCATTCCGATTCCTCCTTGCTTACACGCTTTCTGTTGTCTCCACACACATTGACTTCGCTGACCCTACTAGCCCATAGATTTTATCGCTTCTTATTGTTGGCATACCTGTCTTTGTGAATAATTACTTATTAGCAATGGAATATTCGTGGCCTCAGGGGTAATCGGGGAGAGCTCCAGGTGTTGCTCTCCCAGTTTTCCCCAGTATGTGTCGGGTTGAAGATTGAGAAACTTATGGAATAAAGATTCCTATATGTTGCATATCAACTTCTTTATCACTGTAATTTCCTCAAACCGTGCTCTAAAACCTTTATTCCTTTACTAAAATATCAGTGAAAATTCCAAGTAATCTTCACTGATTCTTCTGTGAAGACCTCTTTAAACCCCCTCTGCTTACGTTTTCGCATTTTTCCCTGATTCTTGTGAGGTTATCTACGTCTTATTGAGCTTATTGTCTGTTGTCTTCTATCATCAATGACTGTATATCAACCTGAGCTCTCTCTCGGCTTTTATTGCTACGTCATTTCCGCATTCTTTCAGTGTCCGTGCTTAACCAAGCGTAGCCATTCTTTTCTCTCTTCCTTGGTGTCTGGTGTTTTTCTGTTACTGCTCCTATACTCGTAATCTTCAACATCTTGAGAAGTCTATTTATTATCTAAAGTACTGTTTTGATTTCTGTTCGTTTCCCAATGAACTTCATTTTCGTGAAATTTGATTTCCTAGCCTTATTCATCTTTCATCTCTACTTGCTTCGGTTCACCCACACCTCCACTAGAAGTTCCTTATATTCGGAGTACTTGACACATATTTCTCATTGGGAAAAATATCATGTCCAATCTTTTTTCATCCTTCCCTCGTATTCTTTTGATATCTTTAATATGCTGTCATTACTGCCTCTGTTTCTTTGCGATTCAAGTCTCCCACGATCAATAGATCTCCCTTCGTTCTGTGCGCTTTCTGTGTTATTTCTTACTGTGTCCTTTGGCTCTACTGTTCAATCTCTGATATCTTCGCTACAGTGATTAGTCATTTCATCAAAACTCATCATACCCTTAAAAAGTGTCACCCGTTTTGTGGGTGAAGGGAGGGAAGGGTGTATAAATGTATATATGAATGCATGTTTGGGAGAGCAAGCTCGTTCCCATTTTTTTTATACAAATTTTGGAACATCCTTTGAAGAGTTCAGTGCTCTCAACATTTTATTGAGATTGCACATGCAAATTTCCTCGTGCTTTAGAAACATTCTGTATTACATTTTTTAGCTCTTTATGTATTCCTGAAAAAGCACTCGCCTCATGGGGGTCATTTAGTGCTGCATGGTTAAGTGTTAACCTCTATCGTATAGTTTTATAGCTATTATTATAATAGAATTAAGAAATGTCATTATGCTAGAATTCGAGTAAATTTATATAGAGCGAGAAATGAAGGCGAGTAAGTGTAAATTGGATAAACGTCTGACACGTCCTGGCCAAGAGTAGTACTTAGAATTCATAATCAGAGCTTTTGAATTTAAGCCGAAGGTATCTGGTGACGGATTGTCTGAAGTGTAAATTTAGAAGAACACTGAAGATTGCAGATAGAAGAGATTTCTCGGAGCGAAGTTTTGTCTTCCTCCAGTAGTTACCATGGTGGCGGCCGTACTTAATTTGCTTATTAATCTTTAAGCCGTGTGCAAAAAAAAAAAAGTGAATATGTTCTGAGTTGTATTTGGTTTAAACAGCATAACCCTATGTCCCATTTATTTATTTTTTGTTTGTTTGCTTTTTTTTTATCCTGCATGGCGTACAGAGTTAATCGTCGGTCACAATTTGCTGTGACTTGTAACATATAACATAGAATTGTATATGAATATAATTTGGACAGTGATACAAGGACTTGTACCAATGCCACTTGTTATCATCACTGTCTGGTTTTCTTATACGGTGTCTTAAAGCCTATGACTTGGAACAAATTATAGATATAGTTTAGACGGTGACTCGTAGATCAATGATGAATGTGCAGCATTTGGGTATCATTATTCTAGAAACGTTTCGCCACACAGTGGCTTCATCAGTCCAATACAAAGCTTTGTATTGAACTGATGAAGCCACTGCGTGGCGAAACGTTTCCTAAATAAAGATTCCCATATGTTGCAAAAGTGTCTCAATCTTCAACTTGTCGGTTTTCAAAACCATTTATCACAATTTTAACTTTCTACAGTAGGAGAGACCGATAAGAGACTGGAACAGGAGGACAAGATCGACAAGGATCTCTAGAAATAACTCTAGGAGGTACACCATAAGCAGCTATGAAGAGTGCCCAGCCATCAGGTTCGAGGGGTGTCGTGGGTGGCTATAAGGAGTGCCCAGCCATCAGGTTCGAGGGGTGTCGTGAGCGGTTATGAAGAGTACCCAGCCATCAGACTCGATGGGTGCCCAGTCTACAAGTTAAAGATAGCTTCCTTACTCACTATGGTGAGTGTCCAGCTTTCCAACTCTAGATATACTAGAGCTTGCTGTGAGTAGTGCCTATTGTACAGGCTCCAGATAGCAACGTTAACGGCTATGAAGAGTGTCCAGTGTTCAGGCTCCAGATAGTACCGTTAACGGCTATGAGGAATGCCTAGTTAACAGGCTCTGGATACTACCGTTAACGGCTATGAGGGGTGCCTAGTCTACAGGCTCGAACATAGTCGTGAAGAAAGTCTTCGACTGTGACGTTGAAGGCTAGTTGGGTTGATTTTCCATTGTCAAAATACTTTGCAAATCTGTGATCGGTTTCAATTTTAATTTTTAGAGTCTTGGACTGTGGCTATACTTACCTGGTTCGAATTCAACTCACAAGCCAACCTGACTGATCGCACACCTACAAAAGCTCCTATTGTTTCATCTCTTGCTTTGTTTTTTCTACCGACAATTATTCTTATAATTGAAAGTGTTCTTCATTGTCCTGATAAATCCTCATGGGATTAATTTGCAGTCTTTCTAGTCTCTCATTCCAGTAAGGAATGAAGATTAGACACAGTAATTCACCTTCGAGTTTTATTAAAGTATTGACTGAGATCAATTTTAGGTTAAAATATGGTGTAGTGATATTTGATTATGTAATGTACAAGGAGCATAATGTAATATAAACACACACACACGCACACACACACTGTGCATGGTGTGTGTGTGTGTGTGTGTGTGTGTGTGTGTGTGTGTGTGTGTGTGTGTGTGTGAGAGAGAGAGAGAGAGAGTGAGTGAGTTTGCTTTTCTTAAATATTACATTGTTTATTGTGTGTCGAGATGGAGCACCACGAAGCTTCTGATTCCATCTGCATCTTCTCTTATCTAATGGTAATATTATCATAAAGGAAAAGTAAAGATAATAGAGGAAAAGATGGCTACGAGCCAGGTGATCAGAAGTGTCATGACTCAGCGCTAGAGACGGAGACGTTACGAGGGTCTTAAATTTAGTTCACTGAAGGAAAACTGCCAAAGACAATTACTTGAGGGTTTATGGAATGTATAATAGTAATGAATTATTGGATGAAAGAGGGTTTCAAAATCTGACTTTTTCCTGGTTTATTAGTAATTTTATGTAATTGGTAAAGGTGAACGTCGCATTAATGCTGTTCATTTTCATCTAAAACTTTTAAGATACACGTAACTTTTACACATTTACGTATTAGTGTTGAATAACTACAACAGCAATATATTTATAATAGTATGAAATAACTCAAATAATTATTGAAGAAATGAGATTGTATTCGTGTAGCCCCGTAGCCTAACCTCCATTGTTGATACAGCCTATAGTCATGAAGTCTCTCGCTTCTCACTGAGGTTTCATTACTGTGTTCTTGGATAATCTACTTCATGTGGTGAAGTTAAGAATCTAAGATGATTGTGGAAAATACTGTATATATTTTCCAGAAATACAGTAGTTATATGTAAATAGATGGCCATACTGTATTTAATAAAAATTTGTCATAAAAACTGGGAAGCCTGCGCCTGCGCAGTAGGGACTCGCCATTGTTGTTTGAACTAGACATAACCGTTAGTGGATAATGGGAAGAATTTTTCGTGCTCTAGAGGTAAAATTGGGCTGACACCTCTCAAATAGGAGACGAAATTGTTGCATGTGCATTCCTGCATAACTTGAGATATCAGACGACTGGACAGGACAGCTCCAGGAACCTCAGATAAGCTGTCTAGATTTGTGTTATAATTCTGGCCAGTGTTTTCATAGATTTAGTTAGTGAGGTTTTCTGAGTATGATACACCTTGATCTCCAGTCAAATTGGTGAGTGATTTTAAGATATTCTCCTTCTGTTATGTATATCTGTATGTATGTAATCATTTATTAATTTTAATATACAGTCCACAAATTTATATATTTACCAGCATTCCTGGTGGTGATACATATTTCATTTGTAATTAATAGGTTCAGAGCAACTTGTGGATATGACAGTGGTAGGTATCGAAGGGGGACATTTTTTGCGACCTAGGTGTCCCAAATTCCTACTTGTCTAACTGATAAATAATAATTATCTTTGTTCATTTACTGTTATGTACATAATGATACATTCAGATAAATGTAATTTTCCACAGAAATGAAAGTAAGTGCGTTGAAAAGTTTAAACAAATAGCAACTTGCCTACTGAATCTGATGCCGGGAATTGTAGGATCCAAGTCTTCATTGTAATTAATAACTCTGTTATTTCAGGCCTTGCATGTAGGTTTGAGTCACTGCAACTAATCTGTGCATTTTATAATTCATTTGGCAGTTCAGTAGTCTTTTATAGTGATTCAAGGTGAACAGTAGAATAATTTCAGCCAGAGCAGTGAAATCTCAAAAAAGGTCATCTTCCTCAGGGAAATGTATTCGACCAACTTTCAGTTGGAATATAAAGCAGAGAAATTACTTTTATAAATATTTGATCTTGTATTCTCATTTTGTTTTCATTTTGTTGCATTCCGTATTTTCCCAGTTTGCCAGCCATGTGACTTACGGTAAACGCACATAGAGTTGAAGTTGCTGAAGAATTATCAGAGGTCTACTATGGAATAAGAACGTTTGCAGGGGCTCGACCTGCTCAACCTTAACAGTGACAGCACGAATGCTAGATTTTATCCATATGAGTGCCTTTACAGAGATGACAAAAAAAGCCTTTATCAATGAATAAATTATTTAGGTTTCATTTTTTTTATGGTGCTTTATTTTTCCTCGAATTACAGTCTCCCAGACCTTGTATCTAATAAGTGAAGTTCAGGCAACTGTCCGCCTTTGAGAAAGGCTGCTTGTAGTTTGTTCTTCTTTAAAGGGAGGGTGATGTAGTATCTGAGTAGTTGCGTGGTAGAAAGTCTTTATATATCTGTGGGGAAGAAATAATGGCGAGTGAGGGACAGGTGAAGCGGGGTAGCGGATAGGGAGATTCTTGAGGAAGGGCAGATTCTGAAGAATAGGTAAATGAATGAGTAGACTCCAGAGACACGAGACTTGGTGGATATTTGGTTGACTCTGGTGTCATGTAGATACATGAATAAGACAAGAATCAGTACTTAATTGTAGTGTACGACCTATACATCTATTATCTTCCATATTATACTAATCATACTCTAAATCATTCTTATTCCTTCTGTTTTGTAATCTGCACACAGAATGTTAAAGTATCACCTGAGATCATAATGTGTTGCAATATCTTACTGTAGGAGTCGGGATAATTGTAATATCAGAGTGAAGTTAGATTACATGCTGTGTAATAACTCGCTATGGCAAGTTGTGTGGTCTGAGGTATAGTGTGATCGAACATGGCCTTCAAGGTCAGGTCAGTCGGGGGTTAATGCTCGCCAGATGCAAGCTAGCCACACTCCATGTCAGCACATATCTCTTGCACTTAATGTCAAATTTGTCTTGATATGTTTCGATCACTGAGAGTTCATCAATGTCCCACATGTGAATAAAGTGAGGTAGAAGATTTCCTGTACCTTTCCTGTTGCAGTACAGAGATTAACTACTCTCGTTAACTCACATTGGTTACAACACTGGTCTCTTGCAAAGAGGTGGTGTGATCATGACATGCACTAATCATGTGCTTCCAACTAAAAGTGTTGTTGCAGAAGCAAGACGCCATTGCCCTTTATGAGAGTGCTGGGCCCCTCAGGTCTGAAAAGTGCTGAAAAGGGCTAAAGGGGGCCGATACCCCCTTGAAGAAAATTTTTCTACACAATTTACATCAATATTAAACTATCGTTGATAGGTTGGTGTTCAGGTGATACTCAGCCTCAATGACCTTTCGTGTAGTTAATATTCTTTAAACCTAATAAACCAACCAACCAATATCAATGACAAGATTTAATTTTATCATTATTTTAGGGATTAAAGTATCCCTAACTAATGGAGTATATGTTGAAACCTCATTGACCCTTGTGTAGTCGATCGGCTTTAAGCAAACCAACCAATGTATTTCAGCAGGTTCTTAGCAACATTAATATGAATCACACATGCATAAACAAATAGATCCTGACAATGGTAAGAATGCTTTAATTTTTTCCACGAGGCACTGATAAAACAACTAGAAGCGCAAACTTTGTCGTGTATTCCGTTATTTCTTTATAACGCTCATGTAGCTACTTTTGTAACTACGCTAAGATCAAGAGAATACTAATCAAGTCGAGCACCAGTATTGCACATTCTCCTCCAAACAGCTCACAAGTCAACACAAATACATTTCTGCTTTACAGTGTTGGTAAATGGACAATTATGCCTCTCGCAGATCCTCGTAATTGACACACATTATTCTTGCAAACCGAGGATGGGAGCGGGGAAGGAGTGGGAGGGAATGAAGCAGAGGAGCATGACGGGGGAAGATGATTTAACGTCCCATAAGATAGTTTAACGCTGTGCTAAATCTAAGGTGATATACGGATGTTCTGTGAGAGGTGACTGTTGATGTGAGAGGGTACGTTTATTGTTGGAACTACCTGGCCAGTTTTGAAAAAAAAAATTATTTTTCTCTCCAAAGAGAGAGAAAGGTAAGTAGGAATATGAAGGTAAACAAGAAGAGGAAGTGGAAAAGGAAATAAAGGCGAAGCTGCGACGTATTAAATATGCCCTTAGAGAAATATTTATTCATTTATTATGGGAAAATAACTAAGTCTCAAACGGTTACATGCTTGCCATTATGGCTTCAGTATTCATAAAGAAGAGAAGCCAAGTGTCCTTATCTACTGCTCTGTTAGTTAAACATCGTCTTTAAGAAAAACTAAAGATAACCCTCATGAGGAACAACAATGCAAAATTAAAACTAATTAACTGTAAATTATCATAGGATTTATAATAAAAGATAATGGTTAAAGTACATGTACAAAGACTGCCACTGAAAATGTTCATTTATGTGGTTCACTTTCAGTCAAGGAAGTTTTCGATATTCTCTAAACTATTGGTAGATCAAATAAAGTTGCACGTTTTAAGAATTAAACCTCAGGACAGGATGTGAGATGAGCTCACGGGAAGGATGTAACAACGAGAGGCTTGAAGCTGCGAGAATGTGAAGGACTGTGTGCAATATAAATTTGAGTTCCTCAGGAATTGGTTCTTGGTCCTTTTCATTATTTTGATAAAATGACTTTAGTGTCTTACGAGTATGTACACTCCAAGGATAGGGGTCAAAAATATTTGTTGTATAGCTACATGAGGCTTTTAAATTTTTTTACACGATATATACCTTCAATTAAGGTTTGACTCAAGTTTCCATTGATTACTTTGTATTTTAAAAAGTTTGGAGAATATATTTTGTAACTCAACCTTTTGATTATGGTATTTTTAAGTTATTGCGATCAGCCATGGACAGGTTTGCTTACCACGTAATATTTTTTACCTGTGTTTGTTCATGTATCAATGAGAACAATAATTTCTGGATGCACGGTATGTACAAATGTTAGATGAACACATTTATTATCTACCCGAAATGCTCATGCATGTTAGTGGCTTTCTTTGTCCTTAACAATATTTTATTACATGTAAATTACACTTCGTATACTACACAAAGAAATTAGGTTGTTTATTGTTTTATCAAAATCTTCACGTTGGCATAGAGAAGCTGAAGATTTCTGAACGGGTCGAGTGGGATGTTTGTTAGCCAAGTGTTGCTCACCTGGTGGGTCACAGCATCCCAAGGCAGGTCTACTGGATTGTTATAGCCTCATTGACCTAATGTGGCGTGTAGGAGGGCGGTCGTGGTCGGAGTAGCTAGGATGTGAGGAGTGTGTGTGAGGGAAAAGCCGTGTGTGATTAGGGACAGGGAGTGAGGAGGAACCTGTGTGTGTGTGTGCGGAGAGGCAGAGTGTGCGTGTGAGGAGAGGCAGTGTGTGCGTGTGAGGAGAGGCAGTGTGTGAGGAGAGGCAGTATGTGAAGCGGGACAGTATGTGAGGAGGGACAGTGTGTGAGGATAGGCAGTATGTGAGGAGGGACAGGATTCAAATTAATTTTAAGTGATGGAGGAAAAAATCCTTTGGAGACTTATTTTATGAAGCTGAAAATAACTTATTTTATTAAAAAACCAAATGAAACATTCACCATTATATATTCACATTAATAAAACTCATGAATTATGAATATTTAATTAAATGCAGTGAAAACAACAAAGTTAAAATGCGTTAACGTATGTGTTAACATTTACTCACTTTTTCTAGAAGTCTCCCAAACATTTTTTATAATACAAGAACTTAGAGAACCAAAATGTAACTTAAGTAACGTTTCTTCAGCTTTAACCTGAGGGAGAGCAGGGGGAGGGGCGGAGAACCTGCCTCCCAGGAAAAGTCTACCGCAGTATACTGCCACAGCAGGAACACACTTCAGACTATAGGCTCACAGACTTCTTTGTGTGTGTGTGTGTGTGTGTGTGTGTGTGTGTGTGTGTGTGTGTGTGTGTGTGTGTGTGTGTGTGTGTGTGTGTGTGAAAGAGTGAGAGAAACACAGACAGACAGACTTGTCTTTCGTCCTCAGTACATGGAAGTTACAAACACTGAAGACCTTGTCTAGGACTTCTTTCATATACAATCCACAAACTGGAGATGAAACATAAGCCCTTGTAAACCCTTGTAAACCCTTGTAAGCCCTTGTAAACCCTTGTAAACCCTTGTAAACCCTTGTAAACCCTTGTAAGCCCTTGTAAACCCTTGATAAAAAATAATGTTTCAAAAAAAGATAAGCAAAAACCTAATGAAGTTTAGTGATCATATATATTAAGACAAATGTTAATGAAATAAAACGAGTTATTTACTGAAAACTTTTAATTCAAGTCATTTTACATTGAAAACAGAATAAAATAATTTTTCTATTTTTTCCTAAGACAGGACACAGTAGTTAACGGAGATATTCAGCAGTAAACCCAGATATATTCCTGGCTAACCTTGTACCTCCCAGGGACTTGTGAACCAGGGACTTATGAACCAGGGACTTGTGAGCCAGGGACTTGTGAACCAGGGACTTGTGAGCCAGGGACTTGTGAGCCAGGGACTTGTGAACCAGGGACTTGTGAGCCAGGGACTTGTGAGCCAGGGACTTGTGAGCCAGGGACTTGTGAGCCAGGGACTTGTGAGCCAGGGACTTGTGAGCCAGGGACTTGTGAACCAGGGACTTGTGAGCCAGGGACTTGTGAACCAGGGACTTGTGAACCAGGGACTTGTGAACCAGGGACTTGTGAACCAGGGACTTGTGAACCAGGGACTTGTGAACCAGGGACTTGTGAACCAGGGACTTGTGAACCAGGGACTTGTGAACCAGGGACTTGTGAACCAGGGACTTGTGAGCCAGGGACTTGTGAACCAGGGACTTGTGAGCCAGGGACTTGTGAACCAGGGACTTGTGAACCAGGGACTTGTGAACCAGGGACTTGTGAACCAGGGACTTGTGAACCAGGGACTTGTGAACCAGGGACTTGTGAACCAGGGACTTGTGAACCAGGGACTTGTGAGCCAGGGACTTGTGAACCAGGGACTTGTGAACCAGGGACTTGTGAGCCAGGGACTTGTGAACCAGGGACTTGTGAACCAGGGACTTGTGAACCAGGGACTTGTGAACCAGGGACTTGTGAACCAGGGACTTGTGAACCAGGGACTTGTGAACCAGGGACTTGTGAACCAGGGACTTGTGAACCAGGGACTTGTGAACCAGGGACTTGTGAACCAGGGACTTGTGAACCAGGGACTTGAGCCAGGGACTTGTGAACCAGGGACTTGCGAGCCAGGGACTTATGAACCAGGGACTTGCGAGCCAGGGACTTGCGAACCAGGGACTTGTGAACCAGGGGCTTGCGAACCAGGGGCTTGCGAACCAGGGACTTGTGAACCAGGGACTTGCGAACCAGGGACTTGCGAACCAGGGCCTTGCGAACCAGGGACTTGTGAACCAGGGATTTGCGAACCAGGGACTTGTGAACCAGGGATTTGCGAACCAGGGGCTTGCGAACCAGGGCCTTGCGAACCAGGGACTTGTGAACCAGGAATTTGCGAACCAGGGACTTGCGAACCAGGGGCTTGCGAACCAGGGGCTTGCGAACCAGGGCCTTGCGAACCAGGGACTTGTGAACCAGGGATTTGCGAACCAGGGACTTGTGAACCAGGGATTTGCGAACCAGGGACTTGTGAACCAGGGACTTGCGAACCAGGGCCTTGCGAACCAGGGACTTGGGAGCCAAGGTGTGGCCACCCCAGCACTTTCTACTCTTCCATTTCCCAACTATTCCACAATCCCCCCTCAATACACGTTTTTCCTTCCAACACTTCTGGGGTGGTACTTAGATGCCGGTGAAGCACTCGAATTCTAAGGAATCGAAGCTGACTTCCTATTCCTTGAATCGAATCCCATTGTTTCCCCTTTTCTAGGGGCTGCATGACCCTTAAGGATCATATATCTTTCGTTTTTTTTAGCACTGCTACAGTGGTAATTTCCCTATTTTTCCATAGATACATCAAAGTACAACTTACCTCCCTCTCCTTCGCCACTTATTCTATGGTTTATCTCGTTATTCATTGACCCATCTGCTGACATATCCACTCTGAAATATCTGAACACATTCACGTTTTCCACATTCATCTCGTCCATCCTGACATCTAGTCTTTCATTGCCTACATGTTTTATTGCCCTCATCGTCTTCCTCCTTGAGATATTGCTTTAATTTTCTTTTCTCACCTACCCCCTCCCCCTCCCCCACACACACATACATATATATATAATATATATAAGTAGTCGATTTTTCCACTGAGCGAGGAATTCCGGTTTGGGCCTTCCACTGAGCGAGGAATTCCGGTTTGGGCCTTCCACTGAGCGAGGTATCCGGTCTAGGACCAGCAGCTGGAGGGTCACCTTTTCACACCTAGGTGTTACTTCCGGTTTTGACCATGACCTCGCCCTCGAGACTACCTCACCCTTGACCCCCCAACCAATACCCCCGCCCACGACCCCCCCTTCGCGACCCCGCCGTCGCGCCGCGCGCCCGCCCGCGCGCCCGCCCGCGCGCCCGCCCGCGCCCTTCGCGACCCCCGCCCGCGCCTTCTGCTGCGCCTTCTGCAGCGTCATCCGGATCGCCCCCGCGCCTCGAATTTTTTCCGATTTTTTTCGAATTTTTTTTGAATTTCATTTTCTTGTGCTCTCCATCTCCTCGGATCAAATTTTTGAGGTTCCCCCTCTCACTTTCACCCCCATCCCAAAATTTCTCAATATTACCAAGTTTTTGGATTCCCCCCTATGGGGGTTTCGAAATTCTCCATCTCCTTGGATCAAGGGTTTTGAATTTCTCCATCTCCTTGGATCAAGGGTTTTGAATTTCCCCCTATGGGGGTTTCGAAATTCTTATGATCTCCTCGGATCCCCCCATCCCACCAACCCCAAAATTTCTCGATAATACAAGTTTTGGATCCCCCCTATGGGGTTTTCGAAATTCTCCATCTCCTCGGATCAAATTTTCTCGACAATACCATGACTCCATCTCCTCGGATCAAGTTTTTTGGATCCCCCCTATGGGGTTTTCGAAATTCTCCATCTCCTTGGATCAAGTTTTTTGGATTCCCCCTATGGGGTTTTCAAAATTCTCCAATTCCTCGGATCAAGTTTTTGGAATCCCCCCTCTGGGTATAAGCATTCAAAATAGACTCCTCCTATGGGGGCATGCTTACTACAGGTCTAATGAAGGGTGTTTACTCGGCGGTCAGTGACGTCACGTGTTGACCCAGCACACAGGTTGAATCTTGTATACCCTTTTAATTAATAAGGGGACATAGTGACGTCACGCGCACACAGGCTGAATCTTGTCGATCCTTTTAGTTCATTCAAGTTAATAAGGGGACACAATACATCAGAAAGGCACATTTTTTCGTTAATACCCACAATTTCTTTACAACACAAGTCTAGACATTTTTTTAACTATTTCATCTCAGGTCACTCCCCATGAAGTAACCTCCTCCCCACCCTCCCAAACCCTCACACTCCAACCAACACCTCACAATTTTCACTCATAACCCCCAATTTTTCTCGTTTTAACCCTTTTAGTTCATTAAAGTTAATAAGGGGACACAGTACATCAGAAAGTCACAACAACAACATCCACAACCCACAATTTTTTCTCGTTTTAGCTAATTTCATCAGAAAAAGTCCCAACAACAACCCACTTATAACATCTTTTTTCGGTATCTCTAGTTCGACAACAACACCCACAACACCCACATCCCACAACACCCATGAACATTTCCAAAACACTATTTGAGTACTCCCAATTACACCACTGATTACTACTAAAACACCGCCGAATTCAATCAAAACACCCTTCAACACCTTCAAACACCCTTGAACACCTTCAAAACACTCTTGAACACTTTCAAAAACACCTTTGAACATTTCCAATCAACACTGAAACACTTCCAAAAAACACAATTTGAGTACTCCCAATTACACCACTGAATACTACTAAAACACCGCTGAATTCAATCAAAACACCCTTCAACACCTTCAAAACACCTTTGAACACCTTCAAAACACATTTGACACCTTCAAAACACTCTTGAACACCTTCAAAAAACACCTTCAAACATTTCCAATCAACACTGAAACACTTCCAAAAACACAATTTGAGTACTCCCAATTACACCACTGAATTCTACTAAAACACCGCTGAATTCAATCAAAACACCCTTCAACACCTTCAAAACACCTTTGAACACACTCAAAACACCTTTGACACCTTCAAAACACTCTTGAACACCTTCAAAAAACACCTTCGAACATTTCCAATCAACACTGAAACACTTCCAAAAACACAATTTGAGTACTCCCAATTACACCACTGAATTCTACCAAAACACCGCTGAATTCAATCAAAACACCCTTCAACACCTTCAAAACACCTTTGAACACACTCAAAACACCTTTGAATAACCTCAAAACACCTTTTGAACACCTTTGAACACTTCCAAAAAAAAAACACACAATTTGAGTACTCCCAATTACACCACTGAATACTACTAAAACACCGCTGAATTCAATCAAAACACCCTTCAACACCTTCAAACACCCTTGAACACCTTCAAAACACTCTTGAACACCTTCAAAAAAAACTTTGAACATTTCCAAAACACTATTTGAGTACTCCCAATTACACCACTGATTACTACTAAAACACCGCTGAATTCAATCAAAACACCCTTCACCTTCAAACACCCTTGAACACACTCAAGACACCCTTCAACACCTTCAAAACACCTTTGAACACCTTCAAAACACTCTCATAATCATTTGAACACACTCAAAACACCTTTGAATAACCTCAAAACACCTTTGAACACCTTCAAAACACTCTCATAATCATTTGAACACACTCAAAACACCTTTGAATAACCTCAAAACACCTTTGAACACCTTCAAAACACCCTTGAACACCTTCAAAAAAACAACATTTGAACACACTCAAAACACCTTTGAACACCTTTGAACATTTCCAAACAACACTGAAACACTTCCAAAAACACCATTTGAGAACTCCCAAACACACCACTGAATACTAAAACACCACTGAATACACTCAAAACACCACCAAAGTCACCATAAACTAAGATCAACACCCACATCCCACAACCCACAACACCCACAATTTTTTCTCGTTTTATCTAATTTCATCAGAAAGTCACAACACCCACACCTCCCATTTTTTTCTCGTTTTAACTAATTTCATCAGAAAAAGTCACATCAACAACCCACTTATAACGTCTTTTCGGTATCTCTAGTTCGACAACAACACCCACATCCCACAACACCCACATCCCACATCCCACACACACACACAGACACACACACACACACACCCTAACCTAGCCTAACCTAACTTAACCTAACCTAACCTTTACATAACCTTTACCTAACTTAACCTAACCTAACCTAACCTTTACCTAACCTTTACCTAACCTAATCTAACCTTGCCTAACCATTACCTAACCTAACCTAACCTAACCTATCTTAACCTAACCCAACCTAACCTAGCCGAACCTATCCTAACCTAACCTAAAATATATTGGAAAACTTCCAAAAAATACATTAGAGTACTCCAGAATTACTTTGAACGACTCCATTTTTGGATATTTCCAAATTAGTTTTGAAAACTTTATCGTAAAATCGAACATTATTTTCTTGTTGGTAAACACACTCAATGGTAGAAATATTTACTCGATTTCCGAATAGAAACACTTTCCTCGCTCTGAGAGACTCATTGTGGGTCACCCCTTCCCCCCCAACACCACTGGGTAATGCGGTTCACACCCAAAGTAGATTTAAGATAATCATGAACACCTGCGCCAAATCAGGACAGACAGACGCCATGAAATGCGGGTAACATCCAAGGTAGAAAATCATCTCTTTCCAGACCAACTGTCTATCCTAACCTAACCTAACCTAACCTAACCTAATTCCTAACCTAACCTAACCTCACCTAACCGAACCTAACCTAACTCCATCAATCACCTCTATCCTAACCTAACCTAACCCAACCTAACTCCATCAAACACCTCGAATACTACCTAACTTAACCTAACCTAACCTTACCTAACCTACTGAACCTAACCTAACCAAACCTAACCTATCCTAACCTGTCCTAACCTAACCTATCCTAACCTAACCTAACCTAACTTATCCTAAGCTAACCTAACCTAACTTATCCTAACCTAACCTAACTTATCCTAACCTAACCTAACCTAACCTAACCTAAAATAACGAACCTAACCTAACTTATCCTAATCTAATCTAACCTAACCTAACCTAACTTATCCTAACCTAACCTAACTTATCCTAACCTAACCTAACCTAACCTAAAATAACCTAACCTAACTTATCCTAACCTACTCACTTTACTTTGAACACCTTCAAAACACTCTCATACATCATTTGAGACCCCCTTTTCTCAATATCTCTCATCCACAACCTTTATCATCTCACTACAGAACAACCCCAAGATTACTTCGAACACTCTCATGAAGCATTTGAGTACTCACATAAACACTTTTGAACATTTCCAAACAACACTGAAGCACTTCCAAAATATCATTTTGATTACTCCCAAATAAGATTTGACAGCTCTAATTTATCTACACTTACACATTTCATTAAATTACATCTCATCCCCCCAAACTCCTCCCTCATTCTCCAGACTTTACAACATTAGCACAAAAAAAACTAACTCATACACTTATGACATGAGACATTACCATATCTAACACACTGACTAACTTTAAACCAACTCTGAACACCACTGATCTTCTTCAAAAAATGCTCTGCACATCATTTGAACACCTTCAAAAAAACACCATCAAACACCTCCGAATACTCCCAAAAAACACTACTGATTAATATATATATATATTATATATATATATATATATATATATATATATATATATATATATATATATATATATATGTCGTGCCGAATAGGTAGAACTTGAGATCATGGCTTAAATAGCAACGTTCATCTTGCCATATAGGACAAGTGAAAATTTGTGTATGCAATAATTTCACCAAAATCGTTCAGAACCTAACGAAAAAAATATATTTCACTGTGTTTGTTTAGTATTAAATTATTTTAAACAAATCTAAAATATATTTAGTTGGGTTAGGCTAAAATAAATTGTTCTTGTTATAATAAGGTTAGGTAAGTTTTCTAAGTTCCTTTTTAGAGCAAAATTATAAATTTTTACATCAACATTAATGAAAAAAATATATCTTTAAAAGTATAAGAGAAATTTTAGAAAGGACTTAATTTTAAATGAGTTCTTGCTAATTGACCAGTTTTACATATTCGGCACGACATATATATATATATATATATATATATATATATATATATATATATATATATATATATATATATATATATATATATATATATATATATTAATCAGTAGTGTTTTTTGGGAGTATTCGGAGGTGTTTGATGGTGTTTTTTTGAAGGTGTTCAAATGATGTGCAGAGCATTTTTTGAAGAAGATCAGTGGCGTTCAGAGTTGGTTTAAAGTTAGTCAGTGTGTTAGATATGGTAATGTCTCATGTCATAAGTGTATGAGTTAGTTTTTTTTGTGCTAATGTTGTAAAGTCTGGAGAATGAGGGAGGAGTTTGGGGGGATGAGATGTAATTTAATGAAATGTGTAAGTGTAGATAAATTAGAGCTGTCAAATCTTATTTGGGAGTAATCAAAATGATATTTTGGAAGTGCTTCAGTGTTGTTTGGAAATGTTCAAAAGTGTTTATGTGAGTACTCAAATGCTTTATGAGAGTGTTCGAAGTAATCTTGGGGTTGTTCTGTAGTGAGATGATAAAGGTTGTGGATGAGAGATATTGAGAAAAGGGGGTCTCAAATGATGTATGAGAGTGTTTTGAAGGTGTTCAAAGTAAAGTGAGTAGGTTAGGATAAGTTAGGTTAGGTTATTTTAGGTTAGGTTAGGTTAGGTTAGGATAAGTTAGGTTAGGTTAGAATAAGTTAGGTTAGGTTAGATTAGATTAGGATAAGTTAGGTTAGGTTCGTTATTTTAGGTTAGGTTAGGTTAGGATAGGTTAGGTTAGGATAAGTTAGGTTAGCTTAGGATAAGTTAGGTTAGGTTAGGATAGGTTAGGTTAGGTTAGGACAGGTTAGGATAGGTTAGGTTTGGTTAGGTTAGGTTCGGTAGGTTAGGTAAGGTTAGGTTAGGTTAGGATAGAGGTGTTTGATGGAGTTAGGTTGGGTTAGGTTAGGTTAGGTTAGGTTAGGTTAGGATAGAGGTGATTGATGGAGTTAGGTTAGGTGAGGTTAGGTTAGGTTAGGAATTAGGTTAGGTTAGGTTAGGTTAGGATAGACAGTTGGTCTGGAAAGAGATGATTTTCTACCTTGGATGTTACCCGCATTTCATGGCGTCTGTCTGTCCTGAGTTGGCGCAGGTGTTCATGATTATCTTAAATCTACCTTGGGTGTGAACCGCATTACCCAGTGGTGTTGGGGGGGAAGGGGTGACCCACAATGAGTCTCTCAGAGCGAGGAAAGTGTTTCTATTCGGAAATCGAGTAAATATTTCTACCATTGAGTGTGTTTACCAACAAGAAAATAATGTTCGATTTTACGATAAAGTTTTCAAAACTAATTTGGAAATATCCAAAAATGGAGTCGTTCAAAGTAATTCTGGAGTACTCTAATGTATTTTTTGGAAGTTTTCCAATATATTTTAGGTTAGGTTAGGATAGGTTCGGCTAGGTTAGGTTGGGTTAGGTTAAGATAGGTTAGGTTAGGTTAGGTAATGGTTAGGCAAGGTTAGATTAGGTTAGGTAAAGGTTAGGTAAAGGTTAGGTTAGGTTAAGTTAGGTAAAGGTTAGGTAAAGGTTAGGTTAGGTTAAGTTAGGTTAGGCTAGGTTAGGGTGTGTGTGTGTGTGTCTGTGTGTGTGTGTGGGATGTGGGATGTGGGTGTTGTGGGATGTGGGTGTTGTTGTCGAACTAGAGATACCGAAAAGACGTTATAAGTGGGTTGTTGATGTGACTTTTTCTGATGAAATTAGTTAAAACGAGAAAAAAATGGGAGGTGTGGGTGTTGTGACTTTCTGATGAAATTAGATAAAACGAGAAAAAATTGTGGGTGTTGTGGGTTGTGGGATGTGGGTGTTGATCTTAGTTTATGGTGACTTTGGTGGTGTTTTGAGTGTATTCAGTGGTGTTTTAGTATTCAGTGGTGTATTTGGGAGTACTCAAATGGTGTTTTTGGAAGTGTTTCAGTGTTGTTTGGAAATGTTCAAAGGTGTTTTGAGTGTGTTCAAATGATTATGAGAGTGTTTTGAAGGTGTTCAAAGGTGTTTTGAGGTTATTCAAAGGTGTTTTGAGTGTGTTCAAATGATTATGAGTGTGTTTTGAAGGTGTTCAAAGGTGTTTTGAAGGTGTTCAAAGGTGTTTTGAAGGTGTTGAAGGGTGTTTTGAGTGTGTTCAAGGGTGTTTGAAGGTGAAGGGTGTTTTGATTGAATTCAGCGGTGTTTTAGTAGTAATCAGTGGTGTAATTGGGAGTACTCAAATAGTGTTTTGGAAATGTTCAAAGGTGTTTTTGAAGGTGTTCAAGAGTGTTTTGAAGGTGTTCAAGGGTGTTTGAAGGTGTTGAAGGGTGTTTTGATTGAATTCAGCGGTGTTTTAGTAGTATTCAGTGGTGTAATTGGGAGTACTCAAATTGTGCGTTTTTTTTTGGGGAAGTGTTCAAAGGTGTTCAAAAGGTGTTTTGAGTGTGTTCAAATGTTGTTTTTTTTGAAGGTGATCAAGGGTGTTCAAAGGTGTTTTGAGGTTATTCAAAGGTGTTTTGAGTGTGTTCAAAGGTGTTTTGAAGGTGTTGAAGGGTGTTTTGATTGAATTCAGCGGTGTTTTGGTAGAATTCAGTGGTGTAATTGGGAGTACTCAAATTGTGTTTTTGGAAGTGTTTCAGTGTTGATTGGAAATGTTCGAAGGTGTTTTTTGAAGGTGTTCAAGAGTGTTTTGAAGGTGTCAAATGTGTTTTGAAGGTGTTCAAAGGTGTTTTGAAGGTGTTGAAGGGTGTTTTGATTGAATTCAGCGGTGTTTTAGTAGTATTCAGTGGTGTAATTGGGAGTACTCAAATTGTGTTTTTTGGAAGTGTTTCAGTGTTGATTGGAAATGTTCAAAGGTGTTTTTGAAAGTGTTCAAGAGTGTTTTGAAGGTGTTCAAGGGTGTTTGAAGGTGTTGAAGGGTGTTTTGATTGAATTCGGCGGTGTTTTAGTAGTAATCAGTGGTGTAATTGGGAGTACTCAAATAGTGTTTTGGAAATGTTCATGGGTGTTGTGGGATGTGGGTGTTGTGGGTGTTGTTGTCGAACTAGAGATACCGAAAAAAGATGTTATAAGTGGGTTGTTGTTGGGACTTTTTCTGATGAAATTAGCTAAAACGAGAAAAAATTGTGGGTTGTGGATGTTGTTGTTGTGACTTTCTGATGTACTGTGTCCCCTTATTAACTTTAATGAACTAAAAGGGTTAAAACGAGAAAAATTGTGGGTGTTGTGGGGTGTGTGTGTGCGTGTGTGTTAGGTGTCATAGAGATTTTTTTTTTGTGAAAATCTTGGTTACAGTGATGACATTAGTTAAAACGAGTAAAATTTGTTGGTAATTGATGAGGGTAGTGTAGTCGAATTAGAGTTACCGAAAAAAGATGATATAAGTGGGTTGTGATGAAATTAGTTTAAAAACGATATTCAAAGGTGTTTTGAAGGTGTTCAAGGGTGTTTATGTGAGTATTCAAATGATTATGAGAGTGTTTTTGGGGGTGTTCAAAGTAAAGTGTTTGAGTTAGTTTTTGTGATAATGTTGTGAAGTCTGGAGACTGAGGGATGAGTTGTAATTTAATGAAATGTGTAAGTGCAGATAAATTAGAGATGTCAAATCTTATTTGGGAGTACTCAAATAGTGTTTTGGAAATGTTCAAAGGTGTTCAAAGGTGTTTTGAGTGTGTTCAAATGTTGTTTTTGAAGGTGTTCAAGGGTGTTTTTGAAGGTGTTCAAGGGTGTTTTGAAGGTGTTCAAAGGTGTTTTGAGGTTATTCAAAGGTGTTTTGAGTGTGTTCAAATGATTATGAGAGTGCTTTGAAGGTGTTTTGAAGGTGTTCAAGGGTGTTTATGTGAGTATTCAAAGGTGTTTTTTGAAGGTGTACAAATGTTTATGAGAGTACTTATGAAGGTGTTCAAATGATGTGCAAGAGTACTTATGAAGGTGTTCTGGGAGTATTCAGAGGTGATTTGGGGGTGTTCGAATGATGTTTTTGGAGTATTTCAGTGTTGTTTGGAAATGTATAAAGGTATTTTTTGTGAGTATTCAAATGATTTATGAGAGTGTTTTGAAGATGTTCAAAGTAAAAGTGCGTATTTAACTTCGTAATATGTAAAATTGTGAGTAGTGAATTTAACGAAAGTGGATGTAAGCGATGTGGTGACTTTCTGATGCACTGTGTCCCCTTATTAACTTTAATGAACTAAAAGGGTTAAAACGAGAAAAATTGGGGGTTATGAGTGAAAATTGTGAGGTGTTGGTTGGAGTGTGAGGGTTTGGGAGGGTGGGGAGGAGGTTACTTCGTGGGGAGTGACCTGAGATGAAATAGTTAAAAAAATGTCTAGACTTGTGTTGTAAAGAAATTGTGGGTATTAACGAAAAAATGTGCCTTTCTGATGTATTGTGTCCCCTTATTAACTTGAATGAACTAAAAGGATCGACAAGATTCAGCCTGTGTGCGCGTGACGTCACTGCTATGTCCCCTTATTAATTAAAAGGGTATACAAGATTCAACCTGTGTGCTGGGTCAACACGTGACGTCACTGACCGCCGAGTAAACACCCTTCATTAGACCTGTAGTAAGCATGCCCCCATAGGAGGAGTCTATTTTGAATGCTTATACCCAGAGGGGGGATTCCAAAAACTTGATCCGAGGAATTGGAGAATTTTGAAAACCCCATAGGGGGAAATCCAAAAACTTGATCCAAGGAGATGGAGAAATTCGAAAACCCCATAGGGGGGATCCAAAAAACTTGATCCGAGGAGATGGAGTCATGGTATTGTCGAGAAAATTTGATCCGAGGAGATGGAGAATTTCGAAAACCCCATAGGGGGGATCCAAAAAACTCGATCCGAGGAGATGGAGTCATGGTATTGTCGAGAAAATTTGGGGTGAAAGGAGGGGTACCCAAAAAAAACCTTGATCCAAGGAGATGGAGAATTTCGAAAACCCCATAGGGGGGAATCCAAAAAACTTGATCCGAGGAGATGGAGAATTTCGAAAACCCCATAGGGGGGATCCAAAAACTTGTATTATCGAGAAATTTTGGGGTGGGGGTGAAAGTGGGAGGGGGGATCCGAGGAGATCATAAGAATTTCGAAACCCCCATAGGGGGAAATTCAAAACCCTTGATCCAAGGAGATGGAGAAATTCAAAACCCTTGATCCAAGGAGATGGAGAATTTCGAAACCCCCATAGGGGGGAATCCAAAAACTTGGTAATATTGAGAAATTTTGGGATGGGGGTGAAAGTGAGAGGGGGAACCTCAAAAATTTGATCCGAGGAGATGGAGAGCACAAGAAAATGAAATTCAAAAAAAATTCGAAAAAAATCGGAAAAAAAATCGGGGCGCGGGGGCGATCCGGACGACGCTGCAGAAGGCGCAGCAGAAGGCGCGGGCGGGGGTCGCGAAGGGCGCGGGCGGGCGCGGGCGGGCGCGCGGGCGGGCGCGCGGCGTGACGGCGGGGTCGCGAAGGGCGCAGGCGGGCGCGCGGCGCGACGGCGGGGTCGCGAAGGGGGGGGGGGGGGGGGTCGTGGGCGGGGGTATTGGTTGGAGGGGGTCAAGGGTGAGGTAGTCTCGAGGGCGAGGTCATGGTCAAAACCGGAAGTAACACCTAGGTGTGAAAAGGTGACCCTCCAGCCGCTGGTCCTAGACCGGATACCTCGCTCAGTGGAAGGCCTAAACCGGATACCTCGCTCTGTAGAAGGCCTCTAAACCGGATACCTCGCTCAGTGGAAGGCCCCTAAACCGGATACCTCGCTCTGTAGAAACAGCTCAAGTACTTTCACAAATCTCCGTGTGACAACAACCAGCTTCAATCAGATCTGAGTGGAACTGGGCGGGTCACCACACTACACTACCCCGAGGAAAAATAAAAAACTCATTCTTCCTGTTGCTACTCTTGCAACATTGCATAGCTCCTGATGGCGCACAGTGACGTGTGAAAGTACTTGAGCTGAAGATTTCCATCCCTCAATGCCTGTGTGTGTCTGTGTGTGTGTGGGTGGGTGTGTTTGTGTGTATTTATATCTTAGGGTTTATAGTAAGAAATTTGTTTTATAAAATATATATATTAAGAATTCTCTTCATCTTGACTGTTGCTGGGTCGAGAATTTAAGTTAAAATATATTGTTGAGAGCACAAAGACGCCTGGGTTGTGTGGGGAGAGGTGCTCCCTTCATCCTTCCCTCTCCGACCCTCCTGAAAATCCAGGCAGGGGATGTGATGTGTTCGGAGAGACACCCCCACCCCTTACCGTGCTTCCTGGAAGCCCAGGTAGTGGGTGGGTAAGGGGCACTCCACCCTTTCTCGCTGCTCCCTTGAGAGCCCAGGTCTACAGTGAGACGCAGCAGTGGCAGACCACAGCCATGCAAATAGTGTGCAGGTGGAATTACACGAGTCATGAGTCTTGTTCACTAGGAGAGTGAGGAGTTGCGGCGGGATCTCGAAGATTACACACACACACACACACACACACACACACACACACACACACACACACACACACACACACACACACACACACACACACACACACACACACATATTTATATATATATATATATATATATATATATATATATATATATATATATATACATGAAAGGGGCTTGGGCATGCTGCAGGTATGAGTGACCGTGTAAGATAGGAGTTGGTGGAAATGAATGGTTTTTCGGGCTTGACGGTCTGTTGTAGTGTGAGCAGGGTAATATTTTGCGAAGGGATTCAAGGAAACATGTTAGCCAGACTTGAGTCCTGGAGGTGGAACGTATATTGCCTGCACTTTAAATGAGGAGTTTGAGATATCTGCTGTTTATAGTGATATCTGAATTGCCATACCTGCGCGCCTCTGCCAAGACAGTGATTACCTGTGAATGATGGTGAAAGTATTTCTTTTCTGGGTGACCCTGCCTAAGTGGAAGACGGCCGACATGTTGAAATATATATATATATATATATATATATTATAGATGATTGCTGATGTTATGAATGAAAAGAAGTTGGATGTCCTGGTCCTAAGCGAAACAAAGCTGAAGGGGGTAGGGGGAGTTTCGGTGTTTGAAATAAATGGGATTAAATCTGGAGTATCTGAGAGAGTTAGAGCTAAGGAAAAGGTAGCAGTAATGTTGAAGGATCAGTTATGGAAGGAGAAAATAGAATATGAATATGTAAATTCAAGGATTATGTGGATAAAAGTAAAGGTTGGATGCGAAAAGTGGGTCATAATAAGCGTGTATGCACCTGGAGAAGAGAGGAATGTAGAGGAGAGAGAGAGAGATTTTGGGAGATGTTAAGTGAATCTATAGGAACCTTTGAACCAAGTGAGAGAGTAATTGTGGTAGGGGACCTGAATGCTAAAGTAGGAGAAACTTTTAGAGAGGGTGTGGTAGGTAAGTTTGGGGTGTCAGGTGTAAATGATAATGGGAGCCCTTTGATTGAACTTTGTATAGAAATGGGTTTAGTTACAAGTAATACATATTTTAAGAAAAAGAGGATAAGTATACAAGATATGATGTAGGGCGAAATGACAGTAGTTTGTTGGATTATGTATTGGTAGATAAAAGACTGTTGAGTAGACTTCAGGATGTACATGTTTATAGAGGGGCCACAGATATATCAGATCACTTTTTAGTTGTAGCTACACTGAGAGTAAAAGGTAGATGGGATACAAGGAGAATAGAAGCATCAGGGAAGAGAGAGGTGAAGGTTTATAAACTAAAAGAGGAGGCAGTTAGGGTAAGATATAAACAGCTATTGGAGGATAGATGGGCTAATGAGAGCATAGGCAATGGGGTCGAAGAGGTATGGGGTAGGTTTAAAAATGTATTGTTAGTGTTCAGCAGAAGTTTGTGGTTACAGGAAAGTGGGTGCGGGAGGGAAGAGGAGGGATTGGTGGAATGATGTAAAGAGAGTAGTAAGGGAGAAAAAGTTAGCATATGAGAAGTTTTTACAAAGTAGAAGTGATGCAAGGAGGGAAGAGTATATGGAGAAAAAGAGAGAGGTTAAGAGAGTGGTGAAGCAATGTAAAAAGAGAGCAAATGAGAGAGTGGGTGAGATGTTATCAACAAATTTTGTTGAAAATAAGAAAAAGTTTTGTAGTGAGATTAACAAGTTAAGGAAGCCTAGAGAACAAATGGATTTGTCAGTTAAAATTAGGAGAGGAGAGTTATTAAATGGAGAGTTAGAGGTATTGGGAAGATGGAGGGAATATTTTGAGGAATTGTTAAATGTTGATGAAGATAGGGAAGCTGTGATTTCGTGTATAGGGCAAGGAGGAATAACATCTTGTAGGAGTGAGGAAGAGCCAGTTGTGAGTGTGGGGGAAGTTCGTGAGGCAGTAGGTAAAATGAAAGGGGGTAAGGCAGCCGAGATTGATGGGATAAAGATAGAAATGTTAAAAGCAGGTGGGGATATAGTTTTGGAGTGGTTGGTGCAATTATTTAATAAATGTATGGAAGAGGGTAAGGTACCTAGGGATTGGCAGAGAGCATGCATAGTTCCTTTGTATAAAGGCAAAGGGGACAAAAGAGAGTGCAAAAATTATAGGGGGATAAGTCTGTTGAGTATACCTGGTAAAGTGTATGGCTGAGTTGTTATTGAAAGAATTAAGAGTAAGACGGAGAATAGGACAGCAGATGAACAAGGAGGCTTTAGGAAAGGTAGGGGGTGTGTGGACCAGGTGTTTACAGTGAAACATATAAGTGAACAGTATTTGGATAAGGTTAAAGAGGTTTTTGTGGCATTTATGGATTTGGAAAATGAGTATGACAGGGTGGATAAGGGGGCAATGTGGCAGATGTTGCAGGTGTATGGTGTAGGAGGTAGGTTACTGAGAGCAGTGAAGAGTTTTTACGAGGATAGTGAGGCTCAAGTTAGAGTATGTAGGAAAGAGGGAGATTATTTCCCAGTAAAAGTAGGCCTTAGACAAGGATGTGTGATGTCACCGTGGTTGTTTAATATATTTATAGATGGGGTTGTAAGAGAAGTAAATGCGAGGATCTCGGCAAGAGGTGTGGAGTTAAAAGATAAAGAATCACACAAAGTGGGAGTTGTCACAATTGCTTTTGCTGATGACACTGTGCTCTTGGGAGATTCTGAAGAGAAGTTGCAGAGGTTGGTGGATGAATTTGGTAGGGTATGCAAAAGAAGAAAATTAAAAGTGAATACATGAAAGAGTAAGATTATGAGGATAAAAAGATTAGGTGATGAAAGATTGGATATCAGATTGGAGGGAGAGAGTATGGAGGAGGTGAATGTATTCAGATATTTGGGAGTGGACGTGTCAGCGGATGGGTCTATGAAAGATGAGGTAAATCATAGAATTGATGAGGGGAAAAGGGTGAGCGGTGCACTTAGGAGTCTGTGGAGACAAAGAACTTTGTCCTTGGAGGCAAAGAGGGGAATATATGAGAGTATAGTTTTACCAACGCTCTTATATGGGTGTGAAGCATGGGTGATGAATGTTGCAGCGAGGAGAAGGCTGGAGGCAGTGGAGATGTCATGTCTGAGGGCAATGTGTGGTGTGAATATAATGCAGAGAATTCGTAGTTTGGAAGTTAGGAGGTGCGGGATTACCAAAACTGTTGTCCAGAGGGCTGAGGAAGGGTTGTTGAGGTGGTTCGGACATGTAGAGAGAATGGAGCGAAACAGAATGACTTCAAGAGTGTACCAGTCTGTAGTGGAAGGAAGGCGGGGTAGGGGTCGGCCTAGGAAAGGTTGGAGGGAGGGGGTAAAGGAGGTTTTGTGTGCGAGGGGCTTGGACTTCCAGCGGGCATGCGTGAGCGTGTTTGATAGGAGTGAATGGAGACAAATGGTTTTTAATACTTGACGTGCTGTTGGAGTGTGAGCAAAGTAACATTTATGAAGGGATTCAGGGAAACCGGCAGGCCGGACTTGAGTCCTGGAGATGGGAAGTACAGTGCCTGCACTCTGAAGGAGGGGTGTTAATGTTGCAGTTTAAAAACTGTAGTGTAAAGCACCCTTCTGGCAAGACAGTGATGGAGTGAATGATGGTGAAAGTTTTTCTTTTTCGGGCCACCCTGCCTTGGTGGGAATCGGCCAGTGTGTTAATAATAATAATAATATATAAACTACACACTGAGAACAAAGGCTAGCTATATTTCCCCTGTCATGTTTCATCACACAGGATGGTGCTCATACAAGGTACTGAAATCTGTCAGCCTGAGCCTGGAGACTTCAGTAGAGCGATGAAGATATCAAGCATTCCAGCAAGGGTTCGTCAGCCACGGGAACTTTGAAGGTTCCTTACCAGCATAGCTGGAGTTACTATCACCTGGGAATTGCCATCTCAGGATAGCCGTATGAAATACACAGGATAAATTTAATTTTTATGAAGCCATCTCCATTATCTCAGAGCAGTGAAATTTTACACATGAGACAGAGAAAAAAAAACGGTGGAGGAAGAGAAAGGAGGATGTCATAAGATACCCAACCCCACACACACACATAAGAGTACATATACATATTTATATTTCTGTACATATATGCACATGCAATAAGATCACAGTAAACAGGTGATATAATATACAGAGCAACCACTGAGAAAAAATTGTGAAATTCCAAGAACTTTCGTGATTTCTCACATTATCAAGGAACTGTAAAAATAAAAGATCAGGAAGGCATATAAGGATGAGACAACATCTCACGGTTACCTTACAACACCTCCATAGGTTCAGTTTCCTATAAATTATCTAAATGGCTAGTAGATATTTTGATCCCAATTGCTGAAAAAGATTTTTAACTTTTATGTTAATATAGATTAAGTGGATAAATTAAGAACCTTGGCTCATTTTAATGATTTCAGCATGGTTAGTTTTGATGTTACTTCCTTGTTTACAAAAGTTCCAGTTGATAATTTATTAAGTTTCCTATCTGAAGAATTTATTATTAACGATTTACCATTGCCAGTACCTACTATCATTAAACTCATTAAACTTTGTATTGTTGAAGCAAAGTTTGTGTTTAATGACGAGTTCTACACTCAGAAATTTGGTATAGCAATGGGAAATCCTCTTTCACAAGATTGCTTAACAAAATCCTCCCCAATGGAACTGAGTGGTATAGATATGTTAATATTTTAAGTCTTACGTCTGAGAATATAGAAATAAACCATTTCCTTGTTAAATTTATAAATCTAGCTAATTCCATAAATTTTACTGTTGAGTTTGAACAAAATAACTCATTGCCTTTTCTAGATGTTTTAATTATTAAGGGGAACCATGATCTTAAATATAAAATTTACAGAAAACCAACAATTAACTGTTAATTTGTACACTATTATTCTTCACATCAAGATAACAGTTAAACTGACTGTATTCTCATCAATGTTTTTGAGAACTTTACGTATTTGCAGCCCAGGATTCAAAGATGAAGTAATCTCAAAATTTATGAAATAGCTAATGATCTAAAATACCCAAGAAACTTAATTGATAAATATTAGAAATCTCCTAGAATTACTTTTTACTATTCAAAAAGAAACAGCCAACGTTATTTAACTAAAAAATATGTTGATTCTCCGTTAACATGAAAACTTCGCTAATATGCCATCTCTAATTAGGAATTTTAATATCAAAGTTGTATTTAAAAATCTTGATAGAGTAAAAAAAAAATGATAAATTCCCCCAGAAATGCTGACGGCTGTTTTTAAGATTCCTTTTAAAAAAAAATGTAATAGTTTATTACGGTCAAACTGGTAAAAGTCTTGAACTAAGATTAAAACAATATAAATATAGCATTAGAAGTGGACAAGATCTTAATGCTCTGTATATTCATGTGAGAGATTTTTAACTATTCAATTGATTTTCAAAAGGTTGAGAAGGGTGTATTTAGCAAGTCCATGGTCCAGAAGAATATAATAGTTTGTAATAAAGTTGGTAGAATTACCGACAATATGTAAAGTAAAAGGACACAAGTGCAACTAATGTGTCATTTTATTGTGGCAACGTTTCGCTCCTCAGGAGCTTTATCAAGCCATTAGAGACAATATACCCTCTGTGTCCATGTATTGTTTGTAATGTCTTGATAAAGCTCCTGGAGAGCGAAACGTTGCCACAATACAATGTCACATTAGTTGCATTTGTGTCCTTTTACTTTACAAGAATATAATAGAAATCAAGTTTCATGATAAAAATAGTTTTGAAAATAATATGAATATTCCTTTTGGGTTATACAAATTGGATTTATTTATATTTAATAAAATTTGACAAAAATTTAAAAGACATTAGACAAGTTAAATTCTTAATGACTGGGTAGAATATAAGCTGTGTTTCACTTACGAGTCTTGCATAATCACAGAAAGTCAGGTTGTAAGGTGACTGTGAGGTGCAATCTCCTGTTCATCTCTTAATTTTACAGTTCCTTGATAATGTGAGAAATCGCGAAAACATCTGGAATTTCAATATTTTTTCACAGTGGTTGTTCTGCATATATACACATACATACTCATACATTCATACATGTCATTAGTAGGTAACAATTTAGAATCGTTATTAATCTAAGAACATATAGTGCCACTAATTATTTTTGTATTTTTATGAATAGTATATGAAGAAGTATCCACCACATCAGCAGTGGTCGGCTAACTTATCATATATGATAGTCATACATGTGCGTAAATGAGTATTTCATATGTATTACTTAACATACACATGCTCATGCATATACTTACATGAAATCACACACTAATTGCGTATGCAATACACACACATACAAATACGTATGTACATATACAGTATGTATTTGCAAACACGTGGGGTATTACTAAGCTGCTAGAGAATAGGGACAAATTTATCCTCAAATAATGAATTAGACACTTGTGAAACACTTGGGTATCTTTATTGTGGAAATGTTTCGCCAGCCGTTGGTTTCTTCAGTCCAATGCAGAGAAAGGTGGAAGATGAGTTTGAGGTAATTATTCCGTCAGCCTGGATTCGCTGTGATCAGTCCATCAATCTTGATAAGAGTACTGAGAGACTATTACCTCACTCATCTTCCACCTCTCTCTGCATTGGACTGAAGCTACTGGCTGGCGAAACGTTTCCGCTGAGGGGACTTGAGCTAGAGTTCGTCACGGACACGCTAGCTGGAGATTCGTCTGTAAAAACTTGCATTTGTGGTCACAGTGGTCCCTATGCTAACCTTCCTATGGTGTAGAAATATACCTAGTTGGACGAATCTTATTGTGGCTAGCTGGTCCAGTGGCTAACGCGACGGTCTGGAGTTCTGCGACTCTCAGATCGCGGGTTCTATCCCCGCCCGTGGTATGGTTTGTTTGCAATCGTGTCATTACGATTTCGTGAGTCATGTTGAACAGGTATCTAATTCATCATCCTATCAGTTCTATGAACCATTTATCTACAAATCCTGAAGTTCCCCGGAGTAGATAAAGTATTCACATCAGGTGCAACACTCCATCAGGCCGAAAAAAAATGACAACTGGACAATCAACTATATAATGATAAAGGTCGTGTATCTTCTCCTTTTTCCACAGAACTTGCTTTTGGGATAAACAGGGATGAGAGGCTGACCTGCTGTTGCACGCATCTAAAACGTTGAACACACCTGACTCTGGCAGTCACCATGGCATTATATAATGGACGTTTTATGTTGTCCATACACTACTTTCTGACTGGAACAGATCATAATGCTTCATGCTATTGCATTCAGGTCACTGGATATCAGTGTTTTCTCGTCTTCTAGAGCTGATATCCTTAGCAGGACGGTTTTAACAGTGGACAAAAGGATGCCCAGTTGTAACTCCACCTCCGGTCTGTTACAAGCAGGACATAGCCTCTTTAACAGTGTTATGACGGATGATCCATATGTGGGAAGGTATACCAGAGCCTTTGTCCTGAGCAATTTTCAGATCATTCTGAATGTCTTAGTAGAATTCTCAAGTGTTGAAGTGCAGACTTGGAGTCATGGAAGATTACAGATCCGCCTGTGTTGTTAAATATAGTGGTGAGTTTCAGGGTAGCTAGCTTTGTCAGTGTTGAACTAGGTCAGTGCTGAACTGATGCTACTAGTATTTGTACACTAGTTACGTTTGTACACTAGTTACGTCAGTACATTTTGCAGGCTGCTGCGATACAGGTGTAGTCTACTGAACTGATCCATTAGTGCAAGCATGGTGCTCACTGGACAACAAGGTATCTATGAGATTCAATAGTTTCTTGTAGTCCTGCTCAAAGAAGGAATGGATTTTCGTTGTTCTTAGCGACAGGCGTGTACGGTATCTTCAAAGTGGGTAGTGAATAGGGAGGAATATCATGGACAGGCATATTGCATTTAATAGGGATGCTCAATTTGACTAGATTGTTCACATTTGCCTTCAGCCAGACAGGGTATATAAACTTTGAGTTGGTGTGTCATTGACACTATCTGGCATGTTGTAGGTATGAAACAGCACATTCCTGAGTTCTGCTGGCAATGCCGGATCTCAGCACAGAAGATTGTTTAACTGTTCTATTCTTTCATATACAGTAGGAGGCCTCAATTCTTCCCTCATGTTTATGATTCTTGTGTACAGTAGAGCACTAAGAATTGTCCTCATGGCCGTGTTCTGGATTATTTCAAGTTAGTTAAACAAAGCTTATGGAAAGCTAATAAAGTATGGTAGTTAATGACGTTGATGCCATTATTCTTCTTTACAAATATTCTAAGAGGTTTAAGTCTCTAAAGTCACTCTTCAAGCCTACAGTGTAAGTTACGTAAAACATCAATTTTGATTTCAACTCATAAATATGTTTATTATTCACAGAACTCGAGGGCAATGTTATTGATTAGGAAGTGCCTCTGAATGTTAATGTGCTCATTGGTACATAAGATTTTGGTCTAGTCTGTGGATATGTCAAGACTACAGTTAATGTTGCAAGCTGACGAGGCTTCGAGAAGAGTTTGTAGTCTGTTTGCTGTATTTGCGAAGATACAATCAGGAAGCGAAACCTTGAGGTAGAAAGGTTTCGCGGGAGGTACTCTTGGAGGTTTAAAGTGAGGAGTCTGGATGAGGGACGTGGAGATGAGACCTATGAAAGTGATTGTTGACGAGGTACTTGAGATCGGGTGGGAAAGATTTTGAGGGACCTGGAGACAAAGCAACAGTATAATTGTGTTCACTGGGTGATGTAAGGCTGAACTGAACTCCGGTTAAATATGATCAAACTGAGCCTACTGAGCAGAACTACTGTGTTACATCTTACAAAATTAAAGAATATTATGGGCACATAACTGAGAAAGAAATATGTCCGTGAACGAAAAAATACTTGAAGCCATTCATTGGTACACAAGAAAGACACGTACATTTACACTTAGCTGTTCACTGGCACAGCTCATGGATACTGCTGAACACATGTACTCTAATATTAAACCTAACTTAACTGACGTAGGTTGGATCCGTAATGTCTGTTAAATCTGTAATGTGGATTCGATTTCTAATTTGGGGTTAATCCTTAATGTTGGTTGGATCCATAATGTGGGTTGGGTTCTGAATACTGACTGGACCCTTAACGTGAGCTGGATCCTTCATGACCCACTAATGTGGGTCATGAAGGTTGGGTCAGGGTGGTGGGGGTTATAAATGTGGGGGTCAGGGAGATTGAGTCAAGGCCCCAGGCAAGGTGTGGCCAAAGCCAGCAAGAAGAAATGCTTCGATAAAAAATAAAGGTGCAGTGACTCTTGGAGCTCCACAATCTCATTATGAAGCACCTGACTCTTTTTTTAAGAAGAGGAGGAAGGAAAAAGTCAGATTATATGTTCTACAAAACAATATTGTCTGTATCGTATACTACTTTTAATTAATATTTGTCCGACATTCTGACAAGATACTATACTGTTGCTATCTTATTACATGGAATGTTTTCACACCACTTACGCTAACAATTGTTTAGCATAGCCTTCAACTATTGTGCCACGATCACCGGTGACATAATATCCAAGTTGCTACGCCTCACTTCAGGTTCCAGTATGAAAGTCTCTGGCCTCGTGGTTCTGCTTTAGATTAAGAGAATGACGATCTTCTAATCAAGGCTAAGAGACTGGTCGCCTTAAACTACCTCGGGTTGTCTTAAGAGGCGGAGATAATGGTTCATTTTTCTAAATATGTAGCAGCTTCCCACACTAGAAGTTTTTTTGGGTAATGGCAGGTTTCATGACCCAGTGGGTGAGTGATGGCAGGTTTCCTGACCCAGTGGGTGAGTGATGGCAGGTTTCCTGACCCAGTGGGTGAGTGATGGCAGGTTCTTGACCCAGTGGGTGAGTAATGGCAGGTTTCCTGACCCAGTGGACGAGTGATGGCAAGTTTCCTGACCCAGTTGGTGAATGATGGCAGGTTTCCTGACCCAGTTGGTGTATGATGGCAGGTTTCCTGACTCAGTGGGTGAATGATGGCAGGTTTCCTGACCCAGTAGGTGAATGATGGCAGATTTCCTGACCCAGTGGGTGAGTGATGGCAGGTTTCCTGACCCAGTGGGTGAGTGATGGCAGGTTTCCTGACCCAGTGGGTGAGTGATGACAGGTTCTTGACCCAGTGCGTGAGTAATGGCAGGTTTCCTGACCCAGTGGACGAGTGACGGCAAGTTTCCTGACCGAGTTGGTGAATGATGGCAGGTTTCCTGACCCAGTTGGTGTATGATGGCAGGTTTCCTTACCCAGTTGGTGAATGATGGAAGGTTTCCTGACCCAGTTGGTGAATGATGGCAGGTTTCCTGACCCAGTTGGTGAATGATGGCAGGTTTCCTGACCCAGTTGGTGAATGATGGCAGGTTTCCTGACCCAGTAGGTGAATGATGGCAGGTTTCCTGACCCAGTAGGTGAATGATGGCAGGTTTCCTGACCCAGTAGGTGAATGATGGCAGGTTTCCTGACCCAGTGGGTGAATGATAGCAGGTTTCCTGACCGAGTGGGTGAAAGATGGCAGGTTTCCTGACCGAGTGGGTGAATGATGGCAGGTTTCCCGACCCAGTGGGTGAAGGATGGCAGGTTTCCCGACCCAGTGGGTGAATGATGGCAGGTTTCACGACCCAGTGGGTGAATGATGGCAGGTTTCCTGACCCAGTAGGTGAATGATGGCAGGTTTCCTGACCCAGTGGGTGAATGATAGCAGGTTTCCTGACCGAGTGGGTGAAAGATGGCAGGTTTCCTGACCGAGTGGGTGAATGATGGCAGGTTTCCCGACCCAGTGGGTGAAGGATGGCAGGTTTCCCGACCCAGTGGGTGAATGATGGCAGGTTTCACGACCCAGTGGGTGAATGATGGCAGGTTTCCTGACCCAGTGGGTGAAGGATGGCAGGTTTCCCGACCCAGTGGGTGAATTATGGCAGGTTTCCTGATCCAGTGGGTGAAGGATGGCAGGTTTCCCGACCCAGTGGGTGAATGATGGCAGGTTTCCTGACCCAGTGGGTGAATGATGGCAGGTTCCCGACCCAGTGGGTGAAGGATGGCAGGTTTCCTGACCCAGTGGGTGAATGATGGCAGGTTTCCCGACCCAGTGGGTGAATGATGGCAGGTTTCCTGACCCAGTGGGTGAAGGATGGCAGATTTCCTGACCCAGTGGGTGAGTGATGGCAGGTTTCCTGACCCAGTGGGTGAGTGATGGCAGGTTCTTGACCCAGTGGGTGAGTAATGGCAGGTTTCCTGACCCAGTGGGTGAATGATGGCAGGTTTCCTGACCCAGTGGGTGAATGATGGCAGGTTTCCTGACCCAGTGGGTGAATGATGGCAGGTTTCCTGACCCAGTGGGTGAATGATGGCAGATTTCCTGACCGAGCGCATTTTTAACGGATTCTTGTTATTTCAAGTTGGTGTTATATTTGCCTCTCCTGTGTGTTTTCAGTGTTCATCAATTTTATCATTGCCTGTGTGTGTACTCACCTATTTGTACTCGCTTATTTGTGGTTGCAGGGGTCGAGTCATAGCTCCTGGTCCCGCCTCTTCACTGACTGCTACTAGGTCCTCTCTCTCCCTGCTCCATGAGCTTTATCATACCTCGCCTTAAAACTATGTATGGTTCCCGCCTCCACTACTTCACTTTCTAGGCTATTCCACGGCTTGACTACTCTATGACTGAAGAAATACTTCCTAACATCCCTTTGATTCATCTGAGTCTTCAACTTCCAATTGTGACCTCTTGTGTCTGTGTCCCATCTCTGGAACATCCCGTCTTTGCCCACCTCGTCTATTCCGCGCAGTATTTTATATGTCGTTATCATGTGTGTATGTGTGTGTGTGTGTGTGTGTGTGTGTGTGTGTGTGTGTGTGTCCGCTCTACGGCGCACACGTGCTAGAGAGCATGCATACTTATGTATGTATGATAGTAGGCAGGTTTACAGACGGGACGAGGAAAGAAATTCCGTTAATAGTCCCCAAGCAACAGTTCTCCTGATACTAGCAGGTAATGCTGCCCTGCGGTTTTACGTTAAGAATTCTTTATTTACACGCTGAGACCTGATAGCTGCCTCAACTCATTTAAAAGCCTTTTTATGTAAAACCGAAGATATTTAATTTAATCCTTTTTTTTTTACCTGTGTTCCTCCTCCAGGAAAACAGAGGAAGGATCGAGCCCCAGGAATCATTCCTTGCTCTGAATGACTCTCACAGGATTGGAACTACATAGGATGTATTATCCTCTTCCATTCTCTCTCCCTTTCTTCCCCTCTCCTTCCACCACCTTCCCCTCCCTCCACAACTCCGGGTCAGCTTACCCTGGTTGTGGGATTTAAGCGGTTTCGTGCCTCACAAAGAACTCTTCTACCCTTGCCTGTTATTTGTGCTACAAAGTAGCGATTTTTTCCCCCTTTATAAAATTTTTTTGCGTGGGATTATGGAGGGTGTCATTGTTCATTGCTTCCATGCTGTCCCGCCAGTTACAGTATCGAGATGGTCCACAAAACCGAAGGAGATTAGACCTTCAGGTGGACCCTCTGGTTAACTATCAGGTGGATCATCTGGTTAACTATCAGGTGGATCATCTGGTTAACTATCAGGTGGATCATCTGGTTAACTATCAGGTGGATCATCTGGTTAACTATCAGGTGGATCATCTGGTTAACTATCAGGTGGATCATCTGGTTAACTATTGGGTGGATCATCTGGTTAACTATTGGGTGGATCATCTGGTTAACTATTGGGTGGATCATCTGGTTAACTATTGGGTGGATCATCTGGTTAACTATCAGGTGGATCATCTGGTTAATTATCAGGTGGATCATCTGGTTAACTATCAGGTGGATCATCTGGTTAACTATCAGGTGGATCATCTGGTTAACTATCAGGTGGATCATCTGGTTAACTATTAGGTGGATCATCTGGTTAACTATCAGGTGGATCATCTGGTTAACTATCAGGTGGATCATCTGGTTGACTGTCAGCTGAATCATCTGGTTGACCATCTGGCTGAACATCTGATGGCCTATCTGATGGAGATTGCTTCCAAGTCAAGAGTCGGAGACAGTCTGGTTCCCCTTACCCATTATTAACCACATGATGCGAACATCTCTGATGCTCTTTCTAAATGGGTATGGTATGGAAACTGTCCTGGAAAGAAATGGCAATGTTTGGTGTGTTAGCTGGGGGTATGGTACGAGAAACAGTACAGTGATTCTATTTACTTGATGATTGGGCATCTTTTTTCCATTTTATTGCCCTTCAACGCTGCTTTTTGTATCTATTTTGTTATTTTCACATTCCTAATGTTTGTCGAGACACCTTCACATCTTCTGATTCATTTATATAAACCATAAGAAATAACCAAAAACATCCTTGGCCAAGTAGTGACGCTGATGCTTATAGGGATGCTGATATATCTATCCTGGGGAGTACTGGGCAGATTGTCTTCTGTCATGACACACAACTCGGGTGATAATTTGTCCAGTCTGCAGACTAGCATTGCTAATGAGTCCATTAATTAAACAGTTAAATGGTTCAGTGGTGGGTAGTAAGAGGCTGCACATCAATGCACTCTTACTACCCAGGATGTAAACAATATGTGATGTGGTATAAACCTTGCTAATAAATGCCAATAAGTTGGTTTAGAAAAACACGTAAGCAGACACTAAGACACAGAAAACGTTTCGGTCCTGGGACCTTCATCAAGATCCCACGACCGAAACGTTTTCTAATAAATATGTCCTAGTGTTTGCTTACATGTTTTTCTAAACCAATGTGTGATGTAAGCAATAAGTAAGAGACGTCTATTTATTTTGTAAAATACACCTATAAATTGTAGTCTACTATTATCGGGGTATATTTTTGC
Organism: Cherax quadricarinatus; assembly: GCF_038502225.1. Taxonomy (NCBI): domain Eukaryota; kingdom Metazoa; phylum Arthropoda; class Malacostraca; order Decapoda; family Parastacidae; genus Cherax; species Cherax quadricarinatus. Next base: position 23,981,452 of record NC_091330.1, on the reverse strand, counting down.
ATGCATAATGTTGAAAAAAAAAAATTAGCCAAAGTTGTAGGATTCTCTGGTATTGTGTAATAACTATAAACTTCATTATTTATGGTTTAAAACAGAAGTTGACTATATTGTATCTAAGGAAAGCGATGTTCATTCTTCAACTTGTGCAGTTAAACTGGTACATGAAAGCGATTTTTGGTAAACCTGGCCATATTAAAGTGAAGGTACTTAAATATTGTACATGTGTCTTATTCATCAGCAATTACTTTCCTGCTGGAGAAGACTGTATTCTGCCCTCCATTTTGGCCACTATAATGGAGACAGCTAAATAATGACAATAACTTTCGCATATAATTAATACAAAAGTATATATGTAATGATTACGCACATAACATTTATGTACACAATATATTAATAAAAATTAGTTTCTTTGAGAAGTGAAGAGAGATAAGTATGTATTCGTGAAATAAGGATGCGCACAGATAAAAAATATTCAAAATAATTTTTCCACTCACATGCAATATATATTAAATCCAACAGATGAGAATGTTTTAATTAAAGAGGAGTGGACCGGTAAACCAGTCGAAGTCCTCGGTCAGCTGACCATGATTTAAGACCCGCGCCAGGTAACACTTTTCATGTTTCCTGACAAATCATATCTCAACGTACACATATATGCAGTGACAAGCTCTTGAATATGCATGAATATATGAACTTGCCTTTTTTTTTTTGACACGCATATTCGGAAACATTTCTACATGTTTTTCAAGGTTTTATATCTTTATATATTAGAAAACTTATGTATGAACGTAGGAATATGCACTTTAAGGTCGTTTCTAAAGCTCCATCGTAGCACGAAAAACTTGCATGAAAATTTTAATTGAATAATGACATGTTGTTAAAGAGGGATCGAGTTTTTGAGTGGATAATGGCCCCGTAATTGCCATTAAGACGGCTGGAGGCAAGGTTAATGGGGTACCTGAGGGCCGAAGGGAGTACACCCTCTCCTGCAACGGGAAATTAGGGACAGTTTAGGAGAGGTACAGTACTCGAGGGGATCTGGGTAGCGAGATGGTGGGGCTGTGTCGCATTCCTAGTGTTGGAGAAGATGAGATCAATGTTGCTTCTGGATGAGATTGATGTTGCTTCTGGAGGAGATTGATGTTCGTTCTGGATGAGATCAATTTTGCTTCTGGAGGAGATCGATATTGCTTCCGGAAGCTCATGTTAGGGAGTTGTCTAGAAACATCACATTATCTTCGTAGAGAAGGAACCCACAATGAAGCAACACAAAATCAGATCTTCTTACCCGAGACTTAGTAAAATGGACAGCCTTTATTTATGGAGGAAAAAACTAGTTGATTACAGCAGGCCACTCCACGATATTGTACACTATCACATGAAGCCAGTGTCAATCCTCTTAGGGAGTCCTCGCTGAGTAGTTCATTGAAAAGTCATCTGTATATAACAAAGCTTTAACTCTGTTGAGAACACCGACAGCACCAACAATGGTCATGATAAAGTATATTATACTCAATATTTTGTCCGGCACGACCCTTTCCTCCTGCGGTAATTTCAGCGAGTAGCATGAGTCAAATCCTACTCTGACAAATCGATAAATCAGAAACTGTTGGAGAACCCCAAACAGTCGCCACCACAGTCCTAGAAACTTTCTCTCTTTCTCCGTGATCTCCGCATTTGTGATCCTCAGTTCCTTGAATCGGAAATTTCAACTCTTCGTAATTCCTTTTCTCGCCTTGCCTACCCTTCCCATTTCATAAACTCTACCTTCTCACGTGCTAAACAGACTTTCTTCTCTGCCAAACTCTCTACTCCAGCGAACTCTCCTGTTCTCTGCCTTCCCTATATTTCCAGCCTTTCTAATCTCAACAACTCTCTCCGTTCCTTAGACATCAAACTTTTCGCCAGACTAACACTCTTCGCACCAATCTATTTCATACCTCTCCTCCCTCTATAGAAAGTAGTGTTAGGCTTGCCGAAACCAACAATGCTATTTTCTGTAATGTTCGAGATCTGTCATCCTATTGACTGGTCTTCTGTTAAAACTGTCTACCCTACTTCTAACTTTCACAGTCGCCGTCTGGTTGAATCCTCCCTTATACACAACTTTCCTTGTATGAATCTTGGTCCTGTCTTTGTCTCTGTAGAGGTCTTCCTTTCCATTACATTGTTAAATGTTCTAATCTTCAGAACACCTGTGACTTAACTTGATTCTTTTTTCTCCTTCTCCCTCTTTCCCTTTCCTTTTTCCTCTTTCTTCTTTGGGTTTTCTTTCTTCTGGCTTGGATTTTTTACACCTGTGTTTTTATTCCTACCCTTTGTGGGCCCCCAGCTCTGCTGCTGTGCTCCTCTTTTTTGATCGTTGGCCGACTCATCTATTACTACTACTACCACTACCTCTCTACTTCCTTTCCTACTACCTCTTTTATCCCGTCCCAGTCTGCTGACCTATATGTACTGCCCCCTTCTCTCCCTTCTGTTAGTGTGACTTTGTAAATGGTCCAAGTCGGACCGAAACGTCATGAGCTCCTCTCTCCTATGTGCGGGTTATTTGTGAAGTATGGTGACTAAAATCAGAGAGTTCGCGTGGGGATGGGGAGATCTACTTGGCGGTGAATGTGGGTGTGTTTTGGGAGGGGAAATGTTTGTGTATTGGGAGACAACTGAGTGCGAATGTGTGGGAAAGGAGTATGTGCATGTATAGGAAAGGGGTTGGTGTGATTGCATGGAGGTGAGGCCGGTGCGGATTTAATTATGATAAAAATTAGTTGTGAATGTGTGAGGGAGGAGAATGTTTAAGGATGACTGGGGAAAAAAATGTGGGTGTAAATGTATGGGAAGGAGAGTTGGGTGTAGCTGTATAGCGAACAGAGGTGAGTGTAAACATTAAGAGAAGAGGTGTGGAAGGACAACATTTTATCTGAGAAGTAAACAGATGGAATATTGGTGTGCGAATGATGAGAGGAGCATTGTATTATGGTCTGAATGGGAAGGTGAGTTAAAGAACAGGTACACTCACCCGACCTGCAAACACTCACGACATAATGAGATTGGCTGGGTGGTTTGATTGGCTTAAGATGCGAGTTATTAAGGCTTAGTCATCTGTGAACCACAAGTTAAGAACATTTTAATCCATAAAATATATATTATAGTTTATATACAAAGAGAGAGAGAGAGTGAGAGAGAGAGAGAGCTCCTGGAATATATTCCACTATAACCACAAGAGAGTCGTGTGATTGTGATACGTTTACATGTGAATGAATCAGACATGTGACCGAGAAAATCGCAAATGTAACAGTAAGAATCATAAATGCGGATGTGAGAATCACACCTGTTACTATGAGAATTACGCATGTGGCTGTGAGAATCGAAACACACACACACACACACACACACACACACACACACACACACACACACACACACACACACACACACATGATACGTGACGAGGTGTCAGAGTGGGAGCCTGCAACAGAGTACAGTCCAGGGGACCAAAGACTACAAGCCTCACTCAAGGAAAAGGATCTTGGAGTATGTATAATACCGAGCACTTCTGAGGTGCAAATCAATCAAATAACTGCTGCAGCTTATGGGCGCCTAGGGAACCTAAGAATAGCATTCCGACATCTCAGAAAGGAGTCGTTCCGGACCCTGTACACAGTGTACCTCAGGCCCATATTGGAGTATGCGGCACCAGTTCGGAACCCCTCACCTTGCCAAGGACGTCAGGAAACTAGAAAGTGCAAAGGTTTGCAACAAGACTAGTCCTGGAGCTAAGGGGCATGTCCTACGAGGAAAGGTTAAGAGAACTCGTCCTGACGACACTGGAAGACACGAGGGACAGGGACGACATGATAACTACTTATAAAAAACTGAGAGAAATCGACAAGGTGGATTGAGACAAGATTTTTCAGAGATGGGACACAGCAACAAGGGGTCACAATTGGAAGTTAAAGATTTAGACGAGTCACAGGGATGTTGGGAAGTATTTCTTAAGCCATAGAGTTGTCAGGAAGCAGAATAATCTGGAAAGTGAGGTAGTGGAGACGGGTACCATATATATCCTTAAGAAGAGGTGGGATAATGCCTCTGACACACACACACACACGCACACACACACACACACACACACACACACACACACACACACACACACACACACACACACACACACACACACACACACACACACACACACACACACACACACCACCCACCACACGTGTCCCACCAAGATAGGGTTCCCCGACAAAGATGAAAACATTTTTACTGTCACTCATTCAACCACTATCTTGCCAGTAGGTCGCCGATATAACAATTCAGATGACTCTCCAAACCGCGACATTCCCACCTGTCCTTAAGCTTGCAGGCACTCTACTTCCCACCTCCAGAACTCATGACATACTAACAGGTTTCCTTGAATCCCCTCGTAAATGTTGCCTTGCTCACTCTCCAACAGCAGGTCAGATCATAAAAACCGCTTGCCACCACTTCCAAAAGCCTGTTTGATGTCAAAGTTCCTATTGCTCAAAACCTGCTTTACCCCTGCCTTAGAACGTCTGCTAAAACGACTCCTACCCCTCCTTCCCTCCTTGTAATCTTATTTTTCTACATCCTTTCTAAGTGTCCAAATCACCTCAGTAACCCATCCTCAGCCCTCTAAATAATGCTTTTAATAACGTCACACCACCTCCTAATTTCCAAACTCCAAATTTTTTCCTAGTGATACTACACATTGTCCTCAAACACATCTCTACTGTATTCTGCCTCAAGCTCTCTGCAACATGCACAACTCATGCTTCATACCCATGCAACAATATTGAATGGGTATAAAGCATGGGTATGTACACTTATGATGCCTACTACCGGTAAGCCCATGCTGAGGAAGCCAGAGGCTTCTTAATGATGATAAAGCCCTTTACATGAAACCAGAAAGTTTTTCTTCAAGTCTCAGTATCCCAATGAAAATAAAATACCAGACATATTAAAGCAAATTTCCTAAATTTGCAGGCAACAGATAAGCCAACTGTATATATAAATCCAGATGTACTTCTTACAATCCTTTTGGAGCCTACTATCTAGGCCTTTAGTATATCCATATGCTCTATCGCTACCCCCCCCTCCACAGTATGGATAGGGATTGCACAATAGACTAGACTTTATTATCGTAGCCTTTCGCTCATGAGGAGCTTTATTCTTGAGAGAATAGTTGCAATGAATGCTGGCTCTGCGATATGGAATGTATGATTTACAAGTAGTTTTCTGTTACCTATCTTTGCGGCACTCTGGCCAGAGTTCCTCGTGAGGAACCATAGTGCCAAGAGCCCCTCGTGAAGAACCATAGTGCCAACAGCCCCTCCAAGAGCCACTCGTGAAGAACTATAGTGCCAAGAGCCCCTTGTGAAGACTCAGTGCCAAAAGCCCCTCGTGAAGAACCATAGTGCCAAGAGCACCTCGTGAAGAACCATATTGCCAAAAGCCCGTTGTGAAGAACCATTGTGCCAAGAGGCCCTCATGAAGAGCCATAGTGGCAGAGGTTCTTCGTAAGGTTACTAAAAATTAGCAAGCCAAGATTAATAAATATGATAATTATTTGTGTTCGTGCTAATGGTTTACATTTTAAATAGTTACATCATGAGGGTTCTGGTGTAGGATGGTGTTATCTTTCTTATAGAGTGCTGGTCCGTCACGTGGATCATCTGGTTCAAAAAACACTGGTATAATTTATTTCTCCTCCTCCTCTTTGAATAAATGATTTAGAAAACCGACAATTGATAAATCAGACACTTTTGCAACATTTGGATATTGTTGAAAACAATACTGTCAGACACTGCAGCACAACAGTATCTTGATACAGAGAACATCTTCCATTCTTGATGGTGTATCTAATAGTTATGAGTGGGACCTTGATGCAAGGTATTCTTCAAACCTATTGGCTCGACCTACTTCCACTAGTGGGTTTCTCCTCTCGTAACTCCGCCTACCACTGCTCCACTTTATCTGTCAACAGTACATAAACCCCGTCTCTGCCGATATGCTGCACCTTTGTTAAAATTGATGGACCGAACACCTCTAGTCTAGGCTCATCTTTTTCTGCATTAGACTGAAGAATCCACTGGCTGGCGAAACGTTTCCAAAACAAAGATACCCAAATGTTGCACAATTGTCTCATTCGTCGTCTTCATCTTATTTCTTTCCGTATTATTTATTATTATTATTATTATTATTATTATCGTTATTATTCACGAATAGCTGAATTCACAAGGCCATACGTTGCCTGTGGAATGACCGGCAGCCAGATTTTATACAATGAAGGGAAAGGTATCTATAATTGGTAGCATTAAGAGCCCTTCCCTCGAAGGGAAGCATTAAATGCCAAAATCCAATTCCTTGTCCGAGGCCGGACAACACCACGGAGCTGCCCTGTCTCTCGCACCGACCAGGCAATATTTCAGGGCAATTCCTGTTGTCTGCATTTTTCTTCACGAAGCCAGTTATGCGTCAGATATACAACTATTACTCAGAAGTGTATAAAATATTTTCTGTGTATGATGCATTACCCTGTTGTATATTAAACCAGTGTATCATCTACAACAACGTGCGGAGGAGCTGCTTCGGGCTCCGGATTTAGTCTAGCTTACAGCATCTTGGCTAGTGTAGCTTACAGCATCTTGGCTAGTCTAGCTTACAACATCTTGGCTAGTCTTGCTGTCCATGTGCATCCGTGTTTGGCCACAGTCCACCCATCTTCTAATGGCTACTTCCAATAGAATAATGCGCCATATCACAAAGCGCATGTCATCACAGGCTCATTCCACAAACATGACAATTAGTTCAGTGTACTCCAATGGCCTCCACAGTCACCAGATCCGAATCCAGTAAAACACCTTTGGGATGTGGCAGAACGGCAGATTCACAACATAAATGTACAGCCGAAAAATCTGTAGCAACTTCTTTAGGATATGTCAACATGGAACAGAATCTCTAAGGAATCTTTCCAGCACCTTGATGAATCCATGTCGCGAAGAATTCTGGCTGTTCTGGAGGGCAAAGGAGAGCCTTACCCAGTACTAGAAGGATGTACATAATAAAGTGGCCAATTAGTGCATATAGTTTGCACTTGTATGTGCATGTACCTGAATGAGTTTTTGATATTAATGGTTGTATACAGACGTGCTTTGACAGAACTGAGTTGTTCTGTCTCCTTGAACCATTTTGTTGCGCCATTGGAGTGATAAGTTGAATTACAACCTTCACCTGCCTTGTTCCTGCACAGGTACTCGAACACCGGCCAGTGGGCGTATTCTTTTTTTTTGTGTGTGTGTGAATTCGTTATAAAGTTGCATTATTATTTAGATTTTTAACTTTTTTTTTTATTTTATCAAATTTCTCATCTTCAGCAGAATCCTGAAATAGTCATGTTTAATTAGCTTTACGATGATAAATGTTGTAATTTCTCAGTTAAATATATAAAATGAAACTGATACATATTTAAGTAAAGAACTACCTTGTTCACTGTTGTCTACATATATTGCCTTAAATAAAACCTTTTTGTAGATCCTTGCTAAAACACACTCCAATTATTGAAAAACAAACATCGTCATAAAATATGCAGCTCGCTTGTGAAGATTGATATTTACATGCAGCAGCGCTCTCATGCACCTGTATTTGCATGAATATGTTAACTATGTTATACTTTACCAACAAAAAAATTTGGTTTGCATAACAAGAGAATATTATTGTGTGACCCCAGTCAAGTTAGTGTGTGTGTGTGTGTGTGTGTGTGTGTGTGTGTGTGTGTGTGTGTGTGTGTGTGTGTGTGTGTGTCTGTCTGTCTGTCTCTGTGCCTGTCTGTGTTACACCTTGCGCTTGATCCAGGAAAATATGTATCCTCACCTTCCTTGGATTAACTACAAATCCTCTTGCTTCCCAGACACTGTATGACCCCTATAGATTTAATACTTTCCTCTGATTAAAAAAATTGAATTGTGGTTCCGCATAGTAACCAATTTGTGTTCACCAGTTTGTTGTTGCTGGTGTCGAGTCTTGGCTCGTTGTCCTGCAACTTAATTGACAAGTGCCAATTAAGTTGCAGGACTTGTGAACCTAACCCTCGTATACTCGATAGGTTTGAAACTCCATTAACCAACTATTTTGAATATATTTTGATGAGTGTCTTGCTGTGCGGGTGCTGACAGGAATAGTGGAAAGGCATATATGTCGTGCAGAATAGGTAAAACTGGTCAATTAGCAAGAACTCATTTAAAATTAAGTCCTTTCTGAAATTTTCTCTTATACGTTTCAAGATATATATTTTTTTCATTTATGTTAATGTAAAAAATAATTTTGTAGCAAAAGAACCTTAGAAAACTTACTGAACCTTATTATAACAAGCGCAATTTAATTTTGCCTAATCCAACTAAATATATTTTTGACAAGTTTACAATAGTTTAATAAACAAACATAATGAAATATTTTTTTTCGTTAGGTTCAGAATGATTTTTGCTAAATTTTTGCATACACAAATTTTCTTCTTGCTTTATTCGGCAAGAAGAGCGTTGCTGTTTAAGCCAAAGAAATATTTCATTATCTCTGTTTATTATTAAATTATTGTAAACAAATGTAAAATAATTAAGTTTTCTAAAGTTGTTTTGGTACAAAATTATTAATTTTTGCATTAACATAAATTAAAAATACATATCTTTAAACGTAATATGGTACAAAAGGTTTAAGAGATACATTGTTGACATAAAGATGGCATATACAGTACACGAGGCGTGAGAGATACATGTCTAGTACATATTGTTACGTGTTTGTCACTGATTATAATGCTAAAATCTCATTACCCCTCTGAACAGCAGCGCTGAGTTGCTGGAACAGAAAACTGGCTGGCCTGGGATCCCTAGTTACCCTGTTGAGTCTTTTGCCTAGCTCCTTAAGGAACTTAGATCCACTCTTTCCCCATGAGCCAAGGGTCTCTGAGCCTATGGAAACACGTATAATGATGGGCAAGTTCTCCATATTTTCTAGACTTTTGGGACTCCCTGAACTGGCGGCTGCCGCTCCTTCCTCCCTGGTGTATTGGAGATAGGTATCAGCCAAGGTAGATGCACATGTGTAGTCCCACACCACCTGCTTACCGTCTGTCCAGGCTTGACGTGTGATACCATCTGGACGCTTCTGGCTGCCATCAGATCTGTATAGTTGGGGTGGCTCCCTTACTGGTGGGCATCCGGCTATTGTGAGGCTCCTCTTGATAATGTTATTAACCTCCTCATGTCTTGCAATCTTTCCCTCGGATTTACAGCACACAAGACCATGGTAACCGAATCGGTCTGCTGCTTCACTGCCACAAATACACCTGTGTTCGGCGAGAATAGGGGCGGCAAGTCGAAGGGCAACACCGATGCGGATGGTCTGTGGGTCGAGGCGTGTGCCAAGGCTGGAGTTGGGAACAGCCAACAGAAAGTCCCTTGCATGAGGGGGGCTCACTGCCAGGAGGCGGCTCTATCCTTTCCTGACACTGAAGCATTGTTGAGGCTATTTTCTCCACTATCGGGCTATCCCAGTGCGACTGTTTGTAGTTGTTTGGGGGAGCAGGTCTGGTTTCAGAGCCCGTTAGATTATCCCAGATCATGGCTCCGTCAATGAACTTTTGGTCCTGGACTCCAATCTTGTCCCTAAGACAGTGGCGTAAACGGGGGCGGGTCGCCTCTGGTGACACCATTTAGGGGGTGACACCATAGAAACACTAAAGAAGGTGACACTAATGCACAAAACAGTGCTGCACCAGCACAAGAGAAAAATCCTTCGTTTCTTTATAGCCTATTATATGATTACAGAGTGCTAATAGGCCTATATACAAAAAATAATTGATTTTGATGCGATAGATGATTTTGCAGGATTGAAGGCAAGGAAATGTAACATCAGATTTACTGAGATGTTACCTGTACTCAAGGTCAAATGAGAACTAGTGTATATCTGATATTGCAATGTTTTTCTTTATTTTCCTATTTTTTTTTTTTTTTTTTTTTTGGAAGATGAATAAATGTAGGATCTGTTGCCTGTACTCAAAGTGGTATTTGAGTTTACGTTTCCTCAATATTACTACGATTATTTATCATTAATAAAGTTGAGAATTATTCTCCTGTTCGGTTTATGGCCCTTAAACGTTCTCATTGCTAAACATTAGTCACTGGTCATGCAGTAGTGACGTAACTAAAGTTTACTCCCCCATCCCCCCGCCCTTGAATTTCATGGGGGTGACACCAAAGATGCTGCCCCGGGTGACACCAACCTTAGCGACGCCTCTGCCCTAAGATGTTCAGGGAGAATCGCTGCTACAAGCTCTCTGGATGCAACGCATGAGGACATAAAAACTGGTAACGCAATCTGTGATGACTTGCGGCCACCAATGCCTCCGAGTCTGACTGGAAGTGTAGCTTGGTTCCACTGCCCGTCTTCTAGAGTAAAGTTAAGTACTTTCGTAAAAATCTGCCTCAGGATACTGTCATATACTGTCAAGCACTTTGTGAGAAGGTACAAGGCATCTTGGGTGTCAAGATTGCCTATTCGTTGTTCCATTCTCCTCAACTCTTCCAATTTATTCCTGAGAATTATGTCAATGGCATCGCTTCCCACAGGTGCTCCAAACAAGACGCTATTTGTGGGAGCAATGACTGATACTCCTGGTAATTTGGATCTCACAGCATTTATCACTTGTTGACTGACTGAGATGATTTCACATTAGGGTGGATTCAGGATGTTTAAACGTATAAGAGAAAATTTTAGAAAGGGCTTAATTTTAAATTTCTTGCTAATTGATCAATTTTACGTATTCGGCACGATAATATATATATATATATATATATATATATATATATATATATATATATATATATATATATATATATATATATATATATATATATTACTGTCTAATTTATCCAGTGTCATGTTTCGCTGATCGAGAACAACAGTAACAACTGCGTCAAGTTACTAAGGTACTCACCGTACTTATCTAACGTACTCATCGCCTTGAATATATTATCAAATTTTATTTTCTTTGATTTAAATCAGGCTAAGTTATTTTGGCTTAGGTCAGGTTAAATAAACTTACAAAAGCTTATATTCAATCACCAATAAAACAAATGGCCGTGATACGTCTGGCAACGAAGTGGCTAAGGAAATCAGGAGACGTTCAATTCAAAACGTGTATCACTCCTGATGCGAGAATGTTTTGCCCTCTAAGGAGTACATTATCCTGTTTGGTTGAACTAGTACCTAATCTAATTTAGATTTTAGATTTTGCTACCGAAGTGGCTAGTTTATTGTGCACCTCATATCCACCCTGTGGAGGGTAGCGCGAGAGCATATGGATACATAAGAGGCCTAGGAACTAAGCCCCAAAAGGATTAACAGGTGTACATTTGGATTTATATCTACATATCAACAGTTCACTTATCTGTTACAAGCAAATTTAGGAAATTTGCTTGTAACAGGTATTCAAGACAGTGACCATATGCCTGACCACATAATTTGCATTTGGCTTGATCATCATGTCTCCCAAACTGCCAGAAGCACTTGTAACTAAGCCTAAGCCTGGCCACTACAACATCAGTCAGTCTGTTCACATTGCAAGTTGATCCATAAACATACTTATCAACGTTCATATTATAGTGGGTTATAGATCTACTCAGGCTTCTAATAGCATTCGTGTAACATTCATTTTCAATATTTACTTCTCTCCTATTATTATTATAATGCTAGACACAGATATACCAAAGTTATAGTCTACATTCTCCTTCAGGGTGCTCATCTTGGCTAACATATCAACTTGATCATGAAGGAGTAAGTAAATGTGTGATGGGTTCCATAGTAATTGTACATTAATTCCTTTTTCCGGATTTTTGAGTATACCTGGCTTCTCCAATGATCATAGTCTTGGAGTCATTATATGAGTCAAGAGCCTTCAATGATGACATAGAATCAACAATGATGATGAGAGTTAAGCTTTGTCATAGCTTTAGCGCCATTAGGATTGCAAACAATTCGACTCCCAAAATCGTAATGACGCGATTGCAAACCAACCATACCACGGGTGGGGTTTGAACCCGCGGTCAGAGAGTCTCAAAACTCCAGACCGTCGCGTTAGCCACTGGGCCAGCTAGCTTCAATAAGATTCATCCAACTAGGTATATGCCTATGCTAACCTTCATATGGTGTAGAAATATACCTACTTGGATCAATCTTATTGAAGCTAGCTGGCCCAGTGGCTAACGCGTCGGTCTGGTGTTTTGACTCTGACCGCGAGTTCAAACCCCACCCGTGGTATGGTTTTCAAACAATTCAGTTTGCAGTGTAGACGTCCAGTTGTTAATTCGTATGTCTAGCTCAACAAATATATTATCGTTCTTAACTAAGGAGGTGGCAACAAGAGCAGCTGCAGCCCTGCCAGAAGACTCCTGTTTAGATCCATCAATTTAACCTAATTTAGCCTGATTTTTACCTAATTTAATTTAACCGACCCAGTAATTTGAATATTTTAATATTTCCCTATTATAAACCTCCTATTAGTTGATCGTTTGTTTTAAAATAGTCTTGTTTGCCTGCGGGAAGCTCTAAGTTCGTTTCACCTATGGTTAACGTGTTGAAATAAATACCATAACGACAGAGTGAACTTGAAGGTGGCCCGGTGGCCTGGTGGCTAAAGCTCCCGCTTCACACACGGAGGGCCCGGGTTCGATTCCCGGCGGGTGGAAACATTTCGACACGTTTCCTTACACCTGTTGTCCTGTTCACCTAGCAGCAAATAGGTACCTGGGTGTTAGTCGACTGGTGTGGGTCGCATCCTGGGGGACAAGATTAAGGACCCCAATGGAAATAAGTTAGACAGTCCTCGATGACGCACTGACTTTCTTGGGTTATCCTGGGTGGCTAACCCCCCGGGGTTAAAAATCCGAACGAAATCTTATCTTAAGGGCCTTCAGGGAGAGTGTCGACTTATCTGCCGGGGTGGGGGTCCCGGGGGTGGGGGTCCTCCGGCGTTGGGGGGGCCCCGGGGTCGGGTTGGGCCCCGTGGTGGGGGTCTCCGGGATGGGAGGTCCAAGGGCGTGGGGGGTTCCCCAGGGTGGGTGATCCTCCGGAGTGGTGGGGTCCTCCGGCGTGGTGGGGTCCTGGGGTAGGGGTCCTCCGGCGTGTGGGGTGGGGTCCACATCCTGATAAATGTATCACTAAGGTTGAGATGCGTCAAAGTCACGGAAACTAGAGAGGTGAACCAAAGTCGTTGCCAGCCACGCTCATCCTCTTTCCCCTTCCCTTCCACCTCTCCCCTTGTCCCAATCCTCACCGGCCTCTTACATTTTATCTCCTTTAGAGAATAAAAAGTCGCGAACAATAGTGAGTGGAATAATGCACAACGTCAACTTGCGTGCGGCCAGCAGTTACAGCCTGGTTGATCAGACCCTGATCCACCATAAGGCCTGATCTCAGACCGTACCGCGGGGGAGTTGATCCCCCGAAACCCTCTCCAGGTAAACAACTAAACCGCACATGGGAGGAAGAAACGACGTTTCGGCCCGACTTGGACCACTAACTAGTCGGTCCGAAATGTTGTCATAATTTTCGTTCTATGTGCGGGTTATCTGTGTTTTCCTCTACTTCAATTCTTGGTATTCTATTTTCTCTTCTACTCCATTACTTTCAGATAAAATAAGAGAAAAAATGTAAAGAAAAAAGGAAAAGCTGAGACACGGGATGATAAAAGGAAGGTTGATAAATTAAACACATGCAACTCTTGGGTATCCTTATCGAGGAAACGTTTCCTCAATAAGGATACCCAAGAGTTGCACGTTTCTAATTTATCAACGTGTCAGTTCTCTGAACCATTCATCTACAAAATGAAGGTTTATGTAGTATAGTGATGTAATGAAAAGGTGTACAAGGAGAGGGAAAGGAAGTTAAGAAAGGAATGAAAGAAATTAAATAATTTGCAAGGGTGGAGAGAGAGAAGGGAGAAAGAGTGGAGTGTAGGAGACTGGAAAGTACGAAGGGTGTGGAAACACAGTCAATTATGAAGCGAAGAAATGTGGAGCCAAGAAGGATGAAGGAAGAGAGAGAGAGAGTGAAAGATTACGAAGAATGGACCAGAAGATAGCGAAAAACAGGCAGGTAGAAAAGAAGAAAGATAAACGAAAGATAAGGTAGGAAAGCTGGATGTAAAAGAAGAACGGGAAAGATTAGGCAAGGATTAGACACAGAGGACCTGGAAGGTGAGAGACTGGAAGATGAAGATACTATAACGGAGAAAAGGAAAAATAAGAAGACCGTAAGTGGACCGAAAGAAGACTTCAGGATGAAGACTGTCAGAGGAAGAAGACTGTCAGAGGATGAAGACTGTCAGAGGAAGAAGACTGTCAGAGGAAGAAGACTGTCAGAGGAAGAAGACTGTCAGAGGATGATGACTGTCAGAGGAAGAAGACTGCAGGATGATGACTGTCAGAGGAAGAAGACTGCAGGATGATGACTGTCAGAGGAAGAAGACTGCAGGATGATGACTGTCAGTGGAAGAAGACTGCAGGATGAAAACTGTCAGAGGAAGAAGACTGCAGGATGAAGACTGTCAGAGGAAGAAGACTGCAGAATGATGACTGTCAGTGGAAGAAGACTGCAGGACGATGACTGCAGGATGAAGACTGTCAGAGGAAGAAGACTGCAGGATGAAGGCTGTCAGAGGAAGAAGACTGTCAGAGGATGAAGACTGTCAGAGGATGATGACTGTCAGAGGAAGAAGACTGCAGGATGATGACTGTCAGAGGAAGAAGACTGCAGGATGAAGACTGTCAGTGGAAGAAGACTGCAGGATGAAGACTGTCAGGGGAAGAAGACTGCAGGATGAAGACTGTCAGAGGAAGAAGACTGCAGGATGATGACTGTCAGAGGAAGAAGACTGCAGGACGATGACTGCAGGATGAAGACTGTCAGAGGAAGAAGACTGCAGGATGAAGACTGTCAGAGGATGAAGACTGTCAGAGGATGAAGACTGTCAGAGGATGAAGACTGTCAGAGGATGAAGACTGTCAGAGGAAGAAGACTGCAGGATGAAGACTGTCAGTGGAAGAAGACTGCAGGATGAAGACTGTCAGAGGAAGAAGACTGCAGGATGATGACTGTCAGAGGATGAAGACTGTCAGAGGATGAAGACTGTCAGAGGATGAAGACTGTCAGAGGATGAAGACTGTCAGAGGATGAAGACTGTCAGAGGATGAAGACTGTCAGAGGATGAAGACTGCAGGATGATGACTGCCAGTGGAAGAAGACTGCAGGATGAAGACAGTCAGTGGAAGAAGACTGCAGGATGAAGACTGTCAGCGGAAGAAGACTGCAGGATGATGACTGCCAGTGGAAGAAGACTGCAGGATGAAGACTGTCAGTGGAAGAAGACTGCAGGATGATGACTGTCAGAGGAAGAAGACTGTCAGAGGATGAAGACTGCAGGATGAAGACTGTCAGTGGAAGAAGACTGCAGGATGAAGACTGTCAGTGGAAGAAGACTGCAGGATGAAGACTGTCAGTGGAAGAAGACTGCAGGATGAAGACTGTCAGTGGAAGAAGACTGCAGGATGAAGACTGTCAGTGGAAGAAGACTGCAGGATGAAGACTGTCAGTGGAAGAAGACTGCAGGATGAAGACTGTCAGTGGAAGAAGACTGCAGGATGAAGACTGTCAGAGGATGAAGACTGTCAGAGGAAGAAGACTGCAGAATGAAGACTGTCAGTGGAAGAAGACTGCAGGATGAAGACTGTCAGAGGATGAAGACTGTCAGAGGAAGAAGACTGCAGGATGAAGACTGTCAGTGGAAGAAGACTGCAGGATGAAGACTGTCAGAGGATGAAGACTGTCAGTGGAAGAAGACTGCAGGATGATGACTGTCAGTGGAAGAAGACTGCAGGATGAAGACTGTCAGAGGAAGAAGACTGCAGGATGATGACTGTCAGAGGAAGAAGACTGCAGGATGATGACTGTCAGAGAAAGAAGACTGCAGGATGATGACTGTCAGAGGAAGAAGACTGCAGGATGATGACTGTCAGAGGAAGAAGACTGCAGGATGAAGACTGTCAGAGGAAGAAGACTGCAGGATGATGACTGTCAGAGGAAGAAGACTGCAGGATGAAGACTGTCAGTGGAAGAAGACTGCAGGATGGAGACTGTCAGTGGAAGAAGACTGCAGGATGAAGACTGTCAGTGGAAGAAGACTGCAGGATGAAGACTGTCAGTGGAAGAAGACTGCAGGATGAAGACTGTCAGTGGAAGAAGACTGCAGGATGAAGACTGTCAGTGGAAGAAGACTGCAGGATGAAGACTGTCAGAGGATGAAGACTGTCAGTGGAAGAAGACTGCAGGATGAAGACTGTCAGTGGAAGAAGACTGCAGGATGAAGACTGTCAGAGGATGAAGACTGTCAGTGGAAGAAGACTGCAGGATGAAGACTGTCAGTGGAAGAAGACTGCAGGATGAAGACTGTCAGTGGAAGAAGACTGCAGGATGAAGACTGTCAGTGGAAGAAGACTGCAGGATGAAGACTGTCAGTGGAAGAAGACTGCAGGATGAAGACTGTCAGTGGAAGAAGACTGCAGGATGAAGACTGTCAGAGGAA
Source organism: Cherax quadricarinatus (assembly GCF_038502225.1). NCBI lineage: Eukaryota > Metazoa > Arthropoda > Malacostraca > Decapoda > Parastacidae > Cherax > Cherax quadricarinatus. The sequence goes on along the minus strand of NC_091330.1, from coordinate 23,964,795 downwards.
AAAGACTCTGTAGTTCACCAGAACTGAAAATTTGAAGCCAACTGGAAGAGACATTCTTGAGCTAACACATGAAAGTGTTATTTGTCAGGGCTGAGCGAAAATTAAAAAAACTTTATTTGCTTCCCTTCTTTGCGCTCCCGCAAAAAGGCAGCCGAGGGATAAATATATTTTTTAAAAGTTGCCATCCATGGTAGTGCAATAATAATCTAAAGCGTCATCGACATGAGATACAGCATCCCTGAAAGTTTGAAGCCGATCCGATGACGAATTCATAAATTATGTCATAAAAACAATTTTTAAGTTTTGTCAACTTCAAAAAATTAGGAAACTGGCATCTTCACGACTTAAAATGAACCCAGACGTTAAGCTAAGCAACATAAACCATTTTTAAACCTGATGACAAGGTGCATCGATCATTTAATCCTCGGAATCCGACAATTCCGAGCTTAACTATATTAGTAAGTGAGTTTGCTTACATTTATACATCTATATGACATATTTACGGTGTCATAATCAGGTTATTTCACGGAAAAGACACACCATTTAAAAAAATATATTAGTACTTCAACATTCTAAAAACAATCCTACCTTCTTTTAAGTAGGATACACCAGTGTTGACAGTATGAAGATGTTCAGAGGAGGCTTTCTCAGTCTATCACACGGAACCCAGAATCAGGAATGATCCAGTCAGAGGGCATAAAACTTTATCTTAGAGTACGTATGAGTTGAAAATTTGAATAGGAGCGGATGAGACGGTCTTTAGTTATATGCCAATCGTGTCAACTATTAGTTAACGTGCAATAGTTAATAATGGCTTCCCCTAAGTTGGTCTCAGTATCATTCTTTCATCTTCTACACAGTTACTAGTCTACACGATGAAAAATAATGTTTAGTTTATTACAGCACCGTCAAACATGGTTGTGGTAATATAGTTTATCTTCCCTGAAAATTCCGTGAAAATCGCCGGTAAAAGTAAGCGTTGGAAATTTTTGCAGCTCGATTGGTTAATTACTCCTGCACTGAATAATTTCGTTAACAACTTTGGTATACCCTTTTCGTTATGAACTTGCATATTTTAATAAGATACCTATCAGGCTGCGATAATTATATAGCCCTTCTAGCCCTGCATGACATAAATGTTTCTTATATATATCTGTGAAGTAAAAGGACACAAGTGCAACTAATGTGACATTTTATTGTGGCAACGTTTCGCTCTCCAGGAGCGAAACGTTGCCACAATAAAATGTCACATTAGTTGCACTTGTGTCCTTTTACTTTACATATTGTCGGTAATTCTACCAACTTTATTATATATATATCTCTTTGGATGGTGCATGAGAACACGGTGCATGTACTCGACGATTTGTTTTCATTCTGGGCTGACCAACATTGTAATTTTCTTGCCTCTTGATCCCTGTTATGCGTACTCTGAGTCTGTAGATACTGTCTATACCACTTCCACGTACAGTCTTTCCACTTTACTATTATCCTGACACTGAATAAGATCATGCTAACCTCCCATGAGGTTAGCATGATCTTCATCATATCATTCCTAGTTTTTTTTCTCCTTCGGTCTTCTGCCTCAGTTTATTCAGTGGGTCCTTACAGGGTACGCGTCTTAGCTCTGGGACTAGAATGCTTGCCAGCCTATGGACCATTTCAAACTTACTCACTCTCTCTCTCTCTCTCTCTCTCTCTCTCTCTCTCTCTCTCTCTCTCTCTCTCTCTCTCTCTCTCTCTCTCTCTCTCTCTCTCTCTCTCCCTCTCCCTCTCTCTCTCCCTCTCTCTCTCCCTCTCTCTCTCCCTCTCTCTCTCCCTCTCCTTACCTATATGTGGTTTCAGTTGTCGATTCACAGCTCCTGGCCCCGCGTCTTCGCTGGTCGCTACCTTGTTGTACTCCTTAAGGCTATGTATGGATCCCGCCTAGACCACTCTGGAGATTGTTCCACTTCCTGGCAACTCTAAAGCTGAAGAAATACTGACTATCATCCCTATGACTCATCTTAGTTTTCAACTTTCAGCTGTGTCCTCATGTTCCTATTTCCCATCTCTGGAATATTCTGTCCCTGTTCACCTTGCCAGCTAATCCCAGTATTTTATACGTTGTTATTATATCTGCCCTAGTCATCCTGTCCTCAAGTGTCAACAGGTTGAGTTCCCTTAACCTCTTATCATCGGACATACCCTTTAGCTATGGGACTAGTCTTGTTGCAAACCTCTGCACTCTCTCCAATTTCTTTTTTGATATGCTTTATAAGGTGTGTGTGTGCGCGTGTCCGTGTGCCTGTGCGTGCGTACGTTTGTGCTCGCCACACCCAGTTACATGTACAGTATAACCCCTGCCACACAGCCACACACATGACCATCGCCACACCCAGACAAAGATGTGACGTCCTCTGTAGCCTCACATGTGACCACACCACCTCACCCAGGCACTGATGTGATCACACCATGTTACAGATGACGGTTGCAAACCCAGCCACACTAGACCTTAGTTGTGGCCAAACCACAGTTCACAGATGTGACTCCAACATACCCATTCCAATTTACTTGGAAAGTTGCTGGCCTGGTGGGCCCTACAGATGATTAACATGTTGTACAGAGTTCGACAGGTTTGTGCATGTTTGGCTCTCTCTCACAGTCTCGAGACCATGAAGCTGGACGCTTTTCAAAACTGAGGGACCGAACCACCACAAAACTTCCACTCCAGGACTGATGGACTACCTGCTACCTGGAGTCTACCTGGAGGATATTCCGGGATCAACGCGCCCGCGGCCCGGTCCACCACCAGGCCTCCCAGTGGATCAGGGCCTGATAAATCAGGCTGTTACTATTGGCCGCACGTAGTCCAACGTACGAACCACAGCCCGGCTGATCCGGCAGTGACTGTATCTGTCCAGCTCCCTCTTGAAGGCAGCCAGGAACCTATTGGTAATTCCCCTTATGCTTGGTGGGAGTCATGGGCCCCGGACATATATGGTGTTTTCTCTTAGTGTACCAATGACGTCTCTACTTTTCTTTGGGATATTTTGCACCGCCTGCCCAGTCTTTTACTTTTGTAGGGAGTGATTTCTGTATGCAGATTCGGAACCATTCCTTTTAGAATTTTCCAAGTGTAGATTATGATACATCTTGCAGGCGTTCCAGCAAAGTACAAGTCAAGTGCTTCCAAGCGTTCCCAGTAGTTGAGGTATTTGATAGAACTAATATGTGCAGTAAAAGTTCTCTGCCTTCTCTAGATCTGCAATTTCACCTGCTTTGAAAGGAGATGCTAATGTACAGCAATATTCCAGCCTAGAGAGAACAAGTGATTTGAAAAGGATCATAATTGGCTTGGCATCTCTTGTTTTGAACGGTCTCATTATCCATCCTATCATTTTCTTTGCAGATGTGATAGAGGCACTGTTGTGATTATTGAAAGTGAGATCCTCAGAGATTACCACTCCCAGGTCCCTCACATTATTTTCCCGCTCTATTGTATGATCAGAGTTTGTAGTATACTCAGTCCTAGTTAATATTTCCCCCAGTTTTCCATAGCGGAGTAGTTTGAATTTGTCTTCAGTGAACGTCATACTGTTTTCCGTTGCCCATTGGAAAACTTGGCTTATATCTTCTTGGAGATTAACTCTGCCCTCAATAGATGATAGTCTCATACAGATGCTAGTATCGTCTGCAAAGGATGACACGGTGCTGTGGATTACATCTCTGTCTATCTCTGATATGAGGATGAGGAACAGGATGGGGGCGAGTATTGTGCAGCTTCCGATTTAACCCTGTTAAGCACTACTTTTTGTGTTCGATTGGTTAGAAAGTTGAAGATCCATCTCGCCATTTTGCCAATTATTCCTTTAGCACGTATTTTGTGCGCTATTACGCCGCCGTGATCACACCTGCCAATGGCTTTTTCAAAGTCTGTGTATATTATATCTGCATTCTGTTTTTCTTCCATAGTGATCCAGTAGTTGCGAGAGGCAGGAGCGTCCTGCTCTGAACCCATGTTGCCCTGGATTGTGCAGTTTTTGGTAATCCATAATTTTTACCATTCCACTCCTTGGTTATCTCCCGTTTTAGTCATCTCTATATTCCACTGAAGAGGCCGCCTGTGTAGGCGAAAGATTTCTAAAAAGATACCATAGTGTTGCACATACTTCTTAATCGTCAAAAATATACAGGTTGAGAAAACTTGGGGAGCAAGTGAACTTACCATTTAAGAAGGAATGCGGTGAAGTATGAAATGAGGGAATAAACGTATTGGAAAGATGGAGAGAACATTTTAAGATGAAATGGAGGAAGGATTAATATGATCTGTTAAAAAGAAGGAAGAGCCAGAAGTCATTCTGGAAGAAAGTGGGTGAGTCAGTGGGTATGCTGGAAGGGTATATATAATGAGGGAATGAAAGACGTAATGATGTTATCAGGTCTCGATAGTTTGGAACGCTTCATGCATTTGCTAATGTATGTATGAAAGAACCAAAAGTTCCAAAAGAATGGCCGAAAACATCCTTGGTTTATTTATAAAATGAGAAAGAAGTCAAAAGTAAATGTAAAAATTGAAGGGAAGTAAGTCTGTCGAGTATACTGAGTAAAGGTACAATTATCTAAAGAGCTAGGGAAAAATTAGAAAGTAAAAATGCAGGGAAACATGGAGAATTTAGGAAGGGTGGGGAATATATGGTTCATATATTTGCATTAAATATTTTAATAATTGATAAATACTTAGATAAGAATAAGTAACCGTTTGTGAATCTGGTAAAGGACAGTAGATAGGGAAACCATGTACCAGAGGTTTCGTATATAAAAAACTCGTTAAAACAGTAAAGATATTTAAGAGTGAAGTTCAGGCTACAGTACGTAAAAAAGAAAGGAAGCAGATGCGAAATGTATTTGTTGAGTTGTAAAAGAAGTGAATGTAGGAGTTGTAGAGATAGATGAGGTATTAAACGATAACGATTTATCGATCTGATTCGACGTAGCTGTCGCAGTTGCTCTTTACTGATGATGATGTACTTCTGGGAGATTAGGGAGAGAAGTTGCCATGACTGGTGAGTAGTTTAATGGGGCGTATAGAAGGAAGGTCAAAGTTAATATATAGGAAAAACAAGATGGTGGAAGTAAGAAAACCAGTAAGCAATGAATAGTTTGATGAGGAATGGAATAAGCGAATGCATTTAGACATTTTGGAGTAGATTTGTCGGAAGATAGTATTTGAAAGGCGAGGTAACTAATAGAATAGATGAGAAGAAAAAATGTGAAATGTATATTAGTTTTTGGGAAAAAAAAGTTTGATGAAAAATTGGAAACGTGTCAAAACTGATGTCAAGACTTTTATGAGTTTAAGACGTGGACTTTGAGTGTTGCTGGAGGCAGTGAACACATCATGTGCGAAATAATGCATTGTGTGAATATTTTGCACAGAATATTGTGTGAAAAAATTAGAAGAGGGTGCGGGGTTACAAAAGTTATGATTCATAAAGACATCTGGCGGTAGACGGATGGATTTCTGAATACATGAACCTGGGGATACATCTGGCGGTAGACGGATGGATTTCTGAATACATGAACCTGGGGATGGCATGAATACCGCTGACTTTAGAGAAGTGGGGAAGGGAGTCCACCTGAGGTGACAACAAGTGGACTCCTGTAGACACTGATTCGGGGAAGGCACTGACCTAACTCGCTGACCTTAGGTAAGTGGGGAGTTGTCGAAATGGTTTGGTCATCATAGATGGAACAGAATAGTGTGACCAACCTAGGTGTACAATCTAAGGTTGATTTAATATGTTGGGGATGTCTTTTGAAGGATATAAATGAGGGTACTAAAGCAATTTTGTAAGATAGAACACATAACATAAGAATGGAGATACACTGCAGTAGGCCTACTGGCCTCTGCAGTGTACCTCCACTATTTCTCAAATCCAAACCTTAATGAAAAATTTGTCAACCCTATAATCATAAAAAATGACCTAACATAGTCTCTGAGCATCCCATAATCCCGTGTTGGAGTATTAGATATCAGCATGTGAAGAGTTTTCTTTAGGATTTGACATGCTGTTGGAGTGTAAGCAACATAACATTTATGAGGAATCACAACCTGTTAGCTGGAAGCCTGCTTTCTGAAGTACGGATGGAGATGTCGAACAGTGATGTCAAACATTGATGTTCTTGCACTTCTGGAAAGGCAGTTTATGAATGATACACGAAATCGTAATAACACGATTACAAACCACGACACTGTTAACGCACCGGCCTAGAAGTTTGAGGACTTATTTGCCATGGGTTCAAGCCTCACCCGTTCCTTGATTTATGAGTTACACATATATTTCCACCTGAGGGTCACCTTACCTTACGTTGATCAGTATACGTTATTTGAAAAAGTAAATATTTTATTATGCATATTTTCGGAAAAATTAGTAAGGAAAAAAACCTGGGTGTTGTTAAACGAGACATGTATATATTATAAATCATCAGTTGTAACCTTGTACTAACATATATTTTCTTGTTCCCGTCTCCGCAGATGTGTATGATGTGACGAGACCCAGGGCAGCAGCCTAACACCCAGCGCATCCTAACGCCCAGGGCAGCATCCTAACATCCAGGGCAGCATCCTAACGCCCAGGGCAGCATCCTAACGCCCAGGGCAGCATCCTAACATCCAGGGCAGCATCCTAACATCCAGGGCAGCATCCTAACGCCCAGGGCAGCATCCTAACGCCCAGGGCAGCATCCTAACGCCCAGGGCAGCATCCTAACATCCAGGGCAGCATCCTAACGCCCAGGGCAGCATCCTAACATCCAGGGCAGCATCCTAATACCCAGGGCAGCATCCTAACGCCCAGGGCAGAATCCTAACGTCCAGGGCAGCATCCTAACGCCCAGTGCAGCATCCTAAAGCCCAGAGCAGAATTTTAACACCCCAGGACAGTATCTTAACTCCCAGGGAAACACTCTGCAACACTGGGTAATGACCGAGCATCCTGAGCCTCATTTACATCTAGTGTTGGTCATGAGAAGTGTGATCACCATAGCCCCACCACTGTGTTGTACAGTGTGCTCTTATTAGTTAAAGCTGGGTGATGCTTGACTGGTACGCCCTTCCTTAATGCACAGGAAGTACAGCAGCAGTGTCAAAGACAGTAAAATACTATGAGAAGTGAAGCGCGGGAAGTATTTTTCTTACTGTCTCGTAATTGATGTTTCTTCAACACGCGATACTTAAACTAGGCCGAGTTGATACCTGCTTCGACTTTGCAGGTCTGCGGGACTAAGTTGTGTAGCTTAGTGTGTGCGTTTGTGATAAAGGAATATGGGGTAGTAGACGCTTCCAAACCCCCTTATGATTGTGGCCTTCGGAGTGCGTAAAGAAAATCAAACATTTGAAAAAATATAATCAAAAGAGTGAATCAAAATGAACAGCGTACAGAGCGGAGGAGACGCTGGGGGAGGCGGCGGCAGTGGCAAGAATGACAAGGATTCAGTGAGTACACTATTACTCAGTCTTTCTAAGCATATCATTATTAGGCTTTTGTTGTGTTTTGCTAGCATAAATAAAGGGTTGGTGATTTTTTTTCTGATGGAAGGTTCCTGGCGTTGTTTTATTGCTGTTGTTTGTTTTCAGTGGTGGCAATCGTGGGGTTCACTAAGTGCAAGCGACACCCCTGGGCCGCCCGAGGTTCAAATAATAGCCATTGAGGACGTGGAGTGAGTACAGGCTTCAGCAAAGCTAACTATGGTGTTGTGCGCTGATAATATGGTGGTGCAGGACTGTTATGGCTGCTGCTGCTGCTGATCTTGTTGTCCAGTGTCATGTAGTTTTCTGATCAGTGTATTAATGGAGATGTTTGGTCTGTGTTGAGAATAGTGATGTGACTGTCATTGATAATGGCACGGATAATGATGTAGTTTAGCTATCAATGTTCATGGTGATGTTTGGCCAATGTTAATGCCAGTAATGATGTTGCCTTGTTGTCACTGATGAGAGTAATGATAGTGATGTTGCTCTGAAGGCTGTTGATGGTCACTACGATAATGCTCTGGTTGGCGATAATCATACTGTATCTTTCAAGCCATTATTGATGTGAGTTATGATATTGCTGGTAAGGCTTTATGGTCAATGTTTGTCGCTGGTGATGATGTTCTGGCTTCGTATTTGTTGTGGATGTTATAGGTGATAGTTGTATATGGCTATGCAGAGATAAATGATGTGTATGAGGTTAGTGTTGTAGCTTGTGTATGTTAGTTATTATTAGTAAGGCTGTCGCTGATGACGCTTTTGATGTTAATGGAGGTGCACTTGCTGTTGTAGGAGATGTTTAGTGATGTAGCTGACAGTGGTAACGCCGATGTTGTATTGCTATTGATGTTCTAAAAGCGTTGTTGCATTTGTGTTATATAATTTACTGTCGACTTAGATAAACATATATTACTGATACTAGTTACGCAGTCGACGTTGTTTTTCTCTTACAGATCATGAAAATAATATACGTACATAATACTAGGTTTAAAAGAAACTGGACTAATATTGATGAACTAATAAAACAAATAAATGCTGACACCACATTCTGTCACTTGAATATTATCGAACATTATATATATTAGTGAAAAACATTGATTACATGAACTAGATGGGTCCCTGGGAAGACCAGTTAAGTTTACCTTCAATCGTAATGTACACCCATATCCACATAAATCCTGGGATGTTAGGAAATAACTTCATCTACGTTAGAAGCTGTTTTAGCCATGCGTAGATAAGGAGACTTTATTAGCTTATATAAGTGATAGAAGTAAAAAGAATGAAAGTTTTATTTCAAAGTTGTGATGCTTTACTGTGTATTGATGTAATACGGATGTTGAGAATTAACAACTAAAGTTATAGCATAAATATAGCAGTAATGTACCGAGTGAAACAAAGCATAATGGGGTGGAATAGTTTTATTTAAATTAATTATGTTTTAGAGAACGAATGCTGAAGAATAAGAAGTAATGTTAATGCTGAAAATAGGGGTATTTGTTATAATTTTAAACTGTGTGGGATGTGGGAAGAGTATACTAATCAGATCTCATGATCATGGGTGAGAAGAGTGTGTGAAATGTTAAATGAATATTAAGAGAATTTTGAGCAGAGTAAGAAGACTAATGTATAGGACAATCTCGTAGACACTATTATCCTTGGATTAGTGCGAAAGTTTTCTAGTTCTCCAAGTAGAAGATAATGGAGATCCATGAATTTAATTGTGCTTAGAGGTTTGGCGACGGACAAGAAATAAGTTATACTTGCGTCCACTCATTCCGATCTAACACGCTCATGTATGACTGCTGTATTTTTAAGCCCCTACCTTAGAAAACCTGTTTTACACCTTTCTCCTAATTCTTTCTGAGTTCTCTTCTACACCTCTTTCTAACCTATTCTTGGACGTTCCCTACACCAACTTCTAACCCTTACTTCCACGCCCACTACTACTTGAACCTCTTCTATACCTAACACTTTACGACTCCTACATCTAATCTTTGTTTGAACGTCCCTTACATCTAATCCTGCCTTGGATGTTCCCTACATCTTCAAAACATTCCTCTCACATCCTCTTCACTTGCTACTTCCTTGGACGTCTCTTACACTCTCCAATCCTACCCTAGACGTTTCTTACTCCTTTCTTGAACGTCCCTGCACCTTCGAGTTTCCTTGGACGTCCTTAATGTCTTCCTTGGACGTATACTCCCACAGACATCCATTACGCCTTCCAAGTCTTTTTAGAACACGCCCAATATTTTCTAATCCTTAAACGTCACGTACATCTTCCTCCTCTTGCAAGAATATTTTCTGAAGCTTCCAACTATTTTCTTGAACATTCCCTTACACCACTTAACACTTGTTCCTTGAACGCCCCCTCCTCCTTCCAATACTTCCTGACACATCCTCTACACGATCAATCATCACCAAGATTTATACTTCTCATAATCCTCTACCTTTTAACTCGCCTATTTTGCAAATGCTAAAAATGCTAATATTGGTATTTATTAAATGCATTTTGTATATGATAACTGTATAACTCACAGTATATATACCTTAAGTATATAACACCAATAATAACAAACAAACCAGGGTACGGGTGGGTGATTATAATCATGGGGAGCGCTAAACCCGTAGGATTATATAGCGCATGTGGGGGGTGGAAGGTATTCAGACTCAATTCAGGGGACCAGAGCATAGATCCAATTCCCTAGATCAAGAGCCTCTCATCAGCGTCAAGGAACCTCCCTCGAGGGGACGGGTGAGGTGAGAACCATGGCGAGTCGTAAAACTTCAGGCCAGTGCGTAAACCACTGGCCTGGCTTCACTATTTTTAGTATAAATAAAATTGTACCTAAGTGAGGCTAGGTTATGTTCACTGTATTGAGAGGTACATAAACACATTTATTCCGCTGAATGTTTGTTAATATGTGTGATTCAGTGTTGCGATTTTAGTGTTTTAAAGCTTACGCTTATTGTATTTCAGGCTTGTATTAAGTATTCCGATCAACTTGTATTACGTGCGCTTTCTCTTCTTCTGCAACCAGATTAACTTGGCGGTGATAAATTAGGTCTGAAGCCTCTAGACTACAAGACGGTCATTAAGACTCCTTATAACCTGTTCACCGTCAGTCAGGAATACTTTAATATCTAGTCTACGGACTAATAGTAAATTCTCAGTATATAATATTTACCAAGATACCAAGCACTCAGTGTGTATATCCTCGCTCACCGGCCACACTTGCTCACCGGGCACACTTGCTCACCGGCCACACTTGCTCACCGGCCACACTTGCTCACCGGGCACACTTGCTCACCGGCCACACTTGCTCACCGGCCACACTTGCTCACCGGCCACACTTGCTCACCGGGCACACTTGCTCACCGGCCACACTTGCTCACCGGCCACACTTGCTCACCGGGCACACTTGCTCACCGGCCACACTTGCTCACCGGCCACACTTGCTCACCGGCCACACTTGCTCACCGGCCACACTTGCCCACCAGCCACACTTGCTCACCAGCCACACTTGCTCACCGGCCACACTTGCTCACCGGCCACACTTGCTCACCGGCGACACTTGCTCACCGGCCACACTTGCTCACCAGCCACACTTGCTCACCGGCCACACTTGCTCACCAGCCACACTTGCTCACCGGCCACACTTGCTCACCAGCCACACTTGCTCACCGGCCACACTTGCTCACCGGCGACACTTGCTCACCGGCCACACTTGCTCACCAGCCACACTTGCTCACCGGCCACACTTGCTCACCGGCCACACTTGCTCACCGGCCACACTTGCTCACCGGCCACACTTGCTCACCGGCCACACTTGCTCACCGGCCACACTTGCTCACCGGCCACACTTACTTTCATATGTGGTCATAACAGGACAAATTTTCAACTATTAATATTTTAATAATGCGTTGAACATGACTAATGCAGTTTGTATTATCTTACGTTCTACCACTTGGGTTCTGTCATCTATCTTCGCATGTTTGCTGTCTATTCTACCACTGTGTATCACATTCTTTTCTCTCTCTCGACATTTATATCTAGCTTACATTATTGTCCACTGCTACCTTTACTTCTCCATCAACAGTGTTCTTCACTGGTTCCCTCGTCATCTCTCTCCTACTCATCTTGTACAAGTGAAATACTCATCTATGCACATATGTAACTGCCATATAGGAAAAAATATTTTTTTAATTTATGGAAAAGGAAAATGTTTCACGAGGCTTCCGCCATTATGCATTCTTAAGTGTATATCTTTGGAATATCCGCTGATGAATATATGTAGTTATACGCTACCATAACATCAATATTCATTCCCCCCCCCCCCCACATCTCTTTCCTCTGTCTCCTGTGTATAATTTCTTGTTTTCACTCTTGGAGATATTTTAAAAATTCCATTTCTCGTGTGTATGGGATTGGCTGTACCGAGAGATGGAAATGCAAAGTGATAGTAATTTAAATTATGCTGGAAAGAAACCTCTGAAGCTCCATTAGCTGATGAACTCTTGCTGGAATACTTGATGTCCTCATTGCTTCTCTTAAGCCTCCCAGCTCAAACTGACAGATTTTATAACCTTGTATAAATTCCATCCTGCGTGATGGAATGTGTCAGGTAAATATTGTTAGTTTTGTTCCCACTGTGTAACTATTATATAAAGTAGGGAACCAGCACACTGCAAATTCAGCCAATTTTGCTTAATCTCTCTCTCGTAGTCAAAATTTTCCAACCACAAAAGAAGGCATTTGATATTGCACCTTAAAAGAGACTGGTACAAAAACTTGAGGAGCGGTTAAGAATAACGTCGAATATGCTGCAGTGGATTTAAGAAAGGAGACATTATCCAAGAGATGTCAGAATAAGAATGTGAAACAAAAGGGGTTCCACAAGTACTGGTACTGGGACCGGTAATTCTTCGGGCAGATGTGAATGGCATTCCAGAAGAGGTAGATGTATCCTCGCTTGCAGATGTAAAGTTCAGGAGAATAAAAGCCGACAAGCACAAACTGCACAAACTTGCACAAACTGCCAGATTGGTCAGGCAAATAGCTACTGAAATTCAACCCTACCAAATACAAGGTTATGAAAATTGGGGAAGGGATGAGAAGACTGGAAAATGAATATAGACTCGGGGACAGAGACTGCAAACCTCACTCATAGAAAGTCCTAGGGGTGAGCACAGTGCCGAGATACAAGTTAAATGGCTAATGTATGCAATGAATACTCGTTTGATAAAGGTAAGAGTAACATTCATGAGTCTCAGTAGAGAGTTCAAGGCAATATATACGACATTTGTCAAGCCAGTCTTGGAGTACGAAACACCAGCGTGGAACCTTTGACTAATATAGCACATTAAGACACTGAAGAAAGTGCAGAGGTATGCAACAAGACTAGTCCCAACACTAAGGAACGTGAACATTAAGAGACTACAAGAAGTAAAATTGACATTAAGGAATAAAAAAAAAAAGCAGGGAGATAATGATAACGGTATATAAAATACTCAGAGGACTTGATAAGGGAGGGAGAAACAGAAGATTCAGATATATCAGGAAGTATTTCTTCAGCCTGAGGGTGGCCAGGAAGTGAAATGATACGGATGAACAAGTCATGGGTGGAACTGCAGGGCAAGCAACCGAGACTAGATTCTTGCAACCGCAAAAAAATAAGGGTGCATGAACGCACGCACGCATGCGCACGCACAAATATGGACACACACGCACACAAACATGCACATAAACACACACGCACGTTGTAGAAACCCACAGCACACTGCCAGAGCCCCCACCCCATCAGACCCCCAGAACACAGTGGTGGAGAGGAAACTGAAGGTATGGTACACCAACGCTGATGGAATAACGAATAAGTGGGAGGAGTGGCACGAAAGAATCAGAGGCATCACCAGACATCATAGTTCTCACTGAAACCAAGCTCACAGGAATGATGACCGATGCCATCTTTCCAACGGGATATCAGATCCTGAGGAAACACAGAGGGAACAGAGAGGGTGGAGGAGTGGCACTGCTCATCAAAACCCAATGGGATTTTGACGAGCTGGGAAGAGGAGACAGAGGAGAAGCAAGAGACGACAAAATAGGAAAACTTAGGTCTGGAGATCCCAAAGTGGCCAAGGAGGCCAAGGCAAGAGTATGATGAGAGTAACAGAGTGATGGGTGACACACTGGCTGAAATGGCCATAAGGGCTCATGCGAGCACGGCAAAGCTGCTGCATTGTGGGTGACTGCAATCACAAGGAAATTGACTGGGAGAACCTGGACCCACTTGGGGGCCCGGAAACGTGGAGGGCTATGATGATGGAGGTGGTACTGTAAAACCTCATGTACTAACAAGTAAGGGACACCACCAGAGAGAGAGGAGACGATGAACCAGCAAGGCTGGACCTAGTATTCACCTTGAGTAGTGTAGATATTGAGGCCATCACATATGAAAGACCCCTCTTGGCCAGTGACCACGTGGAGAGGGAAGCAGGAAGAGCAGAGTGAGTGAAGCCAAACTACAAGAGATGGTACTACACAGGCATGAATTTTCTGCACGGGGTTCAGTGGGACAGAGAACTGGCAGGGAAGTCAGTAAATGAGATGATGGAATATGGGACAGCAATATGCAAGGAAGCTGAGGAGAGGTTTGTACCCAAGGGCAACAGAAATAACGAGAAAGCCAGGATGAGCCCTTGATTCACCCAAAGGTGTAGAGACCAAAACCAAGTGCGCTAGAGAATGGAAAAAGTATAGAAGGCAAAGGAATCAGGAGAATAAGGAGAGCAGTCGTAGAGCCAAAAATGAATATACACAGTTAAGAAGGGAGGCGAAACGACAATACAAAAATGACATAGCAGCGAAAGCCAAATCTGATCCGAAGCTGTTGTTCAGCCACATCAGAGAAAAACAACTGTCAAGGACCAGGTAATCAGGCTGAGGAAGGAACTAGGGGAGATCACAAGAAATGACCGTAAAGTGTGTGAGGAGCTCAACCTGAGATTCAAAGAAGTGATCACAGTGGAGACAGAAGGAACTCCAGAAAGATGGAGAGGTGAGGTACACCATCAAGTGTTGGACACAATACATACAACCGAGGAAGAAGTGAAGAGGCTGCTAAGCGAGCTAGATACCTCAAAGGCGATAGGGCCGGATAACATCTCGCCATGGGTCCTGAGAGAGGGAGCAGAAGTGCTGTGTGTACCACTAACAACAATCTTCAGCACATCTATCTAAACAGAGCGGCTGCCTGAGGTATGGAAGACAGCAAATGTAATCCCAACTTTTAAAAAAGGAGAGAGACACGAAGCATTAAACTACAGACCAGTGTCACTGACATGTATAGTATGCAAAGTCATGGAGAAGATTATCAGAAGAGTGGTGGAGCACCTAGAAAGGAATAAGCTTATCAACGACAACCAGAACGGTTTCAGGGACGGGAAATCCTGTGTCACAAACCTAATGGAGTTCTATGACAGCGTGACGGCAGTAAGACAAGAGAGAGAGGTGGGTAGACTGCGTTTTCTTGGACTGTAAGAAGGCGTTTGACAGAGTTACACACAAGAGATTAGTGCAAAAGCTAGTGGACCAGGCAAGGATAACAGGAAAAGCACTGCAATGGATCAGGGAATACCTGTTGGAAAGACAACAGCGGTGTCAGAGAGGGCGCCTGTGACGAGTGGGGTTCCACAGGGATCAATCCTAGGACCGATGCTTTTTCTGATATTTGGGAACGACATGACGGAAGGAATAGACTCAGACGTGTCCCTGTTTGCAGATGATGTGAAGTTGATGTGAAGAATTCAATCGGGCTAGAACCAGGCAGAACTACAAAGGGATCTGGACAGGCTGCAGGCCTGGTCCAGAAACTGGCTCCTGGACTAAAACCTCACCAAGTGAAAATTCGGGAAGATTGGAGAAGGGAAAAGAAGACCGCAGACGAAGGACAGTCTAAGGGGCCAGAGACTACAAACTTCACTCAAGGAAAAGGATCTTGGGGTGAGTATAACACCAGGCACATCTCCTGAGGCACACATCAACCAAATAACTGCTGCAGCATACAGGCGCCTGGCAAACCTAAGAACACCATTCCGTCATCTCAATAAGGAATCTAACCGTGTACGTTAGAGCTACATTGGAGTATGTAGCACCAGTTTGGAACCCACACCTAGTCAAGCACGTAAGGAAATTAGAGAAGTGCAAAGGTTTGCAACAAGACTAGTCCCAGAGCTAAGAGGTATGTCCTACTAGGAGAGGTTAAAGGAAATCGACCTGACGACACTGGAGGACAGGAGATATAGGGGGGATATGATAACGACATATAAAATACTAAGAGGAATCGACAAGCTGGATAGAGACAGGATGTTCCAGAGATAAGACACAGCAACAAGGGGTCACAGTTGGAAGTTGAAGACTCAGATGAATCGCAGGGATGTTAAGAAGTATTTCTTCCGCCACGGAGTTGTCAGAAGTGGAATAGTCTGGGAAGTGATGTAGTGGAGGCAGAATCCATACATAGCTTTAAGAAGAGGTATGATAAAGCTCATTGAGCAGGAAGTGAGATCTAGTAGCGGTCAGTGAAGAGGCGGGGACCAGGAGCTGTGAATCGACCCCTACCACCACAACTAGGCGAGTACACACACACACACACACACACACACACACACACACACACACACACACTCAGTAATACAAGTCAACGTGTCACCATTCATCTTGTACATAAACATTAAACGTCCGACCTCAATACTTATTGGCGATGTTTGCTGTCAACACTTTATTACTTTCAACAATTGCTTCTAAAATTTGTTGAAAATATTTAGTAGTATTTATCTGTTGTACCTCATAAGGAAACCTACTGCCAGCATCCCCTGCCAATTCTCACTTCCAGCGGTGACAATATCAATTACCAACGGCTACCATAAAAAGCCAGTACCACCATTATTTCATTCTTACCTACGTACCCAGTATCCGCTGCACATAAAACTCCTTGACAAATGGATGTGGTACTGTCTTTATCCAGTAGTTGCTGACACAGCTCACATCCTGCAGGACTTCATTTTTTTCTTTCCCTGTCTATGAATAACAGACTCGATAACCAAAAGAACTACCATTATGTAAACATCAGAATTTATAACCGTGGAGCTTACTAAACGTATTCAGAAACTGGAGGTGCTTACTGCATTTATATATATATATATATATATATATATATATATATATATATATATATATATATATATATATATGTATGTAATTTAAAAAGTGTATGTGGAATAATAAGATATTCTTGAAGGGGTATAATACTAACCCATCAGAGTCACATAAATATAACAGATATATAAGTACATGACTCTGAATTGGTAGTAATTATACAAGTTGCAATTGCTTTTTTTTTTTTTGCGATTGATTGCACAACGGATATTTAAACGACAATGAAGGCAATAATTTTCTGGCCATTTTATAAAGAATTTACTTGACGCAATAGCTTCTTACAGGTGGTGTCCCGCCATAGTAAATGTAGCATAATTTTAACAGTAGAATGTTATACAAGATGTCTCCCTAATTGGGGGCGATGATTTTCTTAGTAAACATAGAAGGGTTCTGGTGTTACCCAATCTTCTTCATCTGCAGGGAGGTTGCTCAATATTATTGGTCGATGGTAATCATCTTTACGGATAAAACGACGGACCCTCTGTGGGAGAGTCATTCTTTGAGTCCAGTGAGGAGGAGTATAGATGATATAATCCGTGGTATTTTCAACTTGGAGAGGATGTTCTCTATCTGGCATGTAGAGTTCTTGCATTACATAGAGTTGTTTCTTCTTCAGGGTGTCAAGGCGTACATTTAAGGTAGTAATATCTTGTACGTGTAAATCTGCCATTTTAACTCTCTCTCTCTCCTCCTGGTATCCGTAATGAAGCGAAGAGCTCTATTCTGGACCCGTTGCAACCGTAGCATGTTGGTCTTTGTTGTTAATGACATTGGGACACATGGGTATTCAAGTATAGGTCTTATTATCATTTTATACAGATGTTTTTTGACATGAGCTTGATTAAATCTAAAGAGACTGTTAAGACCTAACCTAATCAGTCATAAACCCACAGACAACCTCTATTCTACACACACATTACACCAACACCAACACTTCATTTTAGGTTACACTCCTGGGCTGACAACACTACTCACATTACACTCAACTGATGGGCTGACAATTTTTTCGACAGACATTAATCTCTTAAATTTACTATCAAGATTTGATGAAATTTATAATGCCATTCATTTCGCAACTGACACTGCAATTCATGTCAACTCATATCTGACAGTACCATACAGTTTCAGCTGGTGGGATAGTGCTGTTCATGTCAACCAGTGTATGAAAGTGCCATTGCTGTCAGCCGATGTGAATGTGGCATCTGTCAATTATGTGAGTGTGCCATTCCTGTCCACTTGTGTCTTCTCAGTCAGCATTTTATGAGAAATTCCTGTCAGTTGGTATCTGAGTGTCACTCCTGTCTCTTAGAGTGTTGGCGACAGTCTTGCCAACACGTGTTTAACAGAAATTCGAGTTCGAGAAATGAATGCACTTGCTTTCCCTCAATATTTGGTTTACTAGTGATTGTAATGATGAGGTTTATTAATAATTATATTTGATATCAGTGACCCTAATGCATTTCGCTAATCCGAGTCCCTGTTGTTGCTGAATTATCAAGAGACCCCAGTTGTTTCTGAATTATCAGAGACCTCAGTTATTTCTGAATTATCAGAGACACTTGTTGTTTCTGAATTATCAGAGACCCTTGTTGTTTCTGAATTATCAGAGACCCTTGTTGTTTCTGAATTATCAGAGACCCTTGTTGTTTCTGAATTATCAGAAACCCTTGTAGTTTCTGAATTATCAGACACACCTGTTGTTTCTGAATTATCAGAGACTCCTTTTGCTTCTGAATTATCAGAGACCCCTGTTGTTTTTGGATTATCAAAGACACTTGTTTTCAGATTATCAGATACCGCTGTTGTTTTAGATTATGAGAGACCCTTTTTTTGGATTATCAGAGACCCTGTTGTTTTTAGATTATCAGAGATCCCTGTTGTACTTTACTAAAGGGAGATGCATTCATACTATTAACCATACGGTTGTGATGATGGGGGGATGGGGGAAGAGGTAATAATAAGAGTAAGCAGAAAAGTAGGATAAGGGTATATAGGTAAAGATAGGAAAAAAAAAAGAATTATACGCCCCAGCCACTTCGAATTGTGTTTAGTGAATGATTAATGGTTTGTGTTTTTAAAGAGTTTTTGGTTCTTTTGGTATTCGCATTTTTGCATATCAAGGGATTTTCTTGCAAAAAAGTTGGTCATATACTGGTGTTACTCTGTTGCTGACCTGTGTTCCCGACTCTCCGTGACCGAGATCTGTTGTTGAAGTAGAGGTTAACTGTCTTTTGTCTAAATGATGGATCTGTAAACTGTGCTGTGATTGCTGTTTCTTAGTATCTCTCTCCATCATGCGTTTTTTTCTTTAATGCGCACACACACACACACACACACACACACACACACACACACACACACACACACACACACACACACACACACACACACACACACACACACAGGATGTTCCAGGGAGGGGACAGAAACAAGAGGTCACAATTGGAAGTTGAAGACTCAGATGAGTCAAAGGGATGTCAGGAAGTATTTCTCCAGTCATAGAGTTGTCAGGCAGTGGAATAGCCTAGACAGTGACATAGTGGAGGCAGGAACCATACATAGTTTTAAGACGAGGTTTGATAAAGCTCATGGAGCAGGGAGAGAGAGGACCCAGCAGCAACCAGTGAAGAGGCGGGGCCAGGAGCTAAGACTCGACCCTTACAACCACAAATAGGTGAGTACAAATAGGTGAGTATACACACAGGTTGTTCCAGAGAGGGACACAGAAACAAGAGGTCACAATTGGAAGCTGAAGACTTAGGCGAGTCATAGGGATGTTAGGAAGTATTTCTTCAGTCAGGAAGTGGAATAGCCTAACAAGTGATGTAGTGGGGGCAGGAACCATACATAGCTTTAAGACGAGGTATGACAAAGCTCTGGAAGCAGAGAGAGAGAGAGGACCTAGTAGCGATCAGTGAAGAGGCGGGGCCAGGAGCTGTGTCTCGACCCCTGCAATCACAATTAGGTGAGTACGATTAGGTGAGTACACACACACACACACACACACACACACACACACACACACACACATACATACATACATACATACATACATCCCCAGCCCTCCATAATCCATTCACTGTGCTCTTCTGTTCTTGATTCGTACACCTAGATATCACATGGTAATTTTAATCTAAACAGAAGTAGCCAAACCCTGAATCCTGATATGTATGAGATCACAAAAAATGCATGTGCGAGTCGTGAGTGTGTTCATTTGTAATGTATATATGCATGTGTGACTGCACAGGTATATAGTGTTCCGTAGTATATATAAATTTTTATTAAAATTTGGGAAAAATTTAAGCTGTGTGTGATCAGTTCTTGACACACCCACCCGCATCATACTGGGACGGGTGTTATGTCATAGTTGAGGTGACATCTCAGCCTTATAAGCCTTCTACCGTTTTATTAATTGTACATGTCCTAGATAATGTGAGAAATCACGAAAGCACTTGCATTGTTCACTATTTTTTTGTGATCTCATATATATATCTGGATTCAGGGTTTGGCTACCCATTTAAGTACATGTAAAGACAGCAGAAAACTGAAGTCCATCCCGAGGCTGTTTGTTGAGCACTACTATCTACTCGGTGTACGAGTCAAGGAGAGAATTGCAGTGTCTGGATTATGAAGGGCTGTCTGGATTATGAAGGGCTGGGGATGTTGTAGACTGTAGCATCATTTGAATAGCAATGTCTGAGTATTGTGGCAAGGTTGCTATTGCATGGATAATGTTTATTTACCCTTCTGTGGTGGGAGACGGCCAACTATCAAGGATGGTATAGTTTTCTCCTGTTTGGCAGTGTCTTCCTAAATATTCCACCCAAGAGGAAAGAGTCCCCAACAGCATCTGTCATTAAGACACACGAATTTACTGGAGGCAACGATCTCGACGGTCTTCCTGTGTTAAAAACATCCGCCAAAGATGTGAAAGCCACACCAATCCCATATATTTCCAAAATCAGCAAAAAAAAAAAAAAATGGGAACTAATGTAGGAGCAGTTACACTAATTATCATCAACTAAACAACTGCCCCTTAGACGCCACGAGAGTAGAACCTTTAATCGTCCAAGAACCTGTGGTGTACACAGCCGCCATTTCCGTCTCACCTCGATCCGCTGATGGTTTCAAGGATTTAAGGCCACAACACATCCAATATATGTTCAACCCAGCAGTCGCACATGCTTCAGAGCGGCTCTGTCCTCGCTCACAAGATATACAAATGTCTGTCTCACAGGCGGTGTTACTGAAACTCCTGGGCCTCTTATATAAGGTGCATCTCTCTGTGCGCTAGAATCAGGCCTATCGCTGTTGGCGACTCCCTACACTGCCTTGTTGGCGACTCCCTACACTGCCTTGTTGGCGACTCCCTACACTGCCTTGTTGGGGACTCCCTACACTGCCTTGTTGGGGACTCCCTACACTGCCTTGTTGGGGACTCCCTACACTGCCTTGTTGGCGACTCCCTACACTGCCTTGTTGGGGACTCCCTACACTGCCTTGTTGGGGACTCCCTACACTGCCTTGTTGGCGACTCCCTACACTGCCTTGTTGGCGACTCCCTACACTGCCTTGTTGGCGACTCCCTACACTGCCTTGTTGGCGACTCCCTACACTGCCTTGTTGGCGACTCCCTACACTGCCTTGTTGGCGACTCCCTACACTGCCTTGTTGGCGACTCCCTACACTGCCTTGTTGGGGACTCCCTACACTGCCTTGTTGGGGACTCCCTACACTGCCTTGTTGGGGACTCCCTACACTGCCTTGTTGGCGACTCCCTACACTGCCTTGTTGGCGACTCCCTACACTGCCTTGTTGGGGACTCCCTACACTGCCTTGTTGGCGACTCCCTACACTGCCTTGTTGGGGACTCCCTACACTGCCTTGTTGGCGACTCCCTACACTGCCTTGTTGGGGACTCCCTACACTGCCTTGTTGGGGACTCCCTACACTGCCTTGTTGGGGACTCCCTACACTGCCTTGTTGGCGACTCCCTACACTGCCTTGTTGGGGACTCCCTACACTGCCTTGTTGGGGACTCCCTACGCTGTTGGCGACTCCCTACACTGCCTTGTTGGCGACTCCCTACACTGCCTTGTTGGCGACTCCCTACACTGCCTTGTTGGCGACTCCCTACACTGCCTTGTTGGCGACTCCCTACACTGCCTTGTTGGCGACTCCCTACACTGCCTTGTTGGGGACTCCCTACACTGCCTTGTTGGGGACTCCCTACACTGCCTTGTTGGGGACTCCCTACACTGCCTTGTTGGCAGGGCAGCTGTAAAAACAGTGAGCCGGGATACAGCCATCATGCTGAGAGCAATTCAGAGAGAGTTCGGGATTCCACAGAGTTAAAGCAGCAGCTCGTGCGTACATTATTAAAACCACATGCCGGAAATCCATGATCAAAATAGACTTTGTAAACACCTTTCAGTCAAAAGCGACGTTATACTCTGAGCCGTTGTGACCATTTTTCACTGCCTTTTATTAATTTATTACTCGTGCTGCAACGTTTTTGTAATGGTATTTTTATATATTTGCAATCGTCATATTGTGATATCCTACATATATATGTCGTGCCGAATAGGTAAAATTGGTCAGTTAGCAAGAACTCATTTAAAATTAAGTCCTTCTTAAATTTTCTCTAATATATTTAAATATATTTTTTCATTTATGTTGTAAAAATTTATAATTTTGTACCATAAAAACCTTAGAAAACTTAGCTAACCTTATTATAACAAGCGCAATTTAATTTAGCCTAATCCAATTAAATATATATAATATAATTTATAATAAACACAATGAAATATACTTTTTCGTTAGGTTCAGAATGATTTTTGCGAAATTGTAGCATACACAAATTTTCGCTTGCCTTATTTGGCAAGAAGAAAGTTGCTATTTAAGCCAAACACGCAAGTTTTACCTATTCGACACGATATATATATATATATATATATATATATATATATATATATATATATATATATATATATATATATATATATATATATATATATATATATAATGTGCCGAATAGGCAGAACTTGCGATCTTGGCTTAAATAGCAATGCTCATCTTGCCATATAGGACAAGTGAAGATTTGTGTATGCAATAATTTCGCCAAAATCATTCTGCACCTAACGAAAAAAATATATTTCACTGTGTTTGTTTAGTATTAAATTATTGAAACAAATCTAAAATATATTTAATTGGGTTAGGCTAAAATAAATTGTTCTTGTTATAATAAGGTTAGGTAAGTTTTCTAAGATTCTTTTGATACAAAATTAAAAATTTTTATATCAACATTAATGAAAAAAATATATCTTTAAACGTAAAAGAGAAAATTTTAGAGAGGACTTAATTTTAAATGAGTTCCTGCTAATTGACCAGTTTTACCTATTAGGCACGATATATATATATATATATATATATATATATATATATATATATATATATATATATAAAATTATTTCAACTTGTGCGTGTTTTTATATACTACAGTGGTGAGGTGGGCAGACAATGAGAAGAAGAGTGTGTTATCTTGAGTGGTCCCCAGGACCCACTTGAGCCTCAGCCTCGAGTGCCCCACATTCACCAGGTCACACTTGAAGTCACCTCGGTGCTCTGCCTCTACTCTCACCACGGCTCATATTCTTGTGTCATTTGGGGGTGTAGTGAAAGTGTCCTGTAGGGTAATGAAGGTGTCTTGTAGTGAAGGTGTCTTGTAGAGTAGTGAAGGTGTTTTGTAGTGTAGTGAAGGTGTTTTGTAGTGTAGTGAAGGTGTCTTGTAGTGTAGTGAAGGTGTCTTGTAGTGAAGGTGTCTTATAGAGTAGTGAAGGTGTCTTGTAGTGTAGTGAAGGTGTCTTGTAGTGTAGTGAAGGTGTCTTGTAGTGAAGGTGTCTTGTAGAGTAGTGAAGGTGTTTTGTAATGTAGTGAAGGTGTCTTGTAGTGTAGTGAAGGTGTCTTGTAGTGAAGGTGTCTTGTAGTGTAGTGAAGGTGTTTTGTAATGTAGTGAAGGTGTCTTGTAGTGTAGTGAAGGTGTCTTGTAGTGTAGTGAAGGTGTCTTGTAGTGAAGGTGTCTTGTAGTGAAGGTGTCTTGTAGTGAAGGTGTCTTGTAGAGTAGTGAAGGTGTTTTGTAGTGTAGTGAAGGTGTCTTGTAGTGAAGGTGTCTTGTAGTGAAGGTGTCTTGTAGTGAAGGTGTCTTGTAGAGTAGTGAAGGTGTTTTGTAATGTAGTGAAGGTGTCTTGTAGTGTAGTGAAGGTGTCTTGTAGTGTAGTGAAGGTGTTTTGTAGTGTAGTGAAGGTGTTTTGTAGTGTAGTGAAGGTGTCTTGTAGTGAAGGTGTCTTGTAGTGTAGTGAAGGTGTCTTGTAGTGTAGTGAAGGTGTCTTGTAGTGAAGGTGTCTTGTAGAGTAGTGAAGGTGTCTTGTAGTGAAGGTGTCTTGTAGAGTAGTGAAGGTGTTTTGTAGTGTAGTGAAGGTGTTTTGTAGTGTAGTGAAGGTGACTTGTAGTGTAGTGAAGGTGTCTTGTAGTGTAGTGAAGGTGTCTTGTAGTGTAGTGAAGGTGTCTTGTAGTGTAGTGAAGGTGTCTTGTAGTGTAGTGAAGGTGTCTTGTAGTGTAGTGAAGGTGTCTTGTAGTGTAGTGAAGGTGTCTTGTAGTGTAGTGAAGGTGTCTTGTAGTGTAGTGAAGGTGTCTTGTAGTGAAGGTGTCTTGTAGTGTAGCGAAGGTGTCTTGTAGTGTAGTGAAGGTGTCTTGTAGTGTAGTGAAGGTGTCTTGTAGTGTAGTGAAAGTGTCTTGTAGTGTAGTGAAGGTGTCTTGTAGTGTAGTGAAGGTGTCTTGTAGTGTAGTGAAGGTGTCTTGTAGTGTAGTGAAAGTGTCTTGTAGTGTAGTGAAGGTGTCTTGTAGTGTAGTGAAAGTGTCTTGTAGTGTAGTGAAGGTGTCTTGTAGTGTAGTGAAGGTGTCTTGTAGTGTAGTGAAGGTGTCTTGTAGTGTAGTGAAGGTGTCTTGTAGTGTAGTGAAGGTGTCTTGTAGTGTAGTGAAGGTGTCTTGTAGTGTAGTGAAGGTGTCTTGTAGTGTAGTGAAGGTGTCTTGTAGTGTAGTGAAGGTGTCTTGTAGTGTAGTGAAGGTGTCTTGTAGTGTAGTGAAGGTGTCTTGTAGTGTAGTGAAAGTGTCTTGTAGTGTAGTGAAGGTGTCTTGTAGTGTAGTGAAAGTGTCTTGTAGTGTAGTGAAGGTGTCTTGTAGTGTAGTGAAAGTGTCTTGTAGTGTAGTGAAAGTGTCTTGTAGTGTAGTGAAGGTGTCTTGTAGTGTAGTGAAGGTGTCTTGTAGTGTAGTGAAAGTGTCTTGTAGTGTAGTGAAGGTGTCTTGTAGTGTAGTGAAAGTGTCTTGTAGTGTAGTGAAAGTGTCTTGTAGTGTAGTGAAGGTGTCTTGTAGTGTAGTGAAAGTGTCTTGTAGTTTAATACCGTGAAAATAGAAACGTGGGTGGAATAATGGTAACAAAAGAACTTCAACACTACAGTTATGATTGTTCTTCGTGCAGTGAACCATTATGTAAAAATTCCAAATATATCTTAAGAAATGTAGGAACCCGACTACTGGCCCATAACCTTCGTATCAATATTTCCAGACGTCTAACATATCCACGCTTTCTCTAAAATATTCTTGCTTCTTTTGCCGTCGAAACTTTAGGCATATTTCTTTACTCCTGTTGCCCTTCTTCTCATACAGTTAATAGGTACCAAAGGGTTACTACTCGCCTATTTTCGATGGCATCCTCGGGAAATGGATTGTAAACCACGTTTAAGGTGACTCAGGTTAAGAGCTCACAGCCTCTAACAATGTAAGAAAGAGAAATTCACTTTGTGGACAGAGGATCGATCCTCTACTTCTACTTGAAAGATCACTCGAGTTTAAGGCTTCACATAAGTAAATAAATGCATGAATCTCATACTCTTACTGAACTGATCAATTATTGCAGGTCCTTCACGAGGTCCCTTGAAGCTGGTTTAGTCACTTTTTCCTCGAATACTGAAAATCCATCCTCAGTTCTCTGCAATTTGTTTACGTAGTATATTTTTTTATGTAATTTATTTCCCATGATTTGCAATTAGTTATGGATATAGTTTATGGAATTCAACAAATGAACTTTGAACTGTTTTGATTGCTTTGCGATTATGATATCGGATATATGATAAAATATAAATTTGTAATGGCAGCAATTAAGTATAATAGACCATTTTGTATGTTAACAGTAAACTGAGTATGGTATAACTTTTTAATATATGAAGTGCAGACTAGCCAATGATTGGCAGTGCTTTTCTAGCTGCTATACCAGACTAGCCTATCTAGGAAGCGTGACTTAATACCTGTGAAGAGGTATTAATGTTTGCATACATAACTCATTACGACTGTAACCAGATACAAACATGTAAATAATAGTACATTACCACAATAATTTGTTCAGCTATCAAAACTTTGGGGTCCAGTCCCTGGACCCATTATGTACCCCTAATCCTTTTACTACCGCCCAAAGGATGGGTATGGGGTATATAATAAAGCTTTTAAACTGGGAATATTGATCCAAGGAGCTAGAACTATCCCTTTCCTTTCCTCTGTCCTGATTACTTCCTATTTCCCAGGCGCTGTACAATAACTAGATGGGCTTCGGTCGACGCACCAGCCAAGAGAGAGATCCCCAGATCCCATATGCCCAGCCCCATCTACCTCAGTGCAAGTAATAGTCACGACTGCAGATCACATTTCTAATGTAGTTATTATAGCGACATTGAAGACGTCAAGCGAATCAGAAATGACTCTCAAAGTTAAAAACGAAGAAACTTTATTCCAATTTCCTGAAATTGGTAAAAGTACCACCAATACAACCCAAGATCTATCTGATTTTTTTTTATTAAAATATGACATAATTTTAATAACAAAGGCATTCTCTAGTGTTTGCGTAAAAACAATATCCCAAAATAAACCAGTACTTTAAGTTTGAAGCCGATCAGGTGAGGTATTCACAAATCAAATAAAAATTAGTATTTAAAAATTCTCAATATATTCAATAAAATTGACAAATTGGCACCAAAATAGCCCAATCCAAACCATTCTGTAAGATACACCAGCAGTCAAAGTTTGAAGCCGATCAGAAGATGCATTTTCCAATTATTGCACAGAAATCTGCATACTAAAACTGGGAGATGAAGACTTACAAGTGGCAAAATCATTTATAATATTCCTTCCAGAAATACACAACACTGATAAAATATTTAAGCCAAACAGTTAAAAAAAGAAACTTTCTTCAATTATTAAACGGAATCCAATAATTTTAAATTTATTAGTTCAGTAAACTGATAAATTCGCATCTTTCCAGCTTCAACCCAAAGGGCCTCATACTTTTTCTAAGACGCACAGCCATTAAAGATTGAAGTCGGTCGTAAGATGATTATCCAGTAATTTCATGGAAAAACACTACTGTAAACAAAGTAGGGAACGGATGTGGTTAGAACCCATGGCGAGTGAGTAGTAAAACTCACTTGCCATGAGTTCTAACCCCACCCGTACTGTGGTTTGTTTGCAATCGTGTTATTACGAATCCGTGAGTTGTAATCTATTTTAAAATAAAATTGAGAAATTGACTCCTCTCTTTAATAACAGTGGGAACTTTCTTGCAGGTAGGACACACCAGAGGACAGATGAGGCTTTAATGTAAATGCACGGGAGCGAAAATCAAGAACAGCGAACAATAAGGTACAATACTGTGACTTTGTGTCTTTGTAAATGGTCCAAGTCAGACCGAAATGTCGTCGTAAGTTTCTCACTCCTATGTGCGGGTTATTTGTGTATCAAGACTAGTTTTCGGGACGCCAAGCAATTGGGTTCAAGTCGGAAAAAATAGATTTTTAAACGTATAGGAAAGCACTGGTTTGGTAACAAAGTTGAGGTGAGTGGAACAAACTCCCGAGTAGCGCCACTGAAGCGAAAGCTTTGGATAGATTTAAAAGTAGGCTAGTGGGTAAGGGTGGGTGCGAGTTGAAAGAGCCTACCATGGGCCAGTAGGCCTGCAGCAGTGCTCCTCCTGTCGCATGTTCTTGTGTTCACAAAACTGACAGACCTTTTAGGAGGGAGCAGACAATTATTAATACGCAATAAAGTTGGTAGAATTACCGACAATATGTAAAGTAAAAGGACACAAGTGCAACTAATGTGACATTTATTGTAGCAACGTTTCGCTCTCCAGGAGCTTTATCAAGCCATTACAAACAATACATGGACACAGAGGGTATATAAAGGCTCAGAGTGAGGTGAATACTATTTTTATGTTACCCAAGTAATAGCTTTTATATCCTTTTACTCATGTACGAATTAATTGCTTTTGTCACTACCACCACTACTACTACTACTACTACCACTAGTGAGGGTACCTCACTAGCAGACAATTATTAATACGCAGGAGGCAACAGGGAGAAGGCTGCTGGTAAGAGGCAACGTGGTAGCAGGCAGCAGTTAACAGGTAACAAAGAGCAGGTAGCAAGAAGGTAACAGGCACTATTTACAAAGTAACAAGCAGCAGGCAACATACAGCAGGTAGCAAACCTTAGTCACGAAGCAGCAAGTGGCAGAGAGCATATTGAATGCAACAGGCAAGAGGTCAATGGCAGTAGGCAGCAGACAAGAGACGGACATCAGACCACAGGCAGAAAGAAGCAGATACCAGGTAGGAAACAAAAAAGCAGTAAGTAAATGGTATTTAAGACACTTGTGCAACATCTGGTTATCTTTATTGTAAACGTTTCGCCATCCAGTGGCTTTATCAATACAAATTCTTGGACATAATTAGAAAACAGAAGAACTATATACAAAAGATGAGGTAATCAGTCCCTCGTCTGCTACACGTCTCTCTTCACTGACGCCTGTATAAGCGCCAGTCTCCTTTCCTGTGCTTCAGAATCTCTACAACCACGGTGTTGTAAACACCACCTCCAAGGCTGAGGGACTGATTACCTCATCTTTTGTATATAGTTCTTCTGTTTTCTAATTATGTCCAAGAATTTGTATTGATAAAGCCACTGGATGGCGAGACGTTTACAATAAAGATAACCAGATGTTGCACAAGTGTCTTAAATTTCATCTTGTCGGTATTGTATACCTGTCTTGCACAAGTAAATGGTAGGCAACATGTAACACACAGGCAGTAGATAGTATTCAACAGATAGGTAACAGACAGCAGGTTACAAGCAGACAGGGAGAAAGGGGGCAACAAGTTACCAAACAGCTAGTAGCACACTCCTTTCCTTGAGATATATACATAGCAACAAATTTGCAGTCTTGACCTGGAAATCATTGTAACACATCATGCCTGTAATTATTGCAACACACATGCGTGTAATTATTGCAACACACATCATGCATGCAATTAGAAAACAGTCACCCAGGAGTGTGCCGCTGCTCCTCTGACGATAATTTTTCTTTCCCTTTCATTACGCAACATGCATTCATGATGCAACATGCACTCGTGCAACATTCATGATGCAATATGCACTCATGATGCAACATTTCTCGTGAGGCAACATGCACTCGTGCAACGTGCCATCCCATGATACAACATGCCCTCTCATGATGGAACATGTACTCTCGATATAACATCCACTCATGATGCAGCATGTACACTCATGATGTAACATCCACTCATGCAACACGGACTCCCGTGATGTAACATGTCTACACATGATGCAGCATGCCTACTCATGCAACATTACACATGATGCAGCATGCCTACTCATGCAGCATTACACATGATGCAGCATGCCTACTCATGCAGCATTACACATGATGCAGCATGCCTACTCATGCAACATTACACATGATGCAGCATGCCTACTCATGCAACATTTCTACACATGATGCAGCATGCCTACTCATGCAACATGCCTTCTCATGATGCAGCATACTTATGCAACATGAACTCATGATTTAACATGCACTCTCATGATGAAACATGCACTCTCATGACGTAACATGCACTCTCATGAGGCAACATGCACTCTCATGAGGCAACATGCATTTTCATGATGCAACATGCATTCTCATGATGCAACATGCATTCTCATGATGCAGCACGTACTCTCTTAATGCAACATGCACTCACGATGCAACATGCACTCTCATGATGAAATATGCACTCTCATGACGTAACATGCACTCTCATGATGCAGCATGCTCTCTCATGATACAACATGCACTCTCATGATGCAACATGCACTCTTATGATGCAACATACACACTCATGATGCAACATGTACTCTCGTGCAACATCCATTCATGCAACATCCACTCATGGTGCAGGATGTACTTTCGCGCTGCAACCTTCACACTACTGCTACACCCATTTAGCCATGTGACCGAGGAAAGAAAAAAACGTTAAAAGACCTACGCCAATATCACTTGTGAGATACTGTGACTGAAGACACAAGGAGTGTTCTTCCTCCCCTGTCTGTCCTCAGGTGGTAAGGGTGGCAAGACCCTTCCATGAGTGCTGTTTAGTGAGGGGGGCGGACAAAGCACCAGTCCCCCGCCCTGTTTATACTCACGTCGTGAAAGGCGGAAGGACTCGCCCTCCTTCTACGGGTTTTGTTCTCGTTGTTTTTGACTTCCCTTGCCAACAGCTCGTTCCTAGTTCTTGAGAAAATGTGGGACACACTTGTTCCCATGTTTGTCCTCAGATGGTGAGTGACGATGAAACAACTCTTGAAGAAACAGTACTGTGGCTGGAACAATACACAAACCCGTTCTTAGGAGACGACGGTTCAGGTCCGACTTGAACCATTAACTAGTTACCCTTCCTCTCCTTGCTTGTTACCAGGTCGTGAGGGACAATGTGACAACACTTTTAGGATTTATAAAAAAAAAATTGTGACAAGACAGCAAAGAAGCCAGCGAGGCAAGTCTCTAGCACTCACATGAGACAAAACTGTCAGAACTAAGGAATTCCAAACAACAATTACCGATATGAACATTAAAATGGTATAAAATACCGACAGATTGTTAGGTAAGACACCTATGCAACAGTTAGGTATCTTTATTTTGAAACGTTTCGCCTACACAGTAGGCTTCTTCAGTCGAGTACAGAAAAGTTGATAGAAGCAGAAGATACTTGAAGACGATGTAATCAGTCCATCACCCTTAAAGTTTTGAGGTGGTCAGTCCCTCAGTCTGGAGAAGAGCATTGTTTCGTTGTCTGAAACAATATGAAGTTGAAGTGACAGGATGGAGCCTTTATATAGTGCCAGGAGGTGAGACGTAGGTTGCTTTGGGAGGGCAGGTCCCTCTCAAACCCAGCCGTTCTCACTGGTAGAGGTCGAAGTTGATGGTCTGTACCAAGATACCCTTGTGTTGTAGTGTCTGACAGAATGAACATTAAAATGGTATAAAATACCGACAGATTGTTAGGTAAGACACATATGCAACAGTTAGGTATCTTTATTTTGAAACGTTTCGCCTACACAGTAGGCTTCTTCAGTCGAGTACAGAAAAGTTGATAGAAGCAGAAGATACTTGAAGACGATGTAATCAGTCCATCACCCTTAAAGTTTTGAGGTGGTCAGTCCCTCAGTCTGGAGAAGAGCATTGTTCCGTTGTCTGAAACAATATGAAGTTGAAGTGAACGAACGAAAGTTCAGGTAAGATCCCAAATGGGATGAGCGGGGAAGACGGGACAGACGAAGAATAGTGCTGGAGAGGAGTGTTCTTAGTCGTAGAAATAGAGCCAGGGCTTAACCCAGCAGCAAAGGCGATCGTGGGACAGATATTGAAAAGAGAAATTCCGGTTCTTCTGTTGGGACTCCGGTGGGGTGAGCTGGGAGTAAGGGACTTGCGACGTTTAGAGCTAGAGAGGAGTGCAGAACCGAGTCATGTCTTAACCCAAAAAAGCTAAGGCGAACGTGGGTCAGAGAATGGTACCTGTCTTAGAAGGTACCTGTCAGCGGATCCAAGGTTATTTGTAAGTAGGGTTAGAAGCAGGATCATGCAAGGAGTAGAAAAGGTTGTGTTGGTTTGTGGGTCTGCGAATGTCTTCGTCAAGGAGAGAGGTCCAGTAGTCATGTCGTGTCTCAAGTTTGTCTATCTGTCTGTCACTGAGCCTCTTCCAGTACAGATTCAGCGCAGGGACGTCTAACTGGGCATGGAGAGACTCGCTTGTGGCGAAGTCCTCCCATCTGACATCAAGCACCCAGCGCAGCGCCTTGTTCTGGACACGCTGCAGTTTAAGTAAGTTTGTTTTTGCTGCAAGAGAGAGGGCTAGAGGAGAGTAAGTTATCAGAGGACGTATTAGGGATTTGTAGAGGTGTAGTTTGGTGCGTTGAGAGGCATGTTTCAGCTTGTAGAGGCCCGCAAGGGCCTTACTAGCTATTGCATGCCTTGAGTGAATGTGTCCGTGTAAACGAAGAAGGTAGTCAAGATTAACGCCAAGGACAGTGACAGATTGTGTGATAGGGAAGTAAGTGCGGGTGTCAGCTGTTCTGAGTTCGACAGGTAATGGAGGATCACGTTTCCTGTAGTTAAAATACGTAATGCTGGATTTTGCTGCATTGGTTTTGATCCTCCATTTTTGTTCCCAGATGGCTATCCTGTCAACCTCATTTTGTGTTTTGTGTGTGAGTGTATCTATATTGGCATGAGTGATAAGTTGTGTAATGTCGTCTGCATAGGCTAGTGTGATGGAGTTGTGGTATGTAGGTGTTGGAATGTCGTTAGTGTATAAAATGTAGAGGGTAGGGGAAAGGACAGATCCCTGGGGTACTCCAGCATTTAGTGTGAAGTAGTCAGAGTAACAGCCTTGGAATTTGATTCTCATGGTACGGCCGTCTAGGAAGTTGCAGAGGAGTTTACGAGTATTGAGAGGCAGGTTGAAGTTAGTGCAGAGTTTGTACTTGAGCCCCTCGTGCCACACAGTGTCAAAAGCTTTTTCAACGTCTTTTGCAACCAGGGCTGTCCTGTTTCTTTGTTTTGTGTTTATGTGGATGTAGTTGAGAATGATGTTAATGGCATCCTGTGTGGATCTGTGTGTTCTGAAGCCAAACTGGCCATCTGAAAGTAGAGAATTATGTTCCAGGTATCTGCGAAGGCGATGATTAATGAGTTTTTCAAAGAAACGTACACTTCTACCGAGACCAGACAAAAACTTCTCAACGCAGGTTTCACCATTATTTGGACTCCTGAGCACCGCGCAAAATGCACAGTGATCGCAAAACACGTAGACTATTCTCTCCTGACTGCCTATGACACAGACAAAGAAGACTTAATCAAAGACATTAGTACTAAGAACAAAGTCTCTGTCCTGGAAATTTATTGTACCAGATCACTGGCGCTCCTCAACTGAAAGTCTTTAAAACCAACTCAGGCTTCAAACTACTTCTTGACAAACATTCTTACGAAACGTACACTTCTACCGAGACCAGACAAAAACTTCTCAACGCAGGTTTCACCATTATTTGGACTCCTGAGCACCGCGCAAAATGCACAGTGATCGCAAAACACGTAGACTATTCTCTCCTGACTGCCTATGACACAGACAAAGAAGACTTAATCAAAGACATTAGTACTAAGAACAAAGTCTCTGTTGACGATATTTACAGACCTGAAAACTCTACCATCCTCAAAATACGCTGTTCAACTCCTTCTGACGCCTCTACTCTCTTCAATCAAGGAATCCTTGCCAAGACCATCCGCATTCCTCCAAACTCTCTCTTCACTCCGAACTTCCATCCCATCACACAATGTCTGAAATGCTACAAATTCGGCCACGACAAATTCTCACTTCCACACAAACCTGCTCCAGATGTTCAGCAACTGGCCACTTCTGGAACACTTGCAACCTCCCCCTTAAATGTTCTAACTGCGGCGGGTCACACACTGCAGTTGCAAACTCCTGCCCTACTAGAAAAGACATTCTCTCCACCCTCAGAGCCAGCCAACCTCCCTCCCTCCCCAACCCCTTCCCTGCACCTCCCTCCCCTACCCCTTCCCTGCACCTCCCTCCCCTACCCCCAATGCCTGGGCCACCCCACGCACTTGGTCTACCTCTTCTACGCTACACACATCAAACACCAACACTCGGACTACAAGCACTTCTCCTTCTACACCCACACTAGACTACAAAACTAACTGTCAACTTGCCACTGCTGCCCACTCTGTGATGGTAATCTCACAAGCTTACCAATCAGACTACTCACATGTCCTTAACCTAATCTTGTCTGCTAACAATCTTCCCTCTTTAATTATCCCTCCTTCTTGCTTCTCTTCTAAGCCTACTACAACCTCTCCCTCCTCCCTCTCTCTCACCCCCCCACTTCCTACTCCAATCAGCTTTCCTACTCCCCTACCCCTCTTCACTACTTCCACACCTCCCACCAACACCCCTACTGCTGCTGCTACGACCACCCCTCCCCCCACTTCCTCATCCCCTTACAAAGCTTCCACTTCCTCATCCCTTACCATAGCTTCCACTTCCTCATCCCTTACCATAGCTTCCACTTCCTTATCCCCTACAAAAGCTTCCACTTCCTTTGCATCCACCTTTGCCCACTCCTCCACCACAACCAAAACTTCATCCAGGTCCAACTCCACCTCCTCCAGACAAAATCCACTCAAACCTAAACCTGCCCCAACTTCTGACAGACAGACCAAAGAACATAAAAACAGATCCATCTCTTCCTCCCCTTCCAGGAAACGGGTCCGTAGCACCTACAAACACACATCCACTGATGGCACCACTATCAAGGGCTTTAATCCAAACTCCTCCCCCGACATTAACACGTTTAAGGTGATTCAGTTCAACGTACGTTCTTACTTTACAATTAAGACACCTACTGGCCGAGCTACTTGAAGCAGAGAGGCCAGATATTGTTTTGCTAAACAGTACCTGCCTCAAAGCCCCTCAACGCATCCGCCATTATGGTTATACTGCACTACAGTCCCCCTATGATCCCCACGATGGGGTTGCCATCCTTGTTAATTCCAACATAAAACACGAATTTCTCCCAATCCCTTTTTTTCACCAACACTGTCTTGCAGTCAGAATACACACCCACCTCGGTCCCTTTATCTTTTTCACCACCTATGCTCGCCCAAACACTATTCTCAACATACACGACCTTTCCTTAGTCTTCAACTACACCAACATACCTACTAGCTGACATGAATGCCAAACACACCGCCTTTCATCACGCCAGTAACAACCAACTTGGTCTCCAATTACTCAACTTCACAAACCATAAACACCTAATTCATCTTGGCCCAGACTTCAATACCTTCTACAACCACACGGGCCAAGGCAAACCAGACATCATTCTGGCAAACCGAGCCACCTCTCTATTTCAACACTACATTTCACCTGGCCCTATTACAGGCTCTGATCACATCCCAGTCATCTTACACATCTCCTCCAACCCTATCCTCATTCCAACCACACCTTCCTTCTCCTACAAGAACGCTGACTGGGATGCTTTCAAACAACACATAGACAATATTAACCTCACCTATGACTACAACAACAAACCTATCTCTGACATCGATACTCAACTTGATCTCATCCAGGACACCATTACACAAGCAGCCAACATCGCAATACCAAAGAAAACTCACACCACTCGTTATTCCTTCAAACCGTCACTCAGAACAAGAAGACTAATTATCTGCTACCACAACCGCTTCCTCTACAACACACACAGATTTAATCAAGTCCGATTAGATCTCACTTACCTTAGAAACGATATTTTACGCAGCCTAGACCAAGACCACAACAATCACTGGTCACAACTCATACAACAAGCAGACAAGCAGCGTATTAAAAACACTAAAGCCTTCTGGAACTTTATCAAAAAAATCAGAGGCACAACTCCCACCAACAAATTCAAACACATCACCCACAACAACACACACATCTCAGACCCGCAGGCTGCTGCCAATATCTTCAAACACATCTGGGAGAACATCTTCCACGCTCACCCACCTCACCCTAACGTTATTCAACACATTCAGAACATAGAACACTGGAACACTGCACACACACAAGAAACAACACCAGACAGCCACATACATCTAGACTCTCTTACCTCCTCCCAAGAACTCGACACTCCTTTCACCAACACAGACATTAAAAAGTTTTTTCTAAAACTAACCCAAAAAGTTTTTTCCAGGTCTATAGAACAAAAGTCAGAGATAAGACAGGTCCCCTTAAAAATAACTATGGGCATCTTACTGACAAAGAGAATGAAATGTGCTCGATTTTAAATAATTATTTTCTCTCGCTTTTTACACAGGAAGACACTAATAATATTCCGGTAATTAATTTTTATAGTGGATCAGAAGAAGATAAATTATGTAACATCACAGTCACTAGTGAAATGGTTGTGAAGCAGATAGACCGACTGAAGCAAAATAAGTCACCGGGTCCTGATGAGGTTTTTTCAAGGGTTCTTAAGGAATGCAAAATGGAAGTCTGTGAACCATTAACTAATATTTTTAATTTATCTCTTCAAACAGGTGTAGTGTCTGATATGTGGAAGATGGCTAGTGTAATTCCTATTTTTAAAACAGGGGACAAGTCGTTACCGTCAAATTACCGCCCAATAAGCCTGACCTCAATTGTAGGCAAATTACTAGAGTCAATTATAGCTGAGATTATAAGAAGCCATCTCGATAAGCATAGCTTGATTAATGATACTCAGCATGGATTCACAAGAGGCCGGTCTTGTCTAACTAATTTATTAACTTTCTTCAGTAAAGCTTTTGAGGCTGTTGACCACGATAAAGAATTTGATATTGTTTACTTAGATTTTAGTAAGGCATTTGATAGAGTTCCGCACCAAAGACTGTTGAAGAAAGTAGCAGCTCATGGCATTGGGGGAAGGGTGCTCTCGTGGATCGAATCATGGCTCACAGACAGGAAGCAGAGAGTGTCCATAAATGGGGTTAAATCCGAGTGGGGATCAGTAACAAGTGGGGTTCCACAGGGATCAGTCTTGGGCCCGTTGTTGTTTATAATATATATCAATGATCTTGATGAAGGAATTACTAGTGATATGAGCAAATTCGCCGATGACACGAAGATAGGTAGGATAATTGATTCAAACGTAGATGTTAGGGAACTTCAGGAGGATTTAGACAAACTCTACTCTTGGTCAGAAAAGTGGCAGATGCAGTTCAATGTAGATAAATGCAAGGTTCTGAAGCTCGGGAGTGTCCATAACCCTAGCACTTATAAGTTAAATAATATAGAACTTAGCCATACAGATTGCGAAAAGGACTTGGGGGTTATGGTAAGCAGCAACCTTAAACCAAGGCAGCAATGCCTAAGCGTACGTAATAAGGCAA
Organism: Cherax quadricarinatus; assembly: GCF_038502225.1. NCBI lineage: Eukaryota > Metazoa > Arthropoda > Malacostraca > Decapoda > Parastacidae > Cherax > Cherax quadricarinatus. Next base: position 23,927,704 of record NC_091330.1, on the reverse strand, counting down.
ATAGATTACTGGGATTTATATCAAGAAGTGTAAGCAACAGCAGTCCAGAGGTCATACTGCAGCTTTATACATCATTAGTAAGGCCTCACCTAGATTATGCAGCTCAATTCTGGTCTCCATATTACAGAATGGACATAAATTCGTTAGAAAACATTCAGCGTAGGATGACTAAATTAATACATAGCATTAGAAATCTTCCTTATGAAGAAAGATTGAAGACTCTTAAGTTACATTCACTTGTTAGACGAAGAATGAGGGGAGACCTGATCGAAGTGTACAAGTGGAAGATAGGTATTAATAAAGGGGATATTAACAAGGTCTTGAGGATATCTCTCCAAGAGAGAACCCGCAGTAATGGATTTAAATTAGATAAGTTTAGATTTAGAAAGGACATAGGAAAGTATTGGTTTGGAAATAGGGTAGTTGATGAGTGGAACAGTCTTCCTAGTTGGATTATTGAGGCTGGGACTTTGGGTAGTTTCAAATTTAGGTTGGATAAGTACATGAGTGGGAGGGGTTGGATTTGAGAGGGACTTGCACATCGGAGCTTGTTTCTTGGGTGGTATTGAAAATTGGGTTGGTCAAATGTTGTTAGTGGGATGAATTGTAAAGGACCTGCCTAGTATGGGCCAACAGGCCTGCTGCAGTGTTCCTCCTTTCTTATGTTCTTATGTTCTTATTAAAACTCTCCTCAGACACCTTCCTCCCAAGGCTCCTGGTGCTTCTGGCCTAAACCATATTATCCTGAAACACCTTCCTGACTCTATCATTACTGCCTACACAAACCTCCTCAATGCCTCCCTTGCCTCTGGATACTTCCCTTCCCTCTTCAAAGCTGCTACTGCTATCCTCCTTCCTAAACCCAATAAAGACCACTCTGACCCTAGAAACTATCGCCCTATCAGCCTCCTCGAAACTTTAGGAAAACTCTTTGAAAAACTCATCAATCATCGCCTTCGCAGATACCTGGAACACAATTCTCTACTTTCTGATGGCCAGTTTGGCTTCAGAACACAGAGATCCACACAGGATGCCATTAACATCATTCTCAACTACATCCACATCAACACAAAACAAAGAAACAGAACAGCCCTGGTTGCAAAAGACGTTGAAAAAGCCTTTGACACTGGCACGAAGGGCTCAAGTACAAACTCTGCACTAACTTCAACCTGCCTCTCACTACTCGTAAACTCCTCTGCAACTTCCTAGACGGCCGTACCATGAGAATCAAATTCCAAGGCTGTTACTCTGACTACTTCACACTAAAAGCCGGAGTACCCCAGGGATCTGTCCTCTCCCCTACCCTCTACATTTTATACACTAATGACATTCCAACACCTGTATACCACAACTCCATCACACTAGCCTACGCAGATGACATTACACAACTTATCACTCATGCCAATATAGATACACTCACACACAAAACACAAAATGAGGTCGACAGGATAGCCATCTGGGAACAAAAATGGAGGATCAAAACCAATGCAGCTAAATCCAGCATTACATATTTTAACTACAGGAAACGTGATCCTCCATTACCTGTCGAACTCAGAACAGCTGACACCCGCACTTACTTCCCTATCACACAATCTGTCACTGTCCTTGGCGTTAATCTTGACTACCTTCTTCGTTTACAAGAACACATTCACTCAAGGCATGCAATAGCTAGTAAGGCCCTTGCGGGCCTCTACAAGCTGAAACATGCCTCTCAACGCACCAAACTACACCTCTACAAATCCCTAATACGTCCACTGATAACTTACTCTCCTCTAGCCCTCTCTCTTGCAGCAAAAACAAACTTACTTAAACTGCAGCGTGTCCAGAACAAGGCGCTGCGCTGGGTGCTTGATGTTAGATGGGAGGAGTTCGCCACAAGCGATTCTCTCCATGCCCAGTTAGACATCCCTGCGCTGAATCTGTACTGGAAGAGGCTCAGTGACAGACAGATAGACAAACTTGAGACACGACATGACTACTGGACCTCTCTCCTTGACGAAGACATTCGCAGACCCACAAACCAACACAACCTTTTCTACTCCTTGCATGATCCTGCTCCTAACCCTACTTACAAATAACCTTGGATCCACTGACAGGTACCTTCTAAGACAGGTACCATTCTCTGACCCACGTTTGCCTTAGCATTTTTGGGTTAAGACATGGCCCAGTTCTATACTCCTCTCTAGCCCTAAACGTCGCATGTCCCTTCCTCCTCGCTCACCCCACGATCGCCTTCGCTGCTGGGTTAAGCCCTGGCTCATTTTCTACGACTAAGAACACTCCTCTCTAGCACTATTCTTCGTCTGTCCCGTCCTCCCCGCTCATCCCATTTGGGATCTTACCTGAACTTTCGTTCGTTCGTTCCTATGCTTACTCACGATGCATTACTCTAACAGAGTAAAGATCAAACCAGCGAGTGGTATAACCAATGAGTCGTCCAAACTAGTACTTGCAGCTGTCGTTAGTGGCAGGCTGTAAGTCAAATGTAATGCGATTTTATCGCTCAAAGAGGCCTTTGTTGTCGTCTGTACAGACGACACAGAGGCTGATAAACTACTTACCACCACTGCTACTACCACTCTACGAAACCAGGGATTTCTTGTCTTGACTTTCCCAGCACTGAGGGCCAGGAGAACTGTGTTCCTCAAGCGACTCGACAACCTTATCACTGTACAGGCCACTGAAGAAATCAAGTCATCTATCGAAGCAAAGAACCCTTGGGCCAAGGTGGACTTCATTACTAAAATACCCAATGCTTCATCCATGCTGAAGGTCACCTTCAGTGACGTCAACATATAAGCCAGAGCTCTCGCTGAGGGCCTGGCTATTCACTACTTCCACATCAACCCAGCCTTCATCGAAGCAGAGAAATTCCAACATATCTCACAGTGCTATAATTGTTACTCATACTTTCACACCACAAATGATTGTCCTACCAAGGACAAGAAGTTCTGCTCCACCTGTGGCCGTGAGGGTCATGACTTCAAGAATTGCACTACTGCTTCACCACCTAAATGCTTGAACTGCAAGAATGACCACCATACTCTTGCTGCCAGGTGCCCTACCAGAAGAGACATACTCAAGAAACAACAACAACAACAAAAGAAACCCAACCCACAAGCAACCACATATTCTGCTATCGCCAAGCTTCAAGCAGACACTACCAAGATACTACATGCCACGCAAGCTGCTCCCACCACTTCCCTGCCAGCACCTACTGCCGACTCCACCAAGATTCTTTGTTGCATTATGTATGCTCATGTACAGAATGCAGCTGAGCCTGGTTCCTTCAACACCACCATCAATGAACTTTTCAAACTAAATAATATGCCTGGCCTCACATTCCCTGCATCACCACCTTCCACTGAGATCCTAAAATCTACTGCAAATATTACCAGCATCACCGCTGCTCCACCACTGTCACAACCTCCACTAGACAGAGATGGACCAATCAGAGACCATTGAGACGTCGGCAAACCCCACCAATGAGAGTCCACTATCGCTTTCATCCACTGCTAGAGCAACTGACCAGTCGGAAATCTCGCCTTCAACAGTTCAGCCACCAGCCAAGAAAGCAAAAACACAAGACACTGTGGATGCACCCCACGGTGCCACTGCCACTGACACTGCTGCACCACAACAAGTCCGATATCTGAAGGGTGTAAACTTCTACACAACCAAGCAGTATAAGAACACAATGCTGTCTTCAGAAATCCATCATCACCTCCAGGACGGAACAGTCAAGTATACCTACGACCAAACTGCTACATACACCACTGCAGACATGACCAGACTACTCACTGCCAACACCCAACACCTTGTGTAAGTCGAGTACACCTCAAAGAGGAAATTCAGGATGCTTCAGAATGGGGACCTTGAAGACGGTACCCTCGTCTAGCACGACTATCCATGACCATTCACCCAGCACTTTGCTGTCCGCTAAAGCTGGGGTGTGGCTCCAATCAACCCTGTAACTGCTGCCTCTGCCCGACTGCGCTTCTCTTTGGGGAAGTCAGCGCAAGACAGAAGAAGACGACATCCTCCAACCGGAGGGCCAAGAAAGAAGAAAGATGATTATCGTCACCCCTCACCCGGGGGGCCACTGCCGGGTCACCATCTGGAGAAGACCTGGGCCAGAAGGACCTGCGAATCAACATGAATGAAAATGAACACCAACACACGACACTCCACACAGGAGAGCACAGCGCTAGCACGATCGACACCATGCATTGCCCTTCTAGGGCATGGTTGGTGCCAGAGCCCGAGTTTGTAGCTCACAAGATGAGGGGGGGTACTTGTGCCTCCTCCCATGGGAGACTTAGGTCTCAGGCTCTCCCTAGACAGGGAGCCAGTGCCGGGCCACCACTTGGAAGGGCCCGGGCCGGGAGAATACCGGCGAATCTTTAACAACAACAACCTATGCTGTACATTCTACAAGACTGATGGACTGAACACATCGACTCCAGGCTGAGGGACTGATTACCTCATACTCCTCCTCTCCTTACGCCTTCCTCTTTGTATTGGACTGATGAAGCCACTGTGTGGCGAAACGTTTCCTGAATAAAGATTCCCATATGCTGCATAAGTGTCTCAATCTTCAACTCTCCAGAGAGTGGAGATTTAAGGCTTTAAGTCTATCTTCATACGGGAGGATAGACTTAAAGCCTTAAATCTCCACTCTCTGGAGAGGCGTAGAATGAGGGGACATATCATTGAAGTAATACCCTCATCAATGACCTTGATGAGGGTATTACTAGTGATATGAGCAAATTCGCCGATGACACAGATAGGTAGGATAATTGATTCAAACGTAGATGTTAGGGAACTTCAGAAGGATTTAGACAAACTCTATTCTTGGTCAGAAAAGTGGCAGATGCAGTTCAATGTAGATAAATGCAAGGTTCTGAAGCTCGGGAGTGTCCATAACCCGAGCACTTAGCCATACAGATTGTGAAGAGGACTTGGGGGTTATGGTGAGCATCAACCTTAAACCAAGACAGCAATGCCTAAGCGTACGTAATAAGGCAAATAGAGATATGATCGAGGCGTATAAGTGGAAGATGGGTATTAATAAAGGGAATATAAATAAAGTCTTGAGGATCTCTCTCCAAGAGATAACCCGCAGTAATGGATTTAAATTAGGTAAGTTTAGATTTAGAAAGGATGTAGGAAAGTATTGGTTTGGAAATAGGGTAGTTGATGAGTGGAACAGTCTACCTAATTGGGTTATTGAGGCTAGGACTTTGGGTAGTTTCAAATTTAGGTTGGATAAGTATATGAGTGGGAGGGAAATATAAACACATATGCAGTATAATGTGATCCTTTATTGACTACGTTTCGCCCACACAGTGGGCTTTTTCAAGTCACAAACAGAACTACCTGGGGTGGAAGGAACGCGAGTATTTATAGTCAGGTTCAGAATGCTGAGGTCAGGTGGAGAATGCTGCATCTGATGATGTACCGAGTGGGGTTATAGAGTCTAAAATCTTGGGTAGCTTGGAAAGGAGACTGGACAAGTTTGTGAGCAGACCTACAGTGTTCTTATGTGGGATAGCGATGAAGAAGCTTCTTGGCAAGTGGTTCAGCTATGTTATAGAAGCCACTATTCTGGTTGAAGTTGTCGGATATAGAAATAAGTGATGATTCCAGGATTCTTCGGTGTTGAGTGTTGTCTTCTGTGGCGATAAGTCTTGAGTTTCTGTAGTTTATCAAGTGGTTGTGTGAATTACGATGTTGTACACAGGCATTCCTTGTGTCGTCAGACCTGCTTGCGTATTGGTGTTCTGAAATACGTGTTTGGAGGTCCCTTGATGTTTCGCCAACGTATAACTTGCAGTCATTACAAGGGATTATGTATACCCCTGCAGAGGGTGGAAGCTTGTCCTGTCTATCACTGGTAATGTGATAGACATCAAGGACATTACCAGTGATAGACAGGACAAGCTTCCACCCTCTGCAGGGGTATACATAATCCCTTGTAATGACTGCTGGAAAACCTCATGCACCAACATGTTAAGGACACTACCAGAGTGAGAGGGGAGGATGAACCAGCAAGATTGGACCTTGTGTTCTCTCTGGGCAGCTCAGACATTGAGGACATTAAGTATGAGAGTCCCCTAGGAGCTAGCGACCACGTGGTTCTGTGCTTTGAATACATAGAGCTGCAAGTGGAGAGAATAACAGGAGTTGAATGGGAAAAGCCTGACTATAAAAGAGGGGACTACATAGGGTTGAAGAACTTCCTGCGGGAGGTCCAGTGGGACAGAGAACTGGCAGGAAAGCCAGTAAATGAAATGATGGAATATGTAACAACAAAATGCAAGGAGGCAGTGGAAAGGTTTATTCCCAAGGGCAACAGTAACAACGAGAAGACCAGAACGAGCCCCTGGTTTACCCGACGGTGTAAGGAGGCAAAAACAAAATGCAACAGAGAATGGAAAAAGTACAGAAGGCAGAGAACACACGAAAATAGGGAGATCAGTCGCAGAGCCAGGAATGAGTACGCAGAGGTAAGGAGGGAGGCCCAACGACATTATGAAAATGACATAGCATCGAGAATCAAGACTGACCCGAAACTGTTGTATAGCCACATCAGGAGGAAGACAACAGTCAAAGACCAGGTGATCAGATTAAGGACAGAAGGTGGAGAACTCACAAGAAATGATCAGGAGGTATGTGAGGAGCTGAACAGGAGATTTAAGGAAGTTTTTACAGTAGAGACAGGAAGGGCTGTGGGAAGACAGCACAGAAGGGAACATCAAGAGGGAATATACCAACAAGTGTTGGATGACATACGAACAACTGAGGAGGAGGTGAAGAAGCTCTTAAGTGACCTTGACACCTCAAAGGCGATGGGACCGGACATCTCCCCATGGGTCCTTAGAGAAGGAGTAGAGATGCTGTGCGTGCCTCTAACCACAATCTTCAACACATCCCTTGAAACTGGGCAACTACCTGAGAAATGGAAGACAGCTAATGTAGTCCCCATATTTAAGAAAGGAAACAGAAACGAGGCACTAAACTACAGACCTGTGTCTCTGACATGTATTGTGTGCAAAGTCATGGAGAAGATTATCAGGAGGAGAGTGGTCGAACACCTGGAAAGGAACAAGATTATAAATGAAAACCAGCATGGGTTCATGGAAGGCAAATCTTGTATCACAAACCTCCTGGAGTTTTATAACAAGATAACAGAAGTAAGACACGAGAGAGAGGGGTGGGTAGATTGCTTTTTCCTAGACTGCAGGAAGGCCTTTGACACAGTTCCCCACAAGAGATTAGTGCAGAAGCTGGAGGATCAGGCGCATGTAACAGGGAGGGCACTGCATGGATCAGGGAATACCTGACAGGGAGGCAGCAACGAGTCATGGTACGTGAAGAGGTATCACAGTGGGCGCCTGTTACGAGCGGGGTCCCACAGGGGTCAGTTCTAGGACCAATGCTATTTTTGATATATGTGAACGACATGATGGAAGGAATAGACTCTGAAGTGTCCCTGTTCGCAGATGACGTGAAGTTGATGAGAAGAATTAAATCGGACGAGGATGAGGCAGGACTGCAAAGAGACCTGGACAGGCTGGACATGTGGTCCAGTAACTGGCTTCTCGAATTCAATCCAGCCAAATGCAAAGTCATGAAGATTGGGGAGGGGCAAAGAAGACTGCAGACAGAGTATAGGCTAGGTGGACAAAGACTACAGACCTCACTCAGGGAGAAAGACTTTGGGGTGACCATAACACCGAGCACATCACCGGAGGCACACATCAACCAAATAACCGCTGCAGCATACGGGCGCCAGGCAAACCTGAGAATAGCGTTCCGATACCTTAATAAGGAATCGTTCAAGACATTGTACACTGTGTATGTTAGGCCCATACTGGAGTATGCAGCACCAGTCTGGAACCCACACCTGGTCAAGCACGTCAAGAAGTTAGAGAAAGTACAAATGCTAGTCCCAGAGCTCAAGGGAATGTCGTACGACGAAAGGTTAAGGGAAATCGGACTGACGACACTGGAGCACAGAAGGGTCAGGGGAGACATGATAACGACATACAAGATACTGCGGGGAATAGACAAGGTGGACAGAGATAGGATGTTCCAGAGAGGGGACACAGGGACAAGGGGTCACAACTGGAAGCTGAAGACTCAGACGAGTCACAGGGACGTTAGGAAGTATTTCTTCAGTCATAGAGTTGTCAGCAAGTGGAATAGCCTAGCAAGTGAAGTAGTGGAGGCAGGAACCATACATAGTTTTAAGAAGAGGTATGACAAAGCTCAGGAAGCAGAGAGAGGACCCAGTAGCGATCAGTGAAGAGGCGGGGCCAGGAGCTGAGTCTCGACCCCTGCAACCACAATTAGGTGAGTACACACACACACACACACACACACCGTCTCGTCAGTGCGTGCGCCGGTCACGCCTTCCACGCTCCGCGGATTTAAGTGTTTTCGAGGGCTACCCAAGTGATCTGAAGGGTATCTAAGTGTGCTAGGATAGTGAGCAATTCCTTGAAGGATTTATAATCTGCCTGAGCCACATAAGTGTAGGGAGAGCCGCATTTTCGTAAGCGACATAGAAAATAAAACGTGGTGCGAAGTCAGGGCTGGCAGGCTAGTGTGTGCGCTCAGGCGACGTTGTCACGTGTCACCCAAGAAAGATAATAAAGTGAAACAATCGTGTGACCAGTGTGATAAATGCAGTGAATAGGGTACATTAACGAGAAGAAATTGAGGTGGATCTACGCCAGGATGTCACATTGAGCTGGACAATCTACAGGCTGCTACAGCTGCATTGCAAGTACTCTAATCACCTATGAGTGGTTGTATGGGTGTGGGGTACAAGGTTCCAATTAACCGCCAAGCTGATTGCAAATGGTCTCTCATAGCACGATAAAGAATAGGCACTAAGGTATTCAATAAGGAATAGCAATTGGTAATCCATTGAACAAGGCGAGTAACTTACTATAACCTAGGTGGTAGGTCAGGCATAGGCAACATTGTAAGAAGGTGTGGGCAAGTCCCAGGAGGGTTGGGGTCAGGTCACAAGAGGTTGTGGTCACAAGTGACCACTGAGAATCCATACCACTCCAAGCACAAGTTACCTACTTTTCAAACACATACTAAACCCACACATAATTACATACACACAGACAGACACACACATATACACACACACACACACACATACACACACATACACACACATACACACACACACACACACACACCCACACACCCCCTACACACACAATACACACACAATACACACACACACACATCCAGACTCACACATACACTCCCTTCCCACCGACATCTCACTCCTTCCCCTGATCCCTCCCCTCCCTCTGTCACCCTCCCCCTCCCCACCTCTCCCTCCTTCCCCCTCTCCCCCTCCCACTCACCCACTTGCTTCTCCCTACTTCCCACTCCCCTTCCCCACTCCTCTCCCACATAGCCACAGTTCCTCCTCTACCTCTCCCCCCACACTCTGACATACACACTACTAACCTAACACACAGAATTACATAGGTTTCCCACTCTGAGGCAATCAGGATAAAACAAAAATGGGTTGCCAGAGAGCAACAAGAAAAACCAAGGGATAAGAGGAAGCTGCAAAGGAAGATTGGGCAGCAGAGCTCATAAAAAGGGAACATGAATGGGAAAGGAAACTAGATGAACTTAGCATGAGAATGGAAGAGAGGATAGTAATGGAAAGCAGGAAGTGGGAGGTGCAAGTCAAAGCAGCAGAGGCCAGGATACAGAGTTTAGAAGAGGAACTGAAAAATCTGAAACAGCCTAAAGAACTAAAGAACATTTTGGGATTGACAACAGAGACTGCTACCTCAGTCACAAATAGGGGACTGTAGGGAAAGAAGGAGCAAAACTGCATGTAGAAGCTCTATCAGTGGAGACTGTAGTAAATGAAAGAGCTAAGCTATATGTGGAGGCCCTAACAGACCACAGCAGAGCCCAGGGAAAGCCGAGAAGGGAAAATGACAGGCCACTGAGCCCAAGTACAGTAGGTAGTGAAACTGAAGAAAGGAAAGCTGCAATGGAGGAAATCAAATTGAATGAGGGGATACACAGGGATATGCAGTGGGAGAATGAAAGGGTGAGTTGAAGGGGAAACATATGAAGCAAGAAAACAAGGGGAAAAAAAAGCAATTGAAAGCATCATGAAAGTAATAGGAGAAGACGACATGACCCAGCTGGAAAATTTTCGGAGAATAGGGGGGTTTGTAAAAAGAACCCGGCCAGTGAAAGTGACCTTCAAGGCAGAATCGACTCGGAACAGGATACTGCAGGAGAAAGCATGATTAAGGGACATGCCGGCATACAGGAAGGTGTATCTCGACCGCGACAGAACACAAGAAGAAAGGCAGCAACTGAGAAAGATGGTACAAAGGCGAAAGGAAAGAGAGGGGATGGAGAAGACAGACAGGAGATCCCAGACACAGGAAGAAGATCAAATACAACCTCCTTCACGGCTTCCTATAGAAGCCTCCCAACCAGGTCAACCCCAGTGCAGCCAAACACTCTAAACCAAAACACCCATGCCACATCCAATGCCCCCACCCACTACATTACAAACTCCACCCCCACAGCAACCACCCATAGTTCCTTATCAGGTCTCCCACTTCCCCAACCCCAATACACCTCCCAGACCACAGTCTTAGAAAAGAAGTTGAAGGTGTGGTATACATATGCAGATGGAATAACAAATAAGTATGAGGAGTGGCACAAAAGAATCAAGGAGACATCCCCAGACATAATAGCACTCACAGAAACAAAACTCACCAGAATAATAACAGATTCAATCTTTCCACCCGGATATCAAATCCTCATGAAAGACAGAGGGAGGAGAGGGGGAGGAGGAGTTGCACTGCTCATTAAAAACCAGTGGGGTTTTGAGAAAATGGAAGGAATGGATGGCACGGGTGGAAGGGACTACTTAGTAGGAACTATCCAGTCTGAGGGACATAAGGTGATAATTGCAGTAATGTACAACCCACCACAGAACTGCAGGAGGCCAAGAGAAGAATACGATGAGAGCAACAGAGCCATGGTCGACACTAGCCGAGGTGGCCAGGAGAGCACACATGGGGGGAGCAAAGTTACTAGTTATGGGTGATTTCAATCACAAGGAGATTGACTGGGAAAACCTGGAGCCCCATGGGGGTCCCGAAACATGGAGAGCCAAGATGATGGATGTAGTACTGGAAAACCTCATGCATCAACATGTTAGAGACACTACCAGAGAGAGAGAAGATGAACCAGCAAGACTGGACCTTGTCTTCACCTTGAGTAGTTCAGACATCGAGGATATCTTGTATGAAAGGCCCCTGGGAGCTAGTGATCATGTGGTTCTGTACTTCGACTACATAGTTGAGCTCCAAGTGGAGAGAGTAGCAGGAATAGGGTGGGAAAAACCAAACTACAAAAGGGGGAACTACTCAGGCATGAGGAACTTCCTTCAAAACATTCAGTGGGAGAGGGAACTGACAGGAAAACCAGTACAAGAAATGATGGACTATGTCGCAACAAAATGCAAGGAGGCAGAGGAGAAGTTTGTTCCCAAGGGAAACAGAAATAATGGGAAGAACAGAACGAGTCCTTGGTTCACCCAAAGGTGTAGGGAGGCAAAAACTAGGTGTACTAGAGAATGGAAAAGGTACAGAAGGCAGAGAACTCAGGAAAATAAAGAGATTAGCCGAAGAGCCAGAAACGAATATGCACAGATAAGAAGGGAGGCTCAGCGGCAATATGAAAATGACATAGCATCGAAAGTCAAGACTGACCCGAAGCTGTTGTACAGCCACATCAGGAGGAAAACAACAGTCAAGGACCAGGTAATCAGACTGAGGAAGGGTGATGGGGAATTCACAAGAAACGACCGAGAGGTATGTCAGGAGCTCAACACGAGATTTAAAGAAGTATTTACAGTGGAAACCAGTAGGACTCCAGGAAATCAGAACAGGGGGGTACACCAGCAAGTGCTGGATGAGGTACATATAACCAAGGAGGAAGTGAAGAAGCTGCTATGTGAACTTGACACCTCAAAGGCGGTGAGACCAGACAACATCTCTCCGTGGGTCCTTAAAGAGGGAACAGAGATATTGTGTGTGCCATTAACAAAGATCTTCAACACATCATTTGAAACTGGGCAACTCCCTGAGGTATGGAAGATGGCAAATGTAGTCCCAATTTTTAAAAAGGGAGACAGACATGAGGCACTAAACTCCAGACCTGTATCACTAACGTGTATAATATGCAAGGTCATGGAGAAGATCATCAGGAGGAGAGTGGTGGAGCACCTGGAAAGAAACAAGTGTATAATTGACAACCAGCACGGTTTCAGGGAGGGAAAATCCTGTGTCACAAACCTACTAGAGTTTTATGGCAAGGTGACAGAAGTAAGACGAGAGAGAGAGGGGTGGATCGACTGCATTTTTTTGGACTGCAGGAAGGCCTTCGACACAGTTCCTCACAAGAGGTTACTGTAAAAGCTAGAGGATCAGGCACACATAACAGGAAAGGCACTGCAATGGATCAGAGAATACCTGACAGGGAGGCAACAACGAGTCATGGTACGTGACGAGGTGTCAGAGTGGGCGCTTGTGACAAGCGGGGTTCCACAGGGGTCAGTCCTAGGACCTGTGCTGTTCTTGGTATATGTGAACGACATAACGGAAGGGATAGACTCAGAAGTGTCCTTGTTTGCAGATGATGTGAAGTTAATGAGAAGAATCAAATCGGATGAGGATCAGGCAGGACTACAGAGAGACCTGGACAGGCTACAAGCCTGGTCCAGCAACTGGCTCCTTGAGTTTAACACTGCCAAATGCAAAGTCATGAAGACTGAGGAAGGGCAAAGAAGACCGCAGACACAATATAGTTTAGATGGCCAAAGACTGCAAACCTCACTCAAGGAAAAAGATCTGGGGGTGAGTATAACACCGAGCATATCTCCTGAGGCGCACATCAATCAGATAACTGCTGCAGCATACGGGCGCCTGGCAAACCTACGGATAGCGTTCCGATACCTCAGTAAGGATTCGTTCAAGACTCTGTATACCATTTACGTCAGGCCCATACTGGAGTATGCAGCACCAGTTTGGAATCCACACCTAGTCAAGCACGTCAAGAAATTAGAGAAAGTGCAAAGGTTTGCAACAAGGCTAGTCCCAGAGCTACGGGGATTGTCCTACGAAGAAAGGTTGAGGGAAATCGGCCTGACGACACTGGAGGACAGGAGGGTCAGGGGAGACATGATAACGACATATAAAATACTGCGCGGAATAGACAAGGTGGACAAAGACGGGATGTTCCAGAGAGGGGACACAGACACAAGAGGTCACAATTGGAAGTTGAAGACTCAGATGAATCAAAGGGATGTTAGGAAGTATTTCTTCAGTCATAGAGTAGTCAAGCCGTGGAATAGCCTAGAAAGTGAAGTAGTGGAGGCGGGAACCATACATAGTTTTAAGGCGAGGTATGATAAAGCTCATGGAGCAGGGAGAGAGAGGACCTAGTAGCAATCAGTGAAGAGGCGGGGCCAGGAGCTATGAATCGACCCCTGCAACCACAAATAGGTGAGTACACACACACACACACACACACACACACACACACACACACACACACACACACACACACAAACACACCACACACCACACATACACACCACACACACCACACACAGCATACACACACACACACACACACACACACACACACACACACACACACACACACACACACACACACACACACACACACACACACCGAGCCGTGGGTATCTCCTCTCTGTTAGCATAATCGATCTCTTGATCCCTCTTCAACACTGTAAGCATTAAATATCGTCTCCTCATTGCGCTCTGGGTCCACTCCATCCACCCGCCTACCTCCTCCTAATTCCACGGCGGCCCGAGTAATTTATCCGGGGAAGAGGAAAGACAGAGAGAGAGAGAGAGAGTTGATCAAATAAAATTGCCTGCCCTCAGATGGCTACAACTTCATCCTGTTCCCTATTTGTATACCTGATTACATTAGAAAGGGCTTTTAAATGAGCTAATGTAAGTAGCATCTCTTAGCTTGTAAATAAAATTGGGAATCCTTACGCTAACCTTGTTAAACCCCTGCGTAAAAAAAGAAAGAAAAAAAAGAAAAATCGATACGGACAGATGGACTGAGTGAGTTCATGGGAAATGTAGATGTCAGGTGCCTTTATCATCTATAAGGAACTATTTTTACCTCTTTCCACAGAGAAAGCCATTTACACTGCTAGACATTGCTGATACAGTTCTTGAGGCTAGAATAGGATGTTCCGAAACTTGATCAGAGACTTGCATCCTGGTAGCAAACTGTTCAGCAAATAGATAAGCTTTATAGGCCCTTGACCAAGGAACACCAAGTTTTGGAGCCCACACTTCCTGGTGCCTGTTTTCCTATTTCTGTGTCCGTCTTCCGTCTAGAGATGGCTAAGTTTTGGACTTCCTCCATTTGCTGACAGGCTTGCCTGTGGAGATTTCTGTATACATAGTGAGATGCCTCTTATACCATCTCTAAACCTTGTACTTAGTAGTAGCAGCCACTCGGCAACGAAAGCCAGACCATCGCTGATCTGATGGCTTCATTAAAAGCTTCCGGTGAGGGATGTAATTGTTTAGTGAAGGTATTCACTTGGTTATCAACATCACTTTGGAGAAAAATCCAATCAGAAGCGGCAAGCTCGAGTAAAGAGCCAGCCTTTCCTTTCTCCCACAACCAGGTTATGGATGATGAGTCTTCACCATATTCTGTTAATATAATACAAAAATAATTCACACATAGGAGAGAGGAGCTTAGAAGTTGATGAGCCAACATTACAGAGAGGTTTGCGAGTGACTGTGCCTTAAGATAGACCACTCACTACTGGGTACACGTAGGAGGCAGAGCTAAGAGCACGGAAGCTTTTTATATCAAGCACTGCAAGAAATTCATCAAAATCCCTCTGTATAAGATGTTGCTTGAAGTTAAAAATAGTATATAATACCAACAATTTGAAGAGTAAGACACAAGGGCAACACAAGGAATCTTTACTGATGAAACATATCGCCTGCGCCGCAGGCTTCATCAGTCGGTTACAGAAACATCATCACTGATAGAAGACGAAGCAGACAAATTGGAGAGGTAGCTGATTCAATCTGTCCTTCACCCTTAAAAATATTGGTATCCTCGAAGACTATATTAACAACACACAGATGAGAAGTCAAATGTAATTTGAGAGATGAATTGCACCCATCATTGAAGGTAACCCGGAAGAATTTAAGTATATTTGGGGACAAAAGTAAAAGAGTGATTGAACTTTTAATTAGCAGTAACGGAAAAAAAAGTACCAATAGACATATGGCTTCAGGTCTAAACATTTATTCGTGGGCCCTGAATGTGATAAACTAAATATTAACGAAATTAACTGACTCCGCATGTGAAAATACTTAAAGAAACTGATTCCAAACAAATCAAGCAGAGCAGAAGAAATATTGGCTGGAATTAGAAGAGAGTATATGTTATATTCCCTACTCGCTGACCATAAATAATAAATCAGTAGAAAATAGTAAAGCGCTAAACGACTAGAAACTAGCAATTATCCAATCATTCAAAAAAAGATAAAATCCTGTGTCGTTCTATTAATTTAAATTTTAAGTAAACAAAGAGAGATTGTTATTAGGGATAAGAACGTTAATTTTCTGAACCAAATTTAGTAACCGAAAATCAACGCAGATTTTACGAAATATCATGCCTGACTAAATTAATCAAATTTTTAAATGATACGTAAGCTAGGGCGAGAAAATGCCTACAGATGTATATTTAGATAAAAAAAACAGACAAGGTACTCCATCGGTGATTAATGAATGGCTTATCAGTACGAAACAACGAGTAGTATTGAACGGAAAGAAATCTTTCTGGTTCTGAGTCCAATTCTTTTCATGTTGTCATAGAGCTAACATAAAATTGGAAAAATCGCATCATTAATATCAAAATGATCAGGAAATTTCAGTGTTGTGACGTGGAAGATGAGTTTTGATGATAAGGGCAAAGTTATGCATTTTTAATATAATATCAAACGTGTATACAAAATGTTTGATAGTCGTATTCAGTGAAACAAGAAATGGAAAGAAACTTGGGGTAAACATAAGCAAAGCCCTCAAAAGTTTCATTATCTATCTAAAAAGCCAACAGATTGCTAAATTTCAAAATATGAGAAATCCTATTGGCTCTCACTTCTTAGACAGTGTCTTGAAAATGCTGTCCAGTATTACTTTGTAATTTATATAAAAGACGAAGACAGACTAGAGTATAGAGAAGGAGAGTTAACTCGAATCTTCACTAAGAAACAAACCATACGAAGAAAACCAAGGTATTTAAATATTTCTTCTTATGAAGAAATAGCGGAAATTTCGAGATTATATTCAAGCCTCAAAGTTAATGAATGGTTTTTATACACTTAAACACTTAGAACTGTTTCCAGTTTAAAGTGAATCAACGTAGAAATGAGAAGAAATTTCGAGTTAAGATACACATCACGACCACATGTGAAGATTTTCTTTAGCAAACGGAATTACAGCGGAATCGAATAAATTACTCGCTGAAATTGTAAATGCGAAGACAATACATTCATTTAAGAAACAGCTGGACAAGCTCTTTCCAAACGTCATATTCTATAAGATACTAAGCAAGGAAAAACCTGCAGTCACCAGTTTCCTGATATCTGTTCATCAACTATATCAGGACGGACAGTTTAAAAAGAACCATCCAAGAAATAATCGAAGTAGAAGTAGCTGTGGGAGGCATAGCATTGGTAGCCAGAATCGCAATGTTTGCTCCGAATGCTGCTGTGTATACCCAGTAAGTATTCTCTTGCACTACAGTATATACATGTAGAACTAGTGGTAGCTAGAAATTGAACCGCTGGTACATGAAACTAAGGGTTGCAGTAAAGTAAGACGAGTTGTTATAGTAGGAACAGGACAAGTAGAGGTAGTTTGTAACCCGTGGTCTACGCACTTCAGGCGCATAAATTCCATGCTGCATGGTATGGTTCCTCGCCTGTTTCCTTCTGGCAGTGGCAGGAGGGAGTGCAGTGGCAGGGAACCTCTGATTTATTATCACTGCCTCAAGCATCGACATAATGGATGATACATCTTAATCTTCGTAGAATTAGATAGTCCTTCTCAGAAGATAGAGTGGTTGGGGACTTCAAAGTGTTCTCGTTCTCTCTCTCTCTCTCTCTCCCCTTGCTCTCTTCTTCCCCTTCTCTTCACCTTTCCCTCGCCAGAATGAAATATGTGACTGGGTGTGGAATTAGCAAGAGGTAGGCTGGTGAGTGGATTAGAGTGGGTGGAGAGGACCCAGAGAAGAGCGAAATGTTTAATGCATACCTTGTTGAGGAGGGACCAGGAGATAGATTATTCAAACAAAGGATATCCACTATGCTATGTACTCACCTGTTTATGGTTGCAGGGATCGAGTCGTAGCTCATGACCCCGCCTCTTTGCTGGTCACTACTAGGTTCACTCTCTCCCTGTTCCATGAACTTTATTGTATCTCTTCTTAAAACTATGTATGGATCCTGCCTCCACTACATAACTCTTGTGACCCCTTGTTATTGTGTCCCATCACTGAAACATTCCGTCCCTATACTCCTTGTCCGTTCCTCTCAGTATTTTATACATCATTATCATGTCTTCCCTTTCCTCTCCTGCCTTCCAATGTCGTTAGGTTGAATTCTCTCGACCTCCCCTCGTAGGACATGCCCCCTTAGCTCCGGGACTAGTCTTTTTGGAAATCTTTGCACTTTCTCTAATTTCTTGACGTGTTTGACAAAGTGTGGATTCCATATTAATGTTGCATACTCCAATATAGGCCTGACGTACATGGTGTATAGTATCGTGAATAACTCTTAACTAGATATCGAAACACTATTCTCAGGTTTACCAGGCGCCCATATCCTGCAGAAGTTATTTGATTGACGTGCGCATTAGGAGATGTGCTCAGTATGATGTTCATCACAAGATCCTTTCCCTTGAGTGAAATAGGCAGCCTGTCTGCTGTCTTCTTCGTCCTTCCTCAAGCTTCATAACGTTGCACTTGCTGGGGGTTGAACTCCATGAAACATTTGTCAGACCAGGCTTGCGGCCTGTCCAGATCCCCTTTCATGCTTACCTGATCCTCGATGTATTCTCCTCATTAGCTTCACATCAACTGCAAACAGGGACACCTCCAACTCTATCTCTTCCGTCATGTCATTCACATATACAAGAACAGTACCGAACCTAGGACTGACCCTTGTGGGACCTCACTTGACACATGCACCCACTCTGACGCCTCGTCTCGTACCGACACCCGTTGTTTCCTTCCTGTCAGGTATTCCCTGATCCATTACAGTACTTTCCTGACATTCCTGCGTGTTCCTCTAGCTTTTCAACCAGTCTTTTGCGTAGTACTGTGTCGTAAGTCTTTTTACAGTCCAAAAAGATGCAGTCTACCCCCCTCTCTTCTTTCTTTCTTCTGTGTGTGTACTCGCCTAATTATGGTTGCAGGTGTCGATTCATAGCTCCTTGCCCCGCCTCTTCACTAGTCGCTACTAGGTCCACACACTCCCTGCTCCATGAGCTTCATCTTAAGGCTGTCTATGGATCCTGCCCCCACTACATCACTCTGATCTTCCCGTTGTTTCTGTTGCCCCTTGGTATGAACTTCTCTACTACCTCCCTGCAATTTGTGGCCACGTACTCCATCATTTTCTTTGCTGCCTTACCCTCTAATTCGCTTGCCCATTGCATCACATACAGGAACTGCCTCGTACTTGTGTCGTCCCCATTTTGGATGTTTGGCTTCTCCCGTCCTCGTGCTGTTTCACTCTCCATTGTTTACTTGTATTAGAAACTCACGACCAGGTGATCACTACTGCTTCCTCCTCTTGCTCCTCCTCCTCCCTTTGTCTTACCATCTCCTTCCTCTCCCATTCCCCCCTCTCTCGCTTTTCCCTACTCCCTTCCCCCCTTGCCACTCTCCATCACTCCTCCCCCCTCCCTCCCTCTCCCTATTACAACTTTCCCCCACACAAAAGCGTGTGAGAACATACGTTGTGCATACACACATATGTACACGAACCTTTGTCACCACCGTAAAGGCTGATCCCTCACACCTACACGTAACCACCCTCTGCCACACACAAGCCCCCACACTAACCCACACTCATCCCCCCACACTAACCCACACTCATCCCTGTCTCTCTCTCTCTCTCTCTCTCTCTCTCTCTCTCCTCTTCATCTTCCTTCTACTCCTCCCCCATTTTCTCCCTCTCCCTCTCCCACCTTCTCTTTCCCTCACTTCCTTTCCCCCTCTCTCCCTGTACTACCCTATCCTTTCCCCCTCTCTCCCTGTACCACCCTATCCTTCCCCCCTCTCTCCCTGGACCACCCTATCCGTCCCCTATCTCTCTCCCCCTCCCACTCTTTCTCTCCCCCTTCCCAACCTCCCTCCCCCTCTCCCTCCCTACAACAAGCACCTACAGAGACAGACACACACACACACACACACACACACACATGAAAACACTTAAGTTTTTCTCTCTCTGCTAAATAAAAATGGGTTAGCAAAGAGCAGGACGGAGAACCAGGGGTCTGGTAGATGAACCTGGGAGGGAAGATTGGGAGGCAGAGCTCAAGAAAAGGGAGGAAGAGTAGGGAAGGAAACTAGAAGTGCTCAGCAAGAAAATGGAGGAGAGGATAGCTGGTGAGATCAGGAAATGAGAGCTACAAGCCATAGCAGCAGAAGTTAAGATACGGAGCTTAGAAGAGAAACTAAAAAATCTGAAATAGTCTAAAGAATCTAAGAGCAGTACAGGCATGACATCAGGAACTGCTACATCAGTCACGGACGAGGAGACTGGAGGGAACAAAGGAGCTATACTGTATGCAGAGGCCTTATCAGACCTCCATGGAGCCCAGAAAAAGATGAGGAGCACTTCAGGAACAAATGAGGGGACTAAAGACAATGAAGGAGCTAAGCTATATGCAAAGGCTCTAACAGACAACTGCCTCCAGGAAAAGCTGAGAAGGAAAAAAAGACAGACCACTGAGCACAGGGCCATCAGCTAGAGAAGAGACTGAAGGAAGGAATGTTTCGATGGAAGACACTAAATCATCTCAGGGGATGCAATGGGAAATACAGTGGAAGGACGAAAGGGAGAGGTCAGTTTTTGTCTATGGGCTCCAGGAAGTCATAGGGGAAACTTTTGAAACAAGAAGACAGGAGGAGAAACAAGAAGTATCATTAATGCAATAGGAGAGGACAACATGACCCAGTTGACAAATTTTCTGAGAATTGGATGGTTTGAAAGAGGAAAAAACCGGCCAGTCAAAGCGATTTTCGAGGCAGAATCAGCTCAAAACAGGATCCTGCAAAAGAAAGCACAACTAAGGGACATATCGGTGAGTGAACCTCGATTGAGACAGAACACAAGAAGGCAGAAACTGAAAGAGAGGATGCAAGGAAGAATGAGTGGCAATGATGGAGATAAGCTGGAGAATCCAGACTTAGGAAGAGCAAACACAACCTCCTTCAGAACCACCCACAGAAGGGCTCCAAACATGACAATCTGAACCAAAACCCACACACTGCACCCTCTGCCCCCACCCGTCATCACAAACTCCAACCCCACAACAACCCCCCATAGGTCCCTGCCAGGGATCCTGCTCCCCCAACTTCAGTGTTCTCCCCAGACCACAGTTTCAGAAAAGATGTTGAAGGGTTGGTATAAAAATGTGGAAGGAATAACAAATGTGAGGAGTGGCATAAAAGGATCAAGGAGACGTCCCCAGACATCGTAGTAACAGAAACGAAACTCACCGGGATAACAGATGCCATCTTCCCACAAGGATATCAGAGCCTGAGGAAAGATAAAAGGGCAGAGGGGGAGGAGGAGTTGCACTACTTATTAAAACCCTTATGTCTGGGGGACATAAGGTAGTCATTGCAGTGATGTATAACCCACCACAGAACTGCAGGAGGTCAAAACAAGAATATGAAGAGACCTACAGAGCAATGGTGAATACACTAGCTGAGGTGGCCAGAAGAGCTCACACGGGTAGAGCAAAGTTACTATTTGTGGTAGATTTCAATCACATGAAAACCTGGAGAAAGCCTGGAGTCACATGGGGGTCCCGAAACATGGAGAGCCAAGATGATGGATGTGGTACTGGAAAACCTCATGCATCAACATGTTAGAGACATTACCAGAGATAGAGGGGATAATGAACCAGCAAGACTGGACTTCATGTTCACCCTGAGTAGCTTAGACATTGAGGACATCACATATGAGAGGCCTCTTGGAGCTAGTGATCACGTGGTTTTGAGCTTTGAATACATAATGGAATTACAAGTGGAGAGGGTAACAGGAGTAGGATGGGAAAAGCCAAACTACAAAATGGGGGACTACACAAGTATGAGGAACTTCCTGCAGGAGGTTCAGTGGGAAAGATAATTGGTAGGAAAGTTAGTAAACGAAATGATGGACTACGTAACAACAAAATGCAAGGAGGCAGAGGAAAGGTTTGTTCCCAAGGGCAACATAAATAATGGGAAGACCAGTACGAGCTCTTGTTTTACCCAAAGGTGTAGGGAGGCAAAAACAAAATGGACTTGAGAATGGAAAAAGTACAGAAGACAAAGTACCCAGGAAAATAGAGAGATCAGTCAAAGAGCCAGAAACGAGTATGCATAGATGAGGAGGGAGACCCGGCAACAGTACGAAAATGACACAGCATCGAAAGTCAAGTCTGACCCGAAGCTGTTGTATAGTCACATCAGGAGGTATCAGCAGTCAAGGACCAGGCAATCAGGCTGAGGAAAGAAGGTGGGGAGCTGACAAGAAATGACCAAGAGGTACGTAAGGTATGTGAGGATCTCAACATGAGATTTAAGGAAGTATTTACAGTGGAGACAGAAAGGACTCTGGAAGGTCAGAACAGAGGGGTACACCAACAAGGGATATACCAACAAGTGTTGTTGAAATACACACAACCGAGGAGGAGGTGAAGAAGCTACTAAGTGACCTTGTATTACAAAAAAGTGATTTTTAAGATGGTAGTTTTACTCATTTTGTAATAAAGAGTTCGGGATACATAAATACACATATTAAAATCAATTAATCTTTAATATAATATAAAAATCAACTATCTTTGGTCTAGAGGTATTTGAACTAATAAACATCTAATAATATATACAGGTTACAATAATAAATTATAATTAGCATTTTACTAAAATAATAAATAATTCGTGACCCTACACAGGGTACAACTCTCTTGACACTACTGTGTCACTATATATATCTATGCTAAAATAATAAATTAAGTAATATTTAAAATAATAAATTACAATCAACTCCTTATGACGCTCCGTGTCTCTCACGACACTTATCCGTGGTGTGTTGTGACGCTCCTGCTCAACCGTGTCCACTAGACACCATTTTCTGTGTCACACGACACTCCTACTCTCCGTGTCACACGACACCCTTTTCTCTACGTCATACACAATATTTCTGTGTCACTCTTGACGCCCTTGTCTCTGCGTCGCACACTATCACCCACAGCGTCTTTCTCGAGGCCAGTCACATGATACTATTCAATGTACACTACAACCTGACCATCTTCAGTGTCACACGACACCCTTTTCTTCTCAGTGTTCCACTACGGTCCTGTAGCATATCTCAGTGTTCCACTCCATCATACTTGCTTAAGTGTCACACTACAGTCCTAGCCCAGTTCAGTGTAACACTCCAACCTTTTCTTCATGTAATGTCCCACTAAACAGCATCCGATGACTCCGGCCCACAGTTGACCAGCGTAGGCGGTGAGTCCGCAGACATCACCCGTAGTCCTGTAAATACTCTCTAAAGCCGGTAGAAGTACACCGTAAGATGGTCTGGTGAGTACTATCTACCGCCTTCAAGACCAGTTGACACACCGCAGGGCGGTCCGGCAGCACACACTATGTTGCAAGCTCACTGAATGTGGCCGTCAAATAACTGAGGCCAACAGACTCAGTGAGCAGCGGTGAGCGCTTCTTCTAAAATCAGTAGAAGCCAGTAGATGTGTACCATTAGGTGTTCAGGTACCTACTGCTTAGATGCGTACCGTGAGGTGTTCAGGTACTTAAAGCTCTAAGGCCGGCTCAGCAGTCCCCACATTGGGTTTGATGACGTACCCAGTGGTACTGCCGGCCGGCAGGTTAACTATTTAACCGCTAGTTTGGCAGGGGGCCGTAACACCTTGATACCTCAAAGTTGGTGGGACCGGACATCTCTCCATGGGTCCCCTCTTCAAGGGGGGCTCCTTGGCGTGGTGAAGAGGCTCTTGGTCTGAGGAATTAGACCTATCGGTCTTCTTCCTCAGACCGAACCTAATTACCCCCCAATCTCCCCTCCCCTATCCCATCCTCCCCATCCTCCCCTTTTTCCTTTCCTCCTCCTCCTCCCCACTCCTCCCTTTTGCCCTTCCTCTTTTTGTCCTTTGGGATTTCTCCCACAGGCGCGCTAGTTCCTGGGTAGGAGAAAGGATACCGGGGTCCATCCCATTCAGTTGAGGTTCTTAGCGGTGGCGTAGTTTGCCGTGGAATCTGGATCGCCTGGGGATGTCCCAATCCCTCTCCGGTATCCCGGAGTAGCTTTGGGTGTCTTTCGGGCGACGAGTGTATCTCTGGAAGCCACCTTTCGGATTCCGGGGGTGGTGGCCGAAGGAGGTATGCTTTGTGGCGGATATCCGGCCGCCCTCTCTTTTGTCCACCGAGGTAGCTCGGCAGATGTGAGGTTGCTATCCTGGATTGTTAGTTTACTAGCATGATGGGTAGGGTATGGCACGGGTTCCATGCTGCATCTGCGCTACTTGCGGTGCTGAGGTCCTCTTGGGCGCGGAGGGAGATTTCTGGCCCTTTCATTCCTCCTAGGACCTATCCCTCCCCGGTCCCCCCTTTTTTTTTTCTTTTTTTTATTTTTATTTTCTTTTCTTAATTTTTTTTTCTTAAAAACAAAAAGAAAGAAGTAACCTAACCATGGCAGCCCTAGTCCATGAACCTGGTACCCCCGGGCCCCTTCTTGATACCGCACCCCGTTCTGACCCCGCCTCGTCTTTGGACCACTCTTCAGACATTCCTCATGCCTCTGGACCTATTGCCGGTGCTGTTTCCTCACCCACTTCAGGTACTGAGGCCTCGACTGACTCCTTCAATTTATCAGACCTTCGCTCTCCTCTGACTATGCTTCCGGCCTCTCCCTCTACGGTGCGGCAATTTTCAAATCCCCGACCCGTTCCACGTCGGACCAACTCTGGTCCCACGCCTAAACGTCAACGACAATTACCTGCTGATGATACTTCTCCACCTTCACCTTCTCGTTCTTCTCAGAAACGATCGACACGTCCTTCACTACCTTTCCACGCTCAGTTTCAGACTGAACAGTGGACTAAATTCTTCACTTTACGACCAACTTCCTCTACTGCCTATCTTTCTGACCATAGTATTGGCAAGGCACTCCTACGCCATGTTGGTAAAGATATTTCTTTTCATGCTCTTAAGAGTGGTACGCGCATCATTACCGTACAGAATGCTACCCAGGCTCGTGAGCTCTCTCGTCTTTCCCATATAGATACTGTTCCTGTCACCCTTGAAAAACATCATTCCCTCAATTCTTGTAGTGGTACCATCATTCTGCCCCATACCATAGTTCAACAAAATTTCCAGACATGTGGCACCGACATTCTAGAACAGCTGGAACTCCAAGATCTCCCAATCCTCAAGGTAGACACTTACGTTCTTCCTGCCCGTGGGCGGAGACGATACCCTAGCAATGTGGCTCGTTTAACTTTTGACAGCCGAGAACTCCCATCCTCAGTTTATATAGCAGGACATCGGTTACAAGTTCGAAAGGTGATCCCTACACCACAACAGTGTAGAAATTGCTGGCGATTTGGCCATCCAGCGAAATATTGCAGATCAATCGCCGAATGCCCAGTCTGTGGTGCCGATGACCATTCTAATACGTCTTGCAATCGATCTCCCTCTTGCCTTAACTGTCATGAGGCTCACCCTTCGTACTCTCGCCGTTGTCAGGTCTATTTAAACGAGCGGGAAATCCGTTACCTCAAAGAGACAGAAGGTCTCCCTTATGCCATGGCAGTTTCTCATCTCCGCCTCCAAGGGAGACTCCCACGTGTTTCTTATTCCCGTGTTTCAAAACGTCCCCCCACTTCTGGTATCCCATCTTCTACACCCACCTCTGTGGTTACCTCTCCCATAATCACTCCTGTATCTAATCCTTTTGCTGTCCTTGGCTCAGACGTCCCTACTTCAACGCCTCAGTCTAATCTCGCTTCTTCGAGTTCTCTCTTACAAGCCTCAGTATCGACGAGACCTCGTACGACACCTCCTCCCAATCGTCCCTCTACTTCTCAAAAGTCAAAAAAAGGTCCGGTAACACCTCCTACCCATCTTCCACCTCCTCATTTTACCCTCCCTGTCTCTGTCCCTAGTTCTTCCCCTCTCACTGGCTCAGTTACAAGTGCAGAGGTTCACCCTCCTCCTCGTAATGTACCTTCCTCCCCTGTTCCCTCCCAAGTTTCTTCCTCTTCTGCCACCTCCCAGGTTCCTGTCTCTTCTGTCCCCTGCCACGCTTCTCCAGTTCCCTCCACCCTTTCGCCCCCCCCTACCTTGGTACAGTCCAATACAGTTCCAATCTTTACTCATCCTCCCCCTACCATTCCCAATATTGTCTCCCATACGACATCTCTGAATTCCGAAACACTTGAAGCAATCTCTGAATATATTGCAGAGACCAAACCATCAATGGACACTGATCCACCTTCCGCTCTTTCTCTCTCCTCTGCTCCATCTGCGCAACTCCTTTCTTCACAGCGCACCGTTCCTTCGCTGCTTGAACATTTTCCACTGCCTCCGCATGTGGACTCTTCTAACCCTTCTAGTCCGTAGGAACCCTTACCTGCGGATTTCAAGTATCTTTATCATTGCCAATCATGGCCTTTTTACAGTGGAATATACGCGGCCTCAGGGGTAATCGGGGTGAGCTTCAGATGTTACTCTCCCAGTTTGCCCCTGTTGGTGTTTGCTTACAGGAACCAAAATTACACTCTGCTGTTATTTCTCACATCTCAGGCTATAATTTATTGTATTCTTCAGATCCTTTTCCTGATGGGACCTTTAATGAAAGTGCCCTTCTTCTCCGCACTGATATTCCGTACCATCAGCTATTTGTTCATACTTCGCTGCATTACACAGCAGCCCGTATCCACTTACATAGGTGGTATACGCTCTGTTCTTTATATCTCTCTCCTTCTCGGGCATTATCTATTCCGGATTTTGCCTTCCTTGTTTCGTCATTACCGCCACCGATTCTGTTACTTGGTGATTTTAATGCCCACCATTTCCTCTGGGGGGGGGTCTCACTGTGATTCCCGTGGAATTCACTTAGAGGCTTTTCTTGCCACCCACCCCCTCCATGTTTTAAATACAGGTACTCACACCCATTTTGATCCTCGGACTCATACTCTCTCTCGCATCGATCTCTCAGTTTGCTCTTCCTCCGCCGCATTAGACTTCACTTGGTCTGTTCTCCCGGACTTACATGACAGTGATCATTTCCCAATCATTCTTACTTCCCCTTCATATTCGCCACCTCTTCGCACCCCACGCTGGCAATTTAATCGGGCAAATTGGAACCTTTACTCAAATCTGACTGTTTTTAAAGAGGTTCCTTCTTCGTCCTCCATCGATGAGCTTTTACACCTCTTCTCGTCCTCCGTTTTCACCGCAGCTTCTCATTCTATACCCCAAACTTCGGGCAGGCATTCTCAGAAATGCGTGCCTTGGTGGTCTCCTGCTTGTGCTCGTGCAGTACGTTTGAAACGCGCTGCATGGGGCAGGTACCGGTACAATAGAACCACAGAGCGACTCCTTGATTTTAAACAGAAGCGTGCGATCGCTCGCCGTGTCATCCGTGACGCTAAACGCACTTGCTGGCGAGATTATGTCTCCACCATCACCTCTGCTTCCTCTATGAGTGCAGTCTGGAAAAAAGTACGAAAACTGAGTGGTAAATATTCTCCTGAGCCGGCTCCTGTTCTGCGGGTTGCCGGTGTTGATATAGCAAACCCACTAGATGTTGCCAATGAAATTGGCAATCATCTGGTCCGTATTTCTCAGGGACTCCATCTGTGCCCCTCATTTCTTTCCTCAAAGTCTGCCAGAGAGTTAGCACCCTTGGACTTTTCTTCTCTCAGAGAAGAACAGTATAATGTGCCTTTTACACTTCAAGAACTGGAGGCAACACTCTCAGCTTGTCGATCATCGGCAGCTGGGCCCGACGACATTCATATTCGTATGCTACAACATTTACATCAGTCAGCCCTTGCAGTCCTATTACGCCTTTACAATCTTATTTGGTCACAAGGAGTTCTTCCACAGCTGTGGAAATCCGCCATTGTTCTCCCTTTCCGCAAACCAGGCACTACGGGACATGAAACCTCCCACTATCGTCCCATTGCTCTTACCAGTGCAGTTTGCAAAGTAATGGAACGCCTAGTAAATAGACGTTTAGTGTGGTATTTAGAGAGAGACAACAGTCTCTCCACTCGTCAATATGGCTTTCGTAAGGGACGTTCTACCATAGACCCCTTACTACGCTTGGATACGTATGTTCGTAATGCCTTTGCGAATAACCACTCAGTTATTGCCATATTTTTTGACCTTGAGAAGGCATATGACACAACTTGGAGGTATAATATTTTAGCCCAAGCCCACTCCTTAGGCCTTCGAGGCAATCTACCATCCTTCCTTAAGAACTTTTTAACTGACAGGCATTTCCGTGTTCGGGTTAATAATGTGCTCTCCCCGGACTTTATCCAAGCTGAAGGTGTCCCCCAGGGATGTGTTCTGAGCACAACACTTTTTCTCCTTGCTATTAATGATTTGGCCTCTAGTCTTCCATCAAATATTTGGTCATCACTCTATGTTGATGACTTTGCTATATCCTGTGCAGGCGCTGACTGTCACCTCCTTACAGTTTCTCTCCAACATGCAGTCGACCGTGTTTCCAATTGGGCCACCACACGTGGGTTTAAATTTTCCAGCACTAAAACCCACCAAATCACTTTCACTAGACGCTCTGTCATCTCCGATCATCCTTTGTACCTCTATGGCTCCCGTATCCCTGAACGTGATACAATCAAGTTTCTGGGCCTTCTCTTTGATCGTAGGTTATCCTGGAAACCTCACATTACCTCTCTGAAGGCAACTTGTCACAGCCGGCTGAACCTTCTTAAAACCCTTGCTCATCTTTCGTGGGGAGCTGATCGTCGAACCCTCCTTCGCCTACATTCCACCCTTATTTTATCGAAACTTGATTATGGTGACCAGATCTATTCAGCGGCATCTCCTGCTACTCTCTCTAGCCTTAACCCCATTCATCACCAAGGATTACGTTTATACCTTGGTGCTTTCCGCTCTTCCCCTGTCGAGAGCCTCTATGCAGAAGCGAACGTTCCATCCTTATCCGATCGCCGTGATGCCCATTGCCTGCGCTACTATGTACGCTCTCATGATCTCTGCAATCCTTCCATTTATAGAATGGTCACTGATATTAGTAGACATTCTTTATTTGTTCGACGCCCCTGTTTACTCCGTCCCTTCTCTCTTCGCCTTCATTCGCTCTTGTCTTCTCTTCAACTACCACCTTTCTATGTACATGTAGCATCTCACTTTTCCCTACCCCCCTGGGAAGTTCCAGCTGTTCGAGTCTGTTCTTTCTCCCTCCCTTGCTCGAAAGCCCAACTGTCTACGGTCGCTTCCCGCTCTCTTTTTCTTGACCACTTTCACTCTCATTCTCATGCCATTGCTGTGTACACAGATGGCTCTAAGTCTTCTGACGGCGTAGGATTCGCAGCAGTGTTTCCGGACAGCGTCGTACAAGGGCATTTACTATCTTCGGCTAGTATTTTTACTGCTGAATTATATGCCATCCTTACAGCACTTATCCGTATTGCATCTATGCCTGTGTCATCTTTTGTGGTTGTCTCAGACTCCCTTAGTGCTTTACAGGCTATACAAAAATTTGATACACCTCACCCCTTAGTCCTCCGTATCCAACTTTGGCTACGCCGCATCTTTACCAAGCATAAAGATATTGTATTTTGTTGGGTCCCTGGTCATGTTGACGTACAGGGCAATGAACAGGCAGACACTGCTGCGCGGTCAGCAGTACATGACCTACCAGTTTCTTATAGAGGTATTCCATTTACGGACTATTTTGCTGCAATATCTTCCCACCTTCACACCCGTTGGCAACAACGTTGGTCTACTATGCTCGGCAACAAACTTCAGTCTATTAAACCGAGTATAGGTCACTGGCCGTCTTCTTATCACCAATGTCGAGGTTGGGAGACTACTCTCTCCCGTCTTCGCATTGGCCATACTCGTCTTACTCATGGATATCTCATGGAGAGGCGTCTTGCTCCTCTCTGTGAGAATTGCCAAGCTCCATTATCAGTCAGCCACATTCTGTTGGACTGCCCACTTTATCAACGAGCACGCAGAATTTACCTCTGTCGTCGTCTTCGCTCCGCTGCTCTCTCTTTACCTTCCCTTCTCGCTGATGGACCCACCTTTCATCCGGACTCTCTCATTGACTTTTTGACAACGACTGACTTCACAAATTCTGATACCTTCAGCCCTTTCTACTTCAATCTCTTGCTACCTTCTACCCCCGTACTATCCCCTGCCCCGCTGTTTTCTGTAACCTGCTGATCATCCCCCCTCCCTTCTGCCATCCAATTCCCTTGCTTCCTTCCCTACCCTGCAGCGCTGTATAGCCCTTGTGGCTTAGCGCTTCTTTTTGATTATAATAATAATAATAATCTCCATGGGTCCTTAGAGAGGGAGCAGAGATGCTGTGTGTGCCACTAACCACAATCTTCAACACATCCATTGAAATTGGGCAACTACCAGAGGTATGGAAGACGGCAAATGTAGTCCCCATTTTTAAGAAAGGAGACAGAAACGAGGCATTAAACTATAGACCAGTGTCACTGACGTGTATAGTATGCAAAGTCATGGTGAAGATTATAAGGAGAAGAGTGGTGGAGTACCTAAAACGGAGCAAGCTTATTAACGACAACCAGCAGAGCTTCAAGGAAGTCAAATCCTGTGTCACAAACCTACTGGAGTTTTATGACAAGGTAACGGAAGTAAGACACGAGAGAGAAGGGTGGGTAGATTGCGTTTCCTTGGACTGCAGAAACGCCTTCGACACAGTTCCACAAAAGAGATTAGTGCATAAACTGGAGGACCAGGCAGGTATAACAGGGAAGGCACTGTAATGGCTCTGGGAATACCTGTCGGGAAGACAACAGGGAGTCATGGTATGTGACGAGGTTTCAGAGTGGGCGCCTGTGACGAGCGGGGTTCCACAGGGGTCAGTCCCAGGACTGGTGCTCTCCTGGTATATGTGAATGACATGACGGAAGGAATAGACTCAGAAGTGTCCCTGTTTGCAGACGATGTGAAGTTAATTAGGAGAATTCAGTCGGAGGAGGACCAGGCAGGACTACAGAAGGATCTGGACAGGTTGTAGGCCTGGTCCAGGAGAGAGAGGGGGGATGTGATAACGACGTATAAAATACTGAGAGAAATTGACGAGGCGGACAGAGACAGGATGTTCCAGAGATGGGACACAGCAGCAAGTTGTTACAGTTGGAAGTTGAAGACCCAGATGAATCACAGGGATGTTAGGAAGTATTTCTTCAGTCACTGAATTGTCAGAAAGTGGAATAGTCTGGGAAGTGATCTAGTGGAGGCAGGATCCATACATAGCTTTAAGAAGAGGTATGATAAAGCTCATGGCCAGTAGCGGCCAATGAAGAAGCGGGGCCAGGAGCTGTGACTCGACCCCTGCAACCACAACTAGGTGAGTACACGCACACGCGCACACGCGCACACACACACACACACACACACACACACACACACACACACACACACACACACACACACACACACACAGACGCAAAGACACAGACACAAAGAGAGACAGACACAAAGAGAGACAGACACAGACACACAGACACAATGACACAAAGACACACAGACACAAAGACACACAGACACACAAACACACAGATACAAAGACAGACACAAAGACACACACACACACACACACACACACACACACACACACACACACACACACACACACACACACACACACACACACACACACACACACACACACACACTAGAATTTTTTAATCGCCTTGTGCTGAAGTGGGTTTTATTATGAACAGAGATATATTATACAATATATTTCTTTTGTACCATTGATCAGAGTTTTAAAAATTATATTTTTTTTTATTGAAACACACAAATAAAGAGGTCTATAAAAAATCACAAGTTTACGAGGCACAGAAGAAGGGGTTCCAAGTTTTGTTGACAATGATAAAATTTCTTAAGGAAAATAAATTCGTTCCTTCCAATATTCCTTTGAAAAAATCAAGATGATAAATGAATTGACTTGTAGTGACTGTCACTGCACTCTGAGTGCCTTGTTTGTCCTTGATGCCATCCGTCTTTAAATAAGACATGGCTGGTTGAGAAATGGCTGGTCGAGTGGGAGCAGGCTGTGACTTGGTTGACTGAACGGTGTGTGCTTGAGAGGCGCATGTCTGAGAAGCTGAAGAGTGGTTTGCTGAGATTTGGCTGGCTAGAATGTGGCTAGCTAGGATGCTGCTGGCCAAGAGTTAATTCTAGGATATGGCTGGCTAAGATTTGGCTGGCTAGGAAAATACCTGCAGTCGTGGCTGTCTGCCAGAGATTCTTAAAGGGCAACGTGCGATCACAGCGCTGGTGCTGGTACTGGTGCTAGTACTGGTGTGCTGGTACTGGTACTGATGCTAGTATTGTTACTAGTACTGGTACCGGAGTTTGTGATGGTGCTTGTGCTGGTACTGGGGCTTGTACTGGTGCTGGTACCGGAGCTTATACATGTGCCGGTACTGGTTCTTGCACTTGTGCTGGTACTGGTGTTTACACTTGTAATGGTACCGGAGCTTGTACTGGTGCTGGTAACGGAGCTGGTATTTGTACTGGTGTTGATACTGGTTCTTGTATTGATGTTGGTACTTGTAGGGGGTGCTGGTACGTTTACTGGTGCTGGTACTTGTACTGGTGCTTGTGCTGGAGCTTGTATTGGTGCTTGTACTGGTGCTTGTACTGGTGCTTGTGGTGGTGCTTGTATTGGTGCTGATATGCTTGTAGTGGTGCTGGTACTAGTGCTGGTGCTTGTTTTATTGCTGGTACTGGTGCAAGTACTAGTATTGAGTCTGGTTCTGGTCCTTTGTCTAATACTGGTTCTTGTACTCGTGTTGGTGTTTTGACTGTTGCTGGGGCATGTACTGGTGCTGGAGTTTTGACTGTTGCTGGAGCATGTACTGGTGCTGGTGTTTTGACTGTTGCTGGGGCATGTACTGGTACTGGTGTTTTGACTGTTGCTGGGGCATGTACTGGTACTGGTGTTTTGACTGTTGCCGGAGCATGTACTGGTGCTGGTGTTTTGACTGTTGCTGGGGCATGTACTGGTGCTGGAGTTTTGACTGTTGCTGGGGCATGTACTGGTACTGGTGTTTTGACTGTTGCTGGAGCATGTACTGGTGCTGGTGTTTTGACTGTTGCTGGGGCATGTACTGGTACTGGTGTTTTGACTGTTGCTGGAGCATGTACTGGTGCTGGTGTTTTGACTGTTGCTGGGGCATGTACTGGTGCTGGAGTTTTGACTGTTGCTGGAGCATGTACTGGTGCTGGTGTTTTGACTGTTGCTGGAGCATGTACTGGTGTTTTGACTGTTGCTGGAGCATGTACTGGTGCTGGTGTTTTGACTGTTGCTGGAGCATGTACTGGTACTGGTGTTTTGACTGTTGCTGGGGCATGTACTGGTAATGGTGTTTTGACTGTTGCTGGGGCATGTACTGGTACTGGTGTTTTGACTGTTGCTGGAGCATGTACTGGTGCTGGTGTTTTGACTGTTGCTGGAGCATGTACTGGTACTGGTGTTTTGACTGTTGCTGGGCATGTACTGGTACTGGTGTTTTGACTGTTGCTGGAGCATGTACTGGTACTGGTGTTTTGACTTGCTGGAGCATGTACTGGAACTGGTGTTTTGACTGTTGCTGCGGCATGTACTGGTACTGGTGTTTTGACTGTTGCTGGAGCATGTACTGGTACTGGTGTTTTGACTGTTGCTGGGGCATGTACTGGAACTGGTGTTTTGACTGTTGCTGGAGCATGTACTGGTACTGGTGTTTTGACTGTTGCTGGAGCATGTACTGGTGCTGGTGTTTTGACTGTTGCTGGAGCATGTACTGGAACTGGTGTTTTGACTGTTGCTGGAGCATGTACTGGTGCTGATGTTTTGACTGTTGCTGGGGCATGTACTGGTACTGGTGTTTTGACTGTTGCTGGAGCATGTACTGGTGCTGATGTTTTGACTGTTGCTGGGGCATGTACTGGTACTGGTGTTTTGACTGTTGCTGGAGCATGTACTGGTGCTGGTGTTTTGACTGTTGCTGGAGCATGTACTGGAACTGGTGTTTTGACTGTTGCTGGAGCATGTACTGGTACTGGTGTTTTGACTGTTGCTGGAGCATGTACTGGTACTGGTGTTTTGACTGTTGCTGGAGCATGTACTGGAACTGGTGTTTTGACTGTTGCTGAAGCATGTACTGGTACTGGTGTTTTGACTGTTGCTGGGGCATGTACTGGTACTGGTGTTTTGACTGTTGCTAGAGCATGTACTGGTACTGGTGTTTTGACTGTTGCTGGAGCATGTACTGGTACTGGTGTTTTGACTGTTGCTGGAGCATGTACTTGTACTGGTGTTTTGACTGTTGCTGGAGCATGTACTGGTACTGGTGTTTTGACTGTTGCTGGGACATGTACTGGTACTGGTGTTTTGACTGTTGCTGGAGCATGTACTGGTACTGGTGTTTTGACTGTTGCTGGGGCATGTACTGGTACTGGTGTTTTGACTGTTGCTGGGTCATGTACTGGTACTGGTGTTTTGACTGTTGCTGGAGCATGTACCGGTACTGGTGTTTTGACTGTTCCCGGAGCATGTACTGGTGCTGATGTTTTGACTGTTGCTGGAGCATGTACTGGTGCTGGTGTTTTGACTGTTGCTGGGGCATGTACTGGTACTGGTGTTTTGACTGTTGCTGGGGCATGTACTGGTACTGGTGTTTTGACTGTTGCTGGAGCATGTACTGGTGCTGATGTTTTACTGTTGCTGGAGCATGTACTGGTACTGGTGTTTTGACTGCTGCTGGGGCATGTACTGGTACTGGTCTTTGACTGTTGCTGGAGCATGTACTGGTACTGGTGTTTTGACTGTTGCTGGGGCATGTACTGGTACTGGTGTTTTGACTGTTGCTGGAGCATGTACTGGTACTGGTGTTTTGACTGTTGCTGGGGCATGTACCGGTACTGGTGTTTTGACTGTTCCCGGAGCATGTACTGGTGCTGATGTTTTGACTGTTGCTGGAGCATGTACTGGTACTGGTGTTTTGACTGTTGCTGGGGCATGTACTGGTGCTGGTGTTTTGACTGTTGCTGGGACATGTACTGGTACTGGTGTTTTGACTGTTGCTGGAGCATGTACTGGAACTGGTGTTTTGACTGTTGCTGGAGCATGTACTGGTGCTGATGTTTTGACTGTTGCTGGGGCATGTACTGGTACTGGTGTTTTGACTGTTGCTGGAGCATGTACTGGTGCTGATGTTTTGACTGTTGCTGGGGCATGTACTGGTACTGGTGTTTTGACTGTTGCTGGAGCATGTACTGGTGCTGGTGTTTTGACTGTTGCTGGAGCATGTACTGGAACTGGTGTTTTGACTGTTGCTGGAGCATGTACTGGTACTGGTGTTTTGACTGTTGCTGGAGCATGTACTGGTACTGGTGTTTTGACTGTTGCTGGAGCATGTACTGGAACTGGTGTTTTGACTGTTGCTGAAGCATGTACTGGTACTGGTGTTTTGACTGTTGCTGGGGCATGTACTGGTACTGGTGTTTTGACTGTTGCTGGAGCATGTACTGGTACTGGTGTTTTGACTGTTGCTGGAGCATGTACTGGTACTGGTGTTTTGACTGTTGCTGGAGCATGTACTGGTACTGGTGTTTTGACTGTTGCTGGAGCATGTACTGGTACTGGTGTTTTGACTGTTGCTGGGACATGTACTGGTACTGGTGTTTTGACTGTTGCTGGAGCATGTACTGGTACTGGTGTTTTGACTGTTGCTGGGGCATGTACTGGTACTGGTGTTTTGACTGTTGCTGGGGCATGTACTGGTACTGGTGTTTTGACTGTTGCTGGAGCATGTACCGGTACTGGTGTTTTGACTGTTCCCGGAGCATGTACTGGTGCTGACGTTTTGACTGTTGCTGGAGCATGTACTGGTGCTGGTGTTTTGACTGTTGCTGGGGCATGTACTGGTACTGGTGTTTTGACTGTTGCTGGGGCATGTACTGGTACTGGTGTTTTGACTGTTGCTGGAGCATGTACTGGTGCTGATGTTTTACTGTTGCTGGAGCATGTACTGGTACTGGTGTTTTGACTGCTGCTGGGGCATGTACTGGTACTGGTGTTTTGACTGTTGCTGGAGCATGTACTGGTACTGGTGTTTTGACTGTTGCTGGGGCATGTACTGGTACTTGTGTTTTGACTGTTGCTGGAGCATGTACTGGTACTGGTGTTTTGACTGTTGCTGGGGCATGTACCGGTACTGGTGTTTTGACTGTTCCCGGAGCATGTACTGGTGCTGATGTTTTGACTGTTGCTGGAGCATGTACTGGTACTGGTGTTTTGACTGTTGCTGGGGCATGTACTGGTGCTGGTGTTTTGACTGTTGCTGGGACATGTACTGGTACTGGTGTTTTGACTGTTGCTGGGGCATGTACTGGTACTGGTGTTTTGACTGTTGCTGGGACATGTACTGGTACTGGTGTTTTGACTGTTGCTGGGGCATGTACTGGTGCTGGTGTTTTGACTGTTGCTGGGACATGTACTGGTACTGGTGTTTTGACTGTTGCTGGGGCATGTACTGGTGCTGGTGTTTTGACTGTTGCTGGGACATGTACTGGTACTGGTGTTTTGACTGTTGCTGGGGCATGTACTGGTGCTGGTGTTTTGACTGTTGCTGGGACATGTACTGGTACTGGTGTTTTGACTGTTGCTGGAGCATGTACTGGTGCTGGTGTTTTGACTGTTGCTGGGGCATGTACTGGTACTGGTGTTTTGACTGTTGCTGGGGCATGTACTGGTACTGGTGTTTTGACTGTTGCTGGAGCATGTACTGGTACTGGTGTTTTGACTGTTGCTGGGGCATGTACTGGTACTGGTGTTTTGACTGTTGCTGGAGCATGTACTGGTACTGGTGTTTTGACTGTTGCTGGAGCATGTACTGGTACTGATGTTTTGACTGTTGCTGGAGCATGTACTGGTACTGGTGTTTTGACCGTTGCTGGAGCATGTACTGGTACTGGTGTTTTGACCGTTGCTGGAGCATGTACTGGTGCTGGTGTTTTGACTGCTGGAGCATGTACTGGTACTGGTGTTTTGAATGTTGCTTGGGCATGTACTGGAACTGGTGTTTTGACTGTTGCTGGGGCATGTACTGGTGCTGATGTTTTGACTGTTGCTGGGGCATGTACTGGTGCTGGTGTTTTGACTGTTGCTGGGGCATGTACTGGTGCTGGCTGTTATATTGGTGTTGGTGATTTCATTTTGGCTGTTCCACTAGATCTAGTATTTTTAGTGCTGCTTTATTTTTGCTTGTGCTGATGATAATCACCAGCAGCACTTAATCACACACAAGCAATAAGTAGGGTGTGAATGCAAGGTGCCAGTGCTTGAAATAGTGCTGGTACTGGTGTTTGTACCAGTGCTGGTATTCACACGGAAAAGTAGTTTGTGCTCACAACATGTTAGTTCTAGTGCTGGTATTGTGCTGGTACCAGTGCTGATATGCACTATCAAAAACAGCGTCGTGTGATCACCAGTTTCTGCAGAAAAGTTTAGGACACGGTCTCAGATTAATTATTTCCCGAGAGTAGAACGCCGGAGCCTGTGAAAATATTGATTTTAAACTTTTTTGTGTAAGACAGACAGACAGACAGACACACACACACACACACACACACACACACACACACACACACACACACACACACACACACACACACACACACACACACAATTCACTAGAGTGGGTGCTTTAATCTCTGGGTGTGTCAATTAAAATTTATGAAACTGTTAGCTATTCATAAGCGAGATTAAATTATAAATATTAGACTGTCTCTTGTTTACATATCGGGATGAGTGTTGTTCTTTTTCAGCATTCCTGGTGGTGCTGTCCACAGTGTTTCAGCTTTCGTGTAGCGGCTTCGTTATATTACAGCCTGGTGCTATCTAAACTACAGTTAACTAAAATTATTTTATTAATATAGTTATTTATTTATTTATTATCACACTGGCCGATTCCCACCAAGGCAGGGTGGCCCGAAAAAGAAAAACTTTCACCATCATTCACTCCATCACTGTCTTGCCAGAAGGGTGCTTTACACTACAGTTTTTAAACTGCAACATTAACATTAACACCCCTCCTTCAGAGTGCAGGCACTGTACCTCCCATCTCCAGGACTCTAAGTCCGGCCTGCCGGTTTCCCTGAACCCCTTCATAAATGTTACTTTGCTCACACTCCAACAGCACGTCAAGTATTAAAAACCATTTGTCTCCATTCACTCCTATCAAACACGCTCACGCATACCTGCTGGAAGTCCAAGCCCCTCGCACACAAAACCTCCTTTACCCCCTCTCTCCAACCTTTCCTAGGCCGACCCCTACCCCGCCTTCCTTCCACTACAGACTGATACACTCTTGAAGTCATTCTGTTTCGCTCCTTTCTCTCTACATGTCCGAACCACCTCAACAACCCTTCCTCAGCCCTCTGGACAACAGTTTTGGTAATCCCGCACCTCCTCCTAACTTCCAAACTACGAATTCTCTGCATTATATTCACACCACACATTGCCCTCAGACATGACATCTCCACTGCCTCCAGCCTTCTCCTCGCTGCAACATTCATCACCCATGCTTCACACCCATATAAGAGCGTTGGTAAAACTATACTCTCATACATTCCCCTCTTTGCCTCCAAGGACAAAGTTCTTTGTCTCCACAGACTCCTAAGTGCACCACTCACTCTTTTCCCTCATCAATTCTATGATTCACCTCATCTTTCATAGACCCATCCGCTGACACGTCCACTCCCAAATATCTGAATACGTTCACCTCCTCCATACTCTCTCCCTCCAATCTGATATTCAATCTTTCATCACCTAATCTTTTTGTTATCCTCATAACCTTACTCTTTCCTGTATTCACCTTTAATTTTCTTCTTTTGCACACCCTACCAAATTCATCCACCAATCTCTGCAACTTCTCTTCAGAATCTCCCAAGAGCACAGTGTCATCAGCAAAGAGCAGCTGTGACAACTCCCACTTCGTGTGTGATTCTTTATCTTTTAACTCCACGCCTCTTGGTTATAATTATGATTTTTAAAAGGGTGGACGGGTAAGTCAGTGGAAGGTCTCGGTCAGGTGACCCGCGTCAGGAAACACCGGTTTTGTTTCCTGACGAATCTTACGTACGTTAACTATTGTTTTGCTCTTGCTCCCCAACATTGTGTCTAATATTTCCGTGAATTCCTCTTTGAACTTCTTACAGCCATTCTACGTTTAACCTTTTCCATTCTTAATTACTTTTAATTGGTGCTGGTTCTGATTAATATTTTGTGCGTGCTGTTGTCATGTTGGCGCTTGCACTGTCGTCTTCGCATGTTCATTTGGACTTCTCGCATTCCTAATACCTGATTTTGTCAGATTTATTTTATCTTTTCTACGCTCTGGTACTTTTTATCATCGCCTTTGTACATCTCTAATTGAACCATGAACTTTTTTCTGCAACTTTTTCTCTAAGGCATATATTTTTTCTATTGAATTTTAGCAATTTCCTACATTTCCTGCACTATCTCCTCCGTTGTCTTTACTCAGTTTCCTTTTCCTACTAAATAACATTCATATGTGCATGGTTCTCTTTTCTGGAATATAATTTTACACACTTCAACTTTTCCTTCGGAATTCCTTTCGATGAATCACACGAAGCTCAAGGCCCTCTGATCACTCCCACCTTGAGAGGGCTCATACAGAGGCTCTCATACCTCGTCAGTTTGATATTACCTCTTTTTTTCTTATGTATCTAAAATACTGATAAAGAATTCTCTAACGATACTTCAGTCAACTGATCCTCCATATGTCGGGTTACTCGTATAGTTCATTTTTCTGTCTCTTCCTTTGTGTTTAATGTCTACCATAATTATTACCAGAGTTGAGAAACAAACGTATGACAAAAAATGAAGGTTTCGGAAGGCTCTGTAATTCATAAAGCTAGAGGAATGGAGACAAGATATTTGACAGATTTTGGAGAATAAAGAAGAGTGAATAAAGGAAAACAATGGATTATGGGGCGACCCAGGGGAAGGGTTATCCATGCATGGCACAGTGACACAAAGTTATGTTCTTGTGTGTTTACAGCTGTGTTGAAATTGGATATAATACTGACAACTTGATGAGTTAGACGCATGTGCCACAATTGAGTATCTTTATTGTTGAAATGCGACGTCTTCGCGGTTGGCTTCTTCAGTCAGATACAGAGAAGAATGAAATATAGGCAGCAGGAGTAGTGGTGAGACAAAAGTTACCATACCAAGCTCGCTCTAGTAAACTTCTGCACTCGCAGTGACTTTTCAGTATTTGAGAAAGATTGTGATGGGGGAGGGCAAGAAACTCTGCAGATGAGGTGCAAGTAATACAGTTTTCAACAGGGTGTTTGCTCCTCTTTCTGCAAAAATGGTCACAAAGAGGAGATTCTCACCACGAGGTACCTGATTGCTGGTGATTTTGCGTACGTCTTGGCTGTTTATGATATGTTGATCGTAGAGCACTTTATATCTGTCTAAGACGTCTGCCTTGTCAAAGTCATTTATTTCTAATTTCTAGATACCTGCAAGGAAAACTGGCAGTACTGTACGGTACAGTAATTTTTCTAGTTTTCAGACCTGTCCAAAATACTGTCTCGTAATTTTGAACCATGACTTAATGTTTCTCCATACTCAAAAGTACGGTAAAAATATCATAACGTAATGGAAGTAAAAAAAACTGTTACACAAGGGGAGAAAGAAAAGAAGCATTAATAAAATAAATAAATAAACCTATTTTCTTTAGCTTCCTATTAGACAAAATATTTCCAAGTATGTAATTAGAAATACTAATAAGTCTTGTTTTTAAAAAACTGTAATATTTAAATGAAATTCTAACCTCAGCAACTAATGTACTGAAATGAAATATAGAATCGTCCTATATGTTAGAACGTGGGAAACACAACCGCATCAGTGACAGCAACTTTGGACGAGAATAGATCACGTCTCTGCTGAAGGCCAAACTAAGGCGCTGGTGTTCATACTTGGTCGTAGAATAAAAATTCCTATCAGTCATTTTTTTTTTCCATCCGAGCGTTTGGTAATGGGGGATATCACCAGAATTCACCAGGTTTTGTCAGGTGTTACACCACATATTCTGTCCTATCACCAGGCACTCACGTTTCACCACTTACTGAAAAATGGTGGTGAATTTCAATATATGGCAGTGCTGGCGGTAGGGTAATTTTTTTCCTGCCTTTTGTACATGAAAGTGCCGTATCACACCTTAAGAAAAATATCGTAATTTCGTACGGTACTTTTTAATAGAGAAATCAACCGTGCTGCTCAGAATTCCGTACCGCACCATACCGAACCATTCTGCTAATCTTGTCTACAAAGGCAAGGGAGTCTTTTTGACATTAACTTTGTGTGGTGGCGATTCATTTTTTTTTTTTGCATAGCTGTTAATATAAAGAATTTTTGCTTATGTTGTATAGTCTTATCAGTGTTGGTGAGCATGATTGTGCATAACTTTTTGTCAGCACAGAGGAACCTCATAGGTCAAGGCTCCTTGTAAATATAACAATTACCTTTGAGGACCAGTCATAAAAAACTCATTTATAAGGAAAATGGATGAGCTGAGACTCACATTAAGGCCTTCGACCTGGAGAGACAAACTGATAAAGGTAGCGCTGAAGAATTTCATAAAGCAACTTCCTACAAACACCACAAGAATACTGAAAGAAGGATGAACCAGCACAAGTGGATCTGATCTTCATTAAGAAATAAGTGGATAGAGTCGATATTTCATATAAGAAACATTGGGAATTCATTGACTACATGGTCATATGTTTCAGTTAACTGGTAGAGATCGGAATGGAGGCAAGTGAGAGCATATATATGGAAAAATAAGACCCCGAGAAATATTTACACAATGATTTTTATGGATGGAATATACTGGGAAGGAAAGAAAGTAAGGAAATACCTGCAAAGAAGCAGCAGAGAAAAATTAAAGGAGAAAATGAAAAACAAAGTAAAATACCTATACTGTAGTGAAGTGAAGGCTTTGAGTAAAAGTGAATGGAAAACATCCAGAATAAGGAGGATAGAAGAAAACAGCCCAGGAAGCATAGGAACACAAATGCAAGGAGAATATGGGAAGCAGAAAGACAATTCGGAAATACGATAGAAGAAAAGACCAAAACAAAACCAATGAAGCGGTGGAGGAACAAGAATACAAAGTTTCAAAAATATGAATAATTGGATCCTGGAGGGAATGACTTAAGTTGGTCAATGAGAGTTAAAAGGCTGGGAAAGGAGTAATAAAATGACCCGTGCAACATATTAGACTAGTCATCACCGATGCGTTTGCAAGAAACACATGAAGAGAGAAACTTTAGACCTGTACTATCAGATTAATCAAGTTAAGATTATAATACGCGAGCCTCGGAGCACTACCTACACAACTTGTATGAACATCTGAAATTAATGAATATTGCCTCGTGTCTCATACATAGCCTCTCCTTGAAGCCAAAACAAAACACAACATATTTGATATATATGCTGCTGCCTTAAACACCTGCCGTTGTATATACACCCCTGCTACTAGCTGCAACACACCTACCGTTACCTGTACACCCCTGCTACTAGCTGCAACACACCTACCGTTACCTGTACACCCCTGCTACTAGCTGCAACACACCTACCGTTACCTGTACACCCCTGC
Organism: Cherax quadricarinatus; assembly: GCF_038502225.1. Classification (NCBI taxonomy): domain Eukaryota; kingdom Metazoa; phylum Arthropoda; class Malacostraca; order Decapoda; family Parastacidae; genus Cherax; species Cherax quadricarinatus. The sequence goes on along the minus strand of NC_091330.1, from coordinate 23,885,354 downwards.
TACTAGCTGCAACACACCTACCGTTACCTGTACACCCCTGCTACTAGCTGTAGCACACCTACCGTTACCTGTACACCCCTGCTGCTAGCTGCAACACACCTACCGTTACCTATACACCCCTGCTACTAGCTGCAACACACCTACCGTTACCTGTACACCCCTGCTACTAGCTGTAGCACACCTACCGTTACCTGTACACCCCTGCTACTAGCTGCAACACACCTACCGTTACCTGTACACCCCTGCTACTAGCTGCAACACACCTACCGTTACCTGTACACCCCTGCTACTAGCTGTAGCACACCTGCTGCTACCTGTACACCTCTGCTACTAGCTGTAGCACACCTGCCGCTACCTGTACACCCCTGCTACTAGCTGCAACACACCTACCGTTACCTGTACACCCTTGCTACTAGCTGTAGCACACCTGCCGCTACCTGTACACCCCTGCTACTAGCTGTAGCACACCTGCCGCTACCTGTACACCCCTGCTACTAGCTGTAGCACACCTGCCGCTGCCTATACACCCCTGCTACTAGCTGTAGCTCACCTGCCGCTGCCTATACACCCCTGCTACTAGCTGTAGCTCACCTGCCGCTGCCTGTACACCCCTGCTACTAGCTGTAGCTCACCTGCCGCTGCCTGTACACCCCTGCTACTAGCTGTAGCTCACCTGCCGCTACCTGTACACCCTTGTTACTAGCTGTAGCTCACCTGCCGCTACCTGTACACCCTTGTTACTAGCTGTAGCACACCTGCCGCTACTAAACACACCTGATGCTATTTGTATAACTGATGCTATTTGTACGCACATGTACCACCAACGATATCTGATTTGGAGTGACCTCAGCTTGGTCAGAGGTGGCTCTGAGCATGAAGACAGCTGGAGTAATGTCAGAGTTCATCCACCTGCAGTTGGTGTTGTTCGCATCCATCTCCCACCTCTCATTATTCATTATGAGTAACAAGTTAGGGGATCTAAGCCCCCCAATTACACCTGTGAGTCACACTTAATTACGAGGGAAGGGAGGCCTCGTTTCTCACTCTCATGGGGGCAGGGGGAAAATAATGGGTAACCTTGTTGTTCGTGGAGGCAGCGAGGAGAAACCTGGTTGTTCACTTAAGGGAGGAGCAAGAAAAACTTGGTTCGTCACTCCCAGGAGGAGTAAAGGGAAACGTGGTTCCTCACTCCCACCAGGAAAGAGGTGAGGGAAAAACTCATTTATCATTCCGACGGAGTAAGGAAAACTTCTTTTTCTTACCCATAGGGGGAAAGAGTACGGGTAAACCTCGTTATTTCCCTACAGAGGGGAGCAAGAGGAAACCTCTTTTCTTACTCCCGGGTTAAGGAATGGTAAAACCAGAGCGACGTGAGGAAAATATGGATAAAAATGATATAACTAATCATTCCACCGTTCATTGTGACTTGTATAACTTTTCCTCAGTCTTTCCTCCCTGCTTGTTCAGATTCGTTAATCATTCTTTGGAAGGAAACTGTGTTAGTGTTTCCTTGCGGTCCACGATGATGCAGTCTGCCCTACTTCTTTTCTTTTTTTAATCAGTAACTGTCAAAAAGCTCCATCAGGTTGGTCAGACAGGATCTCACTTCTCTGAAACAATTTTGGTTCCTACTAATGTCTCTTGTTCCTCTAGGTACGTATACTCACTTATTTACTCACATATTTATGTTTTCAGGGATCGAGTCTCAGCTCCTGGCCCCGCCTCTCCGCTGGCCGCTACTGGGTTCGCTCTCTCCTTGCTTTGTGAGCCATGTTATACCTTTTCCTAAACTTATGTATGGATCCTGCCTCTAACACTTCGCTGTCTAGGTCGCTCCACTTCCTGACCAACAGGAGGCTGAAGAAATGTTTCCTAACATCCCTGTGACTCATCTGTGTTTTTAACTTCTAGCCGTGCCCTCTTGTACCAGTTTCCCGCCACTCGAACAATCAGTTCCAGTCCACCCTGTCAATTCCTGCTTGTGTGTGTGTGTGTGTGTGTGTGTGTGCGTGCGTGCGTGCGTGCGTGCGTGCATGAGTGTGCTCAGTTATCCTCGTTACGTGTACGCGGGTGCGCAGATGTGCGTATAAATGAGAGAGTAAAATCAAATATAAGCCAAAAGCAGCTTCGGAAAAAGTAGTAACCTGACAGGCAGACATGGCAGAGGCAGACATGGCAGAGGCAGACATGGCAGAGGCAGACATGGCAGAGGCAGACATGGCAGAGGCAGACATGGCAGAGGCAGACATGGCAGAGAAAGGCCTCGGAAAATGGAGGATGATGTAAACACTGTTTCGAATAATTTAATTAAATATGTACCATGTAAATAATTTAATAAAATATATAGCACGTAAGTAAATAATTCTTGTCAACGATTTAAAAAAAATGCGTTTGTCATCGAAATGAAAACTGAATATTTAAATTCTGACAACACTAAGTCCCAACCGTAAACTATGACCAGAGTGATTGTGTATATATATATATATATATATATATATATATATATATATATATATATCTATATATATATATATATATATATATATATATATTGGTGTGTTGATTAAATGACCATTTTCTCGATTATTTAAAAATCCTGAAATATTGCTGATATGCAGTGTTGCCGTAAAAAATTGCAGTGTTACGACGCGCGTCAGTACGAGTTAAATAATGAGAGGACTTGACAGGTATACTCAGTTCCGTGTGTGTGTGTGTGTGTGTGTGTGTGTGTGTGTGTGTGTGAGAGAGAGAGTGTGGCTGATATAGTCAGCTTCACGCGTGAGTGTAGCAGATATAGTCAGCTCCACGTGTGAGTGTGGCAGATATAGTCAGCTCCACTTGTGAGTGCGGCAGGTATAGTCAGCTCCACGTGTGAGTGTGGCAGATATAGTCAGCTCCACGTGTGAGTGTGGCAGGTATAGTCAGCTCCACGTGAGAGTGTGGCAGGTATAGTCAGCTCCACGTGTGAGTGTAGCAGATATAGTCAGCTCCACGTGTGAGTGTGGCAGATATAGTCAGCTCCACGTGTGAGTGTGGCAGATATAGTCAGCTCCACGTGTGAGTGTGGCAGATATAGTCAGCTCCACGTGTGAGTGTGGCAGGTATAGTCAGCTCCACGTGTGAGTGTGGCAGGTATAGTCAGCTCCACGTGTGAGTGTGGCAGATATAGTCAGCTCCACGTGTGAGTGTGGCAGGTATAGTCAGCTCCACGTGTGAGTGTGGCAGGTATAGTCAGCTCCACGTGTGAGTGTGGTAGATATAGTCAGCTCCACGTGTGAGTGGCAGATATAGTCAGCTCCACGTGTGAGTGTGGCAGGTATAGTCAGCTCCAGGTGTGAGTGTGGCAGATATAGTCAGCTCCAGGTGTGTGTGTGGGAGATATAGTCAGCTCCACGTGTGAGTGTGGCAGATATAGTCAGCTCCAGGTGTGAGTGTGGCAGGTATAGTCAGCTCCAGGTGTGAGTGTGGCAGGTATAGTCAGCTCCACGTGTGAGTGTGGCAGATATAGTCAGCTCCAGGTGTGTGTGGCAGATATAGTCAGCTCCACGTGTGAGTGTGGCAGATATAGTCAGCTCCAGGTGTGAGTGTGGCAAGTATAGTCAGCTCCACGTGTGAGTGTGGCAGATATAGTCAGCTCCACGTGTGAGTGTGGCAGATATAGTCAGCTCCACGTGTGAGTGTGGCAGATATAGTCAGCTCCACGTGTGAGTGTGGCAGATATAGTCAGCTCCACGTGTGAGTGTGGCAGATATAGTCAGCTCCAGGTGTGAGTGTGGCAAGTATAGTCAGCTCCACGTGTGAGTGTGGCAGATATAGTCAGCTCCACGTGTGAGTGTGGCAGATATAGTCAGCTCCACGTGTGAGTGTGGCAGATATAGTCAGCTCCACGTGTGAGTGTGGTAGATATAGTCAGCTCCACGTGTGAGTGTGGCAGATATAGTCAGCTCCACGTGTGAGTGTGGCAGATATAGTCAGCTCCACATGTGAGTGTGTCATCCTTGTTTGCGGCTCCGGTAACACGTCAACAGCAGTATGTGGCCCCTGACGCCAGCTTCATGCATGGAGCTTGTGGTCACCTCTTTGAGAGAAGTATATTGCCACTTTCTTAAATAAGATTTAAAAGAACTGTATTGAATTTGGCTAAAGAATAACAAATTGAACAGTTTGTTTGCCTAATATTAGGCCATGAAGCTTGACGTATAACATTTTAATAAGCTTTGCTTATTCCTGGTCATAACTATATTTTCTGAACTCTTGGGGTCCGGAGGTGGACCCCATCTACACACACACACACACACACACACACACACACACACACACACACACACACACACACACACACACACACACACACACACACACACACACACATATATATATATATGCAATAAGATCACAGTAAACAGGTGATTTCAGAATATGCAAAACAACCACTCTGAAAGAATAGAGAAATTCCAAGCGCTTTCGTGACTACTCACATTATCAAGGAACTATAGTTCCTTGATAATGTGAGTAGTCATGAAAGCGTTTGGAATTTCTCTATTCTTTCAGAGTGGTTGTTTTGCATATATATATATATATATATATATATATATATATATATATATATATATATATATATATATATATATATATATATATATATATATATATATGTCGTGCCGAATATGTAAAACTGGTCAGTTAGCAAGAACTCGTTTAAAATAAAGTCCTTTCTAAAATTTTCTCTTATACGTTTAAAGAAATATTTTTTTCATTAATGTTAATGTAACATTTTTTTAATATTGGACCAAAAGAATCTTAGAAAACTTATGTAACCTTACTATAACAAGAACAGTTTATTTTAGCCTAACCCAACTAAATATATTTTAGATTTGTTTACAATAATTTAATACTAAACAAACACAGTGAAATATATTTTTTTCGTTAGGTTCAGAATGATTTTGGCGAAATTATTGCATACACAAATTTTCGCTTGTCCTATATGGCAAGATGAGCGTTGCTATTTAAGCCAAGATCGCAAGTTCTGCCTATTCGGCACGGCGCATATGGAAATAAATAGTATCAAATACCGACACAGTGGAAATATAAACACATATGCAGTATAATGTGATCCTTTATTGACAACGTTTCACCCACACAGTGGGCTTTTTCAAGTCACACACAGATCTACCTGGGGTGGAAGGTACGGGAGTATTTATAGTCATGTTCAGAATGTTGAGGTCAGGTGGAGAATGCTGCCAAGCTACCCAAGACTCTATAACTCCACCCGGTAGATCATCAGATGCAGCATTCTCCACCTGACCTCAACATTCTGAACATGACTATAAATACTCCCGTACCTTCCACCCCAGGTAGATCTATCTGTGTGTGACTTGAAAAAGCCCACTGTGTGGGTGAAACGTTGTCAATAAAGGATCACATTATACTGCATATGTGTTTATATTTCCACGGCATATATATATATATATATATATATATATATATATATATATATATACATATGTGTGTATATATATTTATTATTATTATTATTATTATTACTATTATTATTATTAAAAAATCTCAGAGACTAATGCATATTCTTGTAGATTCCATATCACGTTCAATTATTTCTTCATTATTGTACTTTAGCTGATAAATTAGCCGAAGAAAACTCGTTGAAAAAAAAAAGTCAGGTATGAGTGGTATTTTTGTGTTAGACATTAGGAATAAAACTTTAAGAGAGTTTAATAACGAATTTGTGTCATTAGGATACAGTTAGAAACGTGAGTAGATCTGTAACTCACAATGAAAGTAAATAAGCACATCAACGGAGCAACTTGCGAGGAAAACAAACAAACGGATGTCATAGTAATCAAGCTCAGGTTTTTTCATTTATAAGTACTTGTGGCAGCTTAACATATACACGGACGATCAAACAGAATGTAGTGTATGAAGGTAACTTTCTTGAACACGATATGCTTTGTCCATTTATTGAGGAACAGAGAAAATACAGTACAGTATACATATATGACATGACAGCAAAAGTTTACATTGCCTAGTACTGTAGGTGTTTATAAGACTCGACTGGTATTCTTATCTGATTTATGACACCGTGTATTATCTAGTGTTATCGTATGCTGTGAGGTGCTTTTTTATGCTTATTGATATTTTTGCTGAGTGTTATGCTGAATGATAATTTGTTCCAATAGATGTTTTATACTGTGTTTTGGTGACCGAAATTGCATGTGCTATAATTGTTTTTATACACTGAATGCTACTGTATTTACCTTTATCTCTGTGTTAAAAGATGTGATATTATGTTATACACGTATTATTATTGTTGCGCCCAGGTGAGGTGTTGTCATATCCGGTGTTGTGGTGGTGAGTGTTGGAGGATGTTTTAATGTGTCGTTCTAGGTGGTTTTATGTGGTATTTTAGTGTGGTGGTGTTCGTTGTGTGTAATGTATAATTTAAAAGTATTGTATTTGTAGTGTCTTAGTGAGGCATCGTTTATGTGGTATTTACGTTTGGTGTTGTGTGGTATTTACGTGTGGTGTTATGTGGTATTTACATGTGGTGTTATGTGGTATTTACATGTGGTGTTATGTGGTATTTACATGTGGTGTTATGTGGTATTTACATGTGGTGTTATGTGGTATTTACATGTGGTGTTATGTGGTATTTACATGTGGTGTTATGTGGTATTTCATCATGGTGGTAGTGGGTTATAGTGTAACTAGTATTATGACTATTTTATAACTTCGTAAATTATTACTGAAGCGATGCTGCTTTTAACGAAGCGTTTGTGAAACACAAAATCCTCACGTGTTCTTGACATGATGTATAATATTTTATGCCTAATGAGTAGTTTGTGTTTTTTAATGAATTTTGATACATTTGTGTGTTTAACGAGGAGTTTTGAGTAGTAAATCTATTACGAGTAATATTGTGTTTAACCGAGAATTTTGCATATTTGGGAATTATGTTTTACGAGTAGTTTAGCGTTCAATGAGGAAATTTGTGTTTAATTGACATTGTGTTTAACGGGTAGTTTTGTGTTTACCGAGCAGATTTGTGCTTATTTTTTGTCCATTGAAAATTTATTCATTCAGTGGGTATTGTGACTAAAGTAAATTCCATTTATAACAAATGTTGTGTTTAAGAGGGAGTTGAGTGGTTAATGGTTAGTTTAGAAGAGGAAAGCAGAAGCGTAAGAAGGTTGTTGTTAGTTAAAGACGACTATAAGAACTTGCAGCTGACGCGGCAGATGGAAGCGACTACAGACATTACTTGTGGAACAGGTTGTAATTATTCATATTAAGAAACCAACAAAACACAGAAAGGAGTGTGACTCCAAAGAATCTTTTTAGAATCTCAGGTTCAAGTGATAAAGGAGATTCTACTTCTTCAGGAGGAAAATAGGAGGCTGAAGCTTCGCATAGATGAGTTTGGGAGTGAGTGTGAGAAGGATTTAGCTGGTAAGGAAGGAATGGTCACCAGCAGTGATAGTGGCAGCCGCTTTAAGTGGCAAGTGGTTCACAGTTCAGGAAGAAGGAAGATGAGGAGAGTTAATAGAGAAGATGTGAAGGTAGGAAATCGATTCTCTGTTCTCCAAGACGAGTGTACTTCAATGGTTAGTGAGGTTGGAGGCACCACTGATTCCCCTGCTAATCAAGGTAAGAGTATTTTAATAGTAAGCGATTCTCAGGTAAGATATATGGACCATGCATTTTGTAACAGAGACAGAAAGGTCAGACAGAGAGTGTCTTCCTGGAGCTGGTGTTGGTGACATAGCAGGTTGGATAATATTATGGCAGGTAATGGGAACAAGCCCATTATCTGCCTTAGTGCTGGGGGTAATAACATTGGGAAGGGCAGGAGAGAGGAGCTGCTGGATAAGTACAGGTCAGCCATAGAAGTAGTTAGGTCTAAGGGAGGGATCCCAGTCATATGTAGCATCTTGCCTAGAAAGGAAGTGGGCAATGAATGGATGTCTAGGGCAATTGGTATAAATTGCTGGCTAGACAGGTACTGCAAGGAACTTGCAATCCCATTCATTGATAACTGGGACCTATTCTTTGGCAAACGTGATATGTATGCAAGGGATGGGGTTCATCTCTCTGGGAATGGAGTGGTATGGATATTTGTGGGAAACAATCAGGCTGCAGCATTAGGGCTAAAAACAGCAGTTATTACCGGGATACCTCAGGGATATGTTTAAAAGACAATGTTCAAAATAAAGTTGCTAGTAATGGCAAATCAACTGATCAACAAACAAAGAGAAATAGTAGAGGGCAACGAGTGACTAGCTCCCTTAAGGTTTACTATACAAATAGTAGGAGTCTAAGAAATAAGATAGATGAGCTAAGATTACTTGCAAGTGTAGGTAATATAAATATTATTGGTGTAACAGAGACCTGGTTCAACCTGAAAGATAGAGAAATGTCTTCTGAATGCAACATACAGGGTTATAAACTATTCCACACTGACAGGGTCAACAAGAAGGGTGGTGGAGTGACAATGTATGTCAGAGAAAATTTAAATTGTTGTCTTAGACATGATATAAGATTAGAAACTTCGAACACAGAATCTGTTTGGCTACAGTTTTTCGAGGGACGTGACAAATTAATTTTGGGTGCGATTTATAGGCCCCCAAACCTTGATAGGGAGGGCAGTAAGCTGTTGTGGGACGAAATTCATAAGGCATCTAGATATGAAAATGTTGTGATAATGAGAGATTTTAACTTTAGACAAATTGATTGGGACAGTGTGACAGGAAATCTTGAGTCTAGTGACTTTCTTGATACGGTTCAGGATTGCTTTTTAGAACAGGTTGTGACAAAATCAACTAGAGGAAACAATCTGCTTGACTTGGTTCTTGCCAACAAAGATTCACTAATTAATAATCTTGAGGTTAATGATGAGCTTGGGGAAAGTGATCACAAATCACTTAGATTCAATATATCATGGAATTACCCAGATAACTGCAATCAAATCTCTGTCCCAGATTTTCGCTTGGCCGACTTCATGGGACTGAAAAATTACCTGGGTGGGCTAAATTGGGATGTCCTGACTATGGGTCAGGTAGGTGATCTTGGTTGTCAATATGACGTTTTTCAGAGCATAGTTCTAGCTGCCCAGACAACTTTTGTTCCGAGTAGGGAAATTAGATCTAACAAAAAATGATCGAAATTGGATGAACAATACATTAAAACATCTCATTGCTCAAAAGAGAGGCATATATAGGCGTATCAAAAGAGGGGATGGGCAGTTAAGAAATCAATATATTCAATTAAAGAGAGAAATAAAGAAAGGAATAAGAAAAGCAAAAAGGGATTATGAGGCTAAGGCCGCAAGAGATTCAAAGACTAACCCAAAAGGGTTCTTTCAGGTATACAGAAGTAAGATTAGGGACAAGAATGGCCCACTTAAGAGTAACTCTGGTCAGATCACTGACAGTGATAAGGATATGTGTGAAATTCTAAATACCTACTTCCTCTCAGTTTTCACCCAGGAAAATACTAGCGATATTCCTGAAATAATAGATTATGTAGAACAGGATGATGATAAACTATGTACGATTGCGGTAACTAGTGACATGGTCCTCAGACAAATAGAGAAACTAAAACCTAACAAATCCCCAGGCCCTGATGAACTGCAAGAGTGTTAAAGGAATGTAAAGAGGAACTTCGCATACCTCTGGCTAATCTTTTTAACATATCACTACAAACTGGCATAGTGCCTGATAAGTGGAAAATTGCAAATGTAATACCTATTTACAGGGCAGGTGAAAGGTCCTTGGCTTCGAACTATAGACCAATAAGCCTTACCTCCATAGTGGGAAAATTTATGGAATCAATAATTGCCGAGGCAATTCGTATCCATCTTGACAGGCACAGATTGATTAATGAATTTCAACACGGTTTTACAAAGGGGCGTTCCTGTCTTACGAATTTACTAACTTTTTTCACTAAGGTGTTTGAGGAGGTAGATCATGGTAATGAATATGATATTGTGTATATGGACTTCAGTAAGGCTTTCGATAGAGTTCCACACCAGAGGCTGTTGAGGAAACTTAAGGAACACGGAATAGGAGGAGAAATTTTTTCCTGGGTAGAGGCATGGCTGACAAATAGACAGCAGAGAGTTTGCATAAATGGGGAGAAATCAGAATGGGGGCACGTCACAAGCGGTGTTCCTCAGGGGTCAGTGTTGGGCCCGTTGTTGTTCACAATTTACATAAACGACATAGAGGAGGGAATAAATAACGACATAAGCAAATTTACTGATGACACCAAAATAGGCCGTCCAATTCATTCTAATGAAGACACTAGACTGATGCAATGGTCGGAGAAGTGGCAGATGCAGTTTTATATTGACAAATGCAAAGTTCTAAATGTTGGACAGTTAAATAACCATGCCACATATAAACTAAATAATGTAGATCTTAATACTACTGATTGCGAAAAGGATTTAGGAGTTCTGGTTAGCAGTAATCTAAAACCAAGACAACAGTGCATTAGTGTTCGCAATAAAGCTAACAGAATTCTTGGCTTCATATCTAGAAGTGTAAATAATAGAAGTCCTCAGGTTGTTCTTCAACTCTATATATCCTTGGTTAGGCCTCATTTAGACAGTGCTGCTCAGTTCTGGTCACCGTATTACAGAATGGATATAAATGCTCTGGAAAACATATAGAGGAGGATAACAAAGATGATTCCATGTATCAGAAATCTTCCCTATGAGGATAGACTGAGGGCCCTGAATCTGCACTCTCTCGAAAGGCGTAGAATTAGGGGGGATATGATCGAGGTGTATAAATGGAAAACAGGAATAAATAAAGGGGATGTAAATAGCGTGCTGAAAATTTCCAGCCAAGACAGGACTTGCAGCAATGGTTTCAAGTTGGAAAAATTCAGATTCAGGAAGGATATAGGAAAGCACTGGTTTGGTAATAGAGTTGTGGATGAGTGGAACAAACTCCCGAGTACAGTTATTCAGGCTAAAACGTTGTGTAGTTTTAAAAATAGGTTAGATAAACACATGAGTCGGTGTGGGTGGGTGTGAGTTGGACCTGACTAGCTTGTGCTGCTGGGTTTGGTGCCGTGCTCCATCCTTGAGTGGAGGTGACCAGACTGGGTGGGTCACTGGGCTAATTCGGGGGGAGGGGCACTGATCTAATCCGTGGGGGACATGGACCTGCTCCGCATGGGTCAGTAGGCCTGTTGCAGTGTTCCTTCTTTCTTATGTTCTTACTAATATAACGAGGACCCTTGACTATGATTAAATGAACAATCTTATAGGATTTTTTAAAATCTTCTTCTAAACTATTGAATAATTTTTTTTTTACTCATACCTAATTTTTAAGTAGTGTTTTATTAATTTATTAAGTTCAGTTAGATTTAGAATAATATTACTCTTGTTAAGAAATGTTTATCAATATACGACATACAAAACTTTTTTCTGTCCCCAGAGGCAGGATGGTTCTTAGGAAGTAAGAAGCATCACCTCTCTGGATCGCAATGCTTCGCTAGTGAAACAAGAAACCGGCAGCTCTGGGATTCTTAGGATCTTTAATGCGTTTATTGCCTAATTCTTTCAGGAATTTAAAGCACATTTTGCCAATGACCTAACGACGTCTTAACCAATTGAGAAAAGTATGTAGTGATAAGAGAGAATACTGTATTTTCTTGTATTTTAGGACTCCCTGAAGCTACATCTGATTGACTGTATTAGAAACAAGTGAGGACGACTGTACATATGTGTAGTCCCACACCATCTGTCGAAAATAAAATAGTAACACCATCTGGACACTTCTGGATTAGATCATTTCTTCTGGGCAAGGAAACAAGCGGTAACCAAGCTCATTATATTATCCTCTACATTGGCATTTTGCCTTCTATCTGTGGCACATGACACCATGTAATCTAAACTAACGCAATGATGTTCTACCGCATCTTTGCGACACTGGGTGAGAATATAGGCAGGAAGGTGATGTGCTATGCCACTCCAAATAGTCTAAGGGTTAGTGAGTGTTAGGACTCTTGGTCCCAGACCTTCAAGGTGTCTTAATGCCTGTAACTGGCTTCTCCTGCAGGGAATTCGACCTACCATCACATTTCATGGCATTAAATCCGATTGTCTTCTATTCCCTGGGTGCTGTATGACACCTGTGAATTTAGCGCTTCCTCATGAATGTAAAACAGTTTTGACATTACAATTTACAATGACCATCCGTTGCCTGTAGTGATGAGTTGATCCTTGTATGTTGTGAGTGCGAGGTCGTAGCACGTAGCGGTGGGTGATATAAAATATCCATAGGTGATCTATTCTCGGGTGCAGATGGGTATTGTGTTGGTGATAGTATTGCTGACATGGGGTGAGTGTTACGACGATGGTTGTAGTGAGGCGGCGGCGACTGCGCTTGAAATTACGGCGGCGGTGGCGGCGGTGGCGGCGGCGGTGGCGGCGGTGGCGGCGGTGGCGGCGGTGGCGGCGGTGGCGGCGGTGCTGGTGGGGGTAGCGACGCTGATAGTGGAGAGGGAGCCACCAGTGGTGGTGATGACGGCGATGCTGATAGTGGAGGAGGCGCCACCGGTGGTGATTATGGCGGCGGTGTTGTTGCCTGCCGTAATTCAGCAATAACCGTATATTCTGCAACAACGTCCAAACGTGTACATCAACTCCGAGAAAATTTGCCCAAACCCCCGCCTGCCCCAGCCAGTGCACTTAGGAGACTCAATGCACTACCCTCCCTCTCCCACATATCATTTTCCTATATCATTTTCCTCTTCCTTCTTTCACCCTTACACACACACTCGCGCGCGTGCGCACACGCACGCTTGAGGCACACAGCGATTGCATTCATATGTTGATTTATGTTAGAACATTCTTGCGTGAAGTGTTGGCAGCATGACGTTAGATTTTATTGATATTACAGAGGTGTCGTTTCCTTCATTTTATTGTATATATGTTCTGTGTGTGTGTGTGTGTGTGTGTGTGTGTGTGTGTGTGTGTGTGTGTGTGTGTGTGTGTGTGTGACTGCGTAACGTAAATAAAAGTCGTGGCTCCTAAAGGGTAAACGACCTGTCCTGTCCTAAAGGGTAAACGACCTGTCTAGTCTAAGGGTATTTATATATTTAAAATAGAAAAAGAAACCACTCTAGGGCCAGCTTGTACCTTCATACAAAGTATTAAGCATAAATTTAAATGATCAATGTATTATGAGGAAGGACACAAAAATTCCCCTATACATAAATATAAATATATATATATATATATATATATATATATATATATATATATATATATATATATATATATATTATATATATATATATATATATATATATATATATATATATATATATATATATATATATATATAAACACTGATCTCTGGCTGAAGGAGACTCGAACCTACGAACCTTAGGACAAGGTACGCAGTGCATTACCAATCTACCCACACTGGACAATACCTTGGCGTGTAGCTTGCGCTACACGTTTGATCCAAGGCAGCCAGCTTTCAGGGAGAAGGCTTACAGCTTTTCATCTCATCCCCTGCATGCATCAGCCTTACTAGAGATTTGAACAATGCAAGGAATTCGCGAGAGCAGGCGAAATATACACAAACACTGATCTCTGGCTGGAGGAGACTCGAACCTACGAACCTTAGGACAAGGTACGCAGTGCTTCACCAATCTACCCACACTGAAAGCTGGCTGCCTTGGATCAAACGTGTAGCGCAAGCTACACGCCAAGGTATATATATATATATATATATATATATATATATATATATATATATATATATATATATATTATATTATATATAATGTCGTGCCGAATAGGCAGAATTTGCGATCTTGGCTTAAATAGCAACGCTCATCTTGCCATATAGGACAAGTGAAAATTTGTGTATGCAATAATTTCGCCAAAATCATTCTGAACCTAACGAGAAAAATATATTTGATTGTGCTTGTTTAGTATTAAATTATTGTAAACGTATTTAAAATATATTTAGTTGGGTTAGGTTAAAATAAATTGCTCTTGTTATAATAAGGTTAGGTAAGTTTTCTAAGATTCTTTTGGTGCAAAATTAATTTTTTTTTACATTAACATTAATGAAAAAAATATATCTTTAAACGTATAAGAGAAAATTTCAGAAAGGACTTAATTTTAAATGAGTTCTTGCTAATTGACCAGTTTTACATATTCGGCACGACATATATATATATAATATATATATATATATACATGTATATATGTATATATAGGTATATATAGGAGGGGGTAAAGGAGGTTTTGTGTGCGAGGGGCTTGGACTTCCAGCAGGCATGCGTGAGCGTGTTTGATAGGAGTGAATGGAGACAAATGGTTTTTAATACTTGACGTGCTGTTGGAGTGTGAGCAAAGTAACATTTATGAAGGGATTCAGGGAAACCGGCAGGCCGGACTTGAGTCCTGGAGATGGGAAGTACAGTGCCTGCACTCTGAAGGAGGGGTGTTAATGTTGCAGTTTAAAAACTGTAGTGTAAAGCACCCTTCTGGCAAGACAGTGATGGAGTGAATGATGGTGAAAGTTTTTCTTTTTCGGGCCACCCTGCCTTGGTGGGAATCGGCCGGTGTGATAATAAAAAATAAAATGTATATATATATATATATATATATATATATATATATATATATATATATATATATATATATATATATATATATATATATATATTAGAGAGAGAGAACTTGTATAAACAGCATACAACCTACTCTACACACGAGTACACATTTACCCAGACTCACATTAGCTCACCAGTACACTGCTACGAGTGTGTAAAACTTTATCAGTTATTAACAGGAAGGCTCCATGACACACCACAACCCCCTTCTGAAGGCTACTTAACCTGCAGACTGAACCAGTACTCCCCCAATAGTCTGGGTGGTGATGCAGTGGAGGCAGGATCCATATATAGCTTTAAGAAGAGGTATGATAAAGCTCGTGGAGCGGGAAGAATGACCGAGTAGTGGCCAGTGAAGAGGCGGGGCCAGGAGCTGTGACTCGACCCCTGCAACCACAACAAGGCAAGTACAACTAAGTGAGCGCGCACACACACACGCGTGCGCACACACACACACACACACACACACACACACACACACACACACACACACACACACACACACACACACACACACACACACACACACACACACACACATTTACTCGTGTGTGTATGTGTGTGTGTGTGTGTATGGCCAACTTGATATTCTTACCGCTAACCGGGCAGACACTCAAACTTTACTCTCCTGCCACAGAGAGTTGTAGCACATGTAGCTGAGATGTGTGTGCAAAGAAACTCCATCTAACATAATGATGTGTGCATGTGGACGGGAAGCTGCCTTTGCATACATCAAGTGTAAAGAGGAACATCCAGTTGGGAAGAAATGGTGGGTACAGAAGAATTTAAGTCTGGTTAAGACAATAGTGTATGGTAGGGATGTCACATAAAATTAAAATAATATAGTGAGAAGCGCGTGATAAGAGTTTTTCTATCTGAGGCATGACTTCTGAAACGATGGGAAGGCAACCACTGGACTATATAGACGTATATTACCTGTAAACAAGACTGAGTACATAGGGAAGATAGTAGAGAAGTTAGTAGCCCACACCGAGGGTGTCTGATGATAGGAAATATCTACTTAAATTAAGGACTATCGTGCATTTTATCGGTGTGTAAGTCAAGGACAGAATAGCAGAAGAATCTCTCCTCACCCTTCACTTCCTCAGATTGCTGCCGGCATAAAAACATGGAGAAAATATACCATACCTTATTGGAAAAAA
The DNA here is from genome assembly GCF_038502225.1 of Cherax quadricarinatus. Classification (NCBI taxonomy): domain Eukaryota; kingdom Metazoa; phylum Arthropoda; class Malacostraca; order Decapoda; family Parastacidae; genus Cherax; species Cherax quadricarinatus. Next base: position 23,869,530 of record NC_091330.1, on the reverse strand, counting down.
TGGCACGGAATTTTCAATTTCCACGAGAGATGGGACTGGCTGGTAGAAGTGTTTACCTGGAGTTTACCTGGAGAGAGTTCCGGGGGTCAACGCCCCCGCGGCCCGGTCTGTGACCAGGCCTCCTGGTGGATCAGAGCCTGATCAACCAGGCTGTTGCTGCTGGCTGCACGCAAACCAACGTACGAGCCACAGCCCGGCTGGTCAGGAACCGACTTTAGGTGCTTGTCCAGTGCCAGCTTGAAGACTGCCAGGGGTCTGTTGGTAATCCCCCTTATGTATGCTGGGAGGCAGTTGAACAGTCTCGGGCCCCTGACACTTATTGTATGGTCTCTTAACGTGCTAGTGACACCCCTGCTTTTCATTGGGGGGATGTTGCATCGTCTGCCAAGTCTTTTGCTTTCGTAGTGAGTGATTTTCGTGTGCAAGTTCGGTACTAGTCCCTCTAGGATTTTCCAGGTGTATATAATCATGTATCTCTCCCGCCTGCGTTCCAGGGAATACAGTTTTAGGAACCTCAAGCGCTCCCAGTAATTGAGGTGTTTTATCTCCGTTATGCGCACCGTGAAGGTTCTGTGTACTACAACTACCTCTACTAAATCTGTATTGTTGTTCCTATCTTAAACCAGCGTTGTTACTTCACTGTGACTCGCAGAGGTCTATGTGCCAGGGTTTCTACTGACTGCTAGTAATTCTGATATGGCTATTATAACCCCTTATTGCCAACATCTCGTTACTTTCTATCATAACTGCATGACATATTCAAGGTGCAATCTAACAGAGACATTTAATCTATTGTTTATTCATTTAGGATCATATTTGTTTGATCAAATGTCCCTATTTGGAACACGAAGCCTTGTGCCAGCTTTTACAATACTTTGAAAAATGTCATGGTACCATGTTAAGTGTTAAAATCGCCAACTAATGGTGCCTCTTTGTTCATATAAACGGGCGTAATCCGCCTGGTTTTGTTCGGGAGGAAGATTTGCTATATTACACCGAATAATTTCTTTTCCGCATTAGTTATAATTTCTACATAAAGAGCCATATTCCACTACATAATGCTTCCTCATTTCTATTGCATGTATTTCATTGTTAACATAGTCATTAGTGTTAATATCTGGACTGTCTACTTAGGCCTATATGGATTTTTTTTTTTTAAATATTTCACGCATTTGTGAAGAGCGCTTAATTCACCCAGCTATTCTCTCCCAGCTGGATTAATGAGTTTAAATTCTCCGTTCCACTGGTTACCTGGCTTCTTGTAGTAAGTTGTTTGCTTGCTCCACCATCTCTCCCTCCCACCCCCGTCCTGAATCATCACTTCCCTTCCCAACCTTTCCACTGCTTGCGGCCCCTTATGCAAGATCCGACCCAGTTTTCCGCTGAATACATTGTTTAACTGAAGGTCATATTGCTTAAACAAGCCTCTGTTAATATTAACCTCATCCTACAGTTTATTTCGGTTTAGAGCATCGTTCCTATCACACAGATTCTTATATCTATGGTTAAATCAAATCGTTGCAATAACTCTGTAATTACCAGTTTCCATCTGCTTTCGATTTTTTTTTTAAATCTCTTCTGATGTATTCGATTCTTATGACCAGAGTCTTTGGTAAGATGGGTAAAGAAGAAGGATGGGTAAGGATAGATATATTGGAAAAGGGTGGGAGGGGGAAGTGAGGTAGGATATAAAAGGGAAGTGGCCCAACCACTTTGATCTATGTTTTTAATAATGATAATAGTAGTATTAATAATATTTTTTTCTGCAAGTGCATAATACAACTTAAACAGACCTAATTGACACCAAGGACATACTATATACAAAGCACCTTGTTATGCAGAGCATTTCAGGCAAATTAGGTCAATTTCGTCTCCAGGATGTGACTAACACTCGGGTACCTATTAAAGTTAGGTCAACAGGGACATCAGGTGTCTTAAGGAAGCGCCCGAAATCATTTGTTCAATCATCAATCATAAAAAGCGCATTCTTTAGTGTGTTTCTCGTCACCTCTACAAATTTGCAATAATCATCCTCGATCCTTGCTCCTCGGAAACATAGACTTCTATGCTTGCTGCTATAACAAAAATCTGTGTTCTGCATAACAAGTCACTCCCGCTAGGGGTGTCTGGGCGTCACTCTGGGGATTTGATTGGGTAATCTGAGGTTCTCCCTGGGAATCTGGTTGAACCGGTACAGGGAGTGGATCGGCTAGTATGTCAAATCTATTGATCTAAGGAATGTGGTTTACTGCTATACACTCTCTGGATTTATTTTAGGTTTTAACCGCTTGGAGTTTGTTTTTCACCAGTTTAACTCACAGTAATTTTGGTCTCGAATTTATCAAATTTGTGAGAATCGGCCACTACTAACATGACAGAGAAGGCGCTTTTCTTGCATACTAGAGTCCAGAAGTGAAAAAAAAAACTTGAGAACGAGCACGAGAACGAGTAAGCACAAGAATTAACGATTACGCTAGAAAACGAGGACGAACAAAGGCAATAAGAAGGCATGAAAATATTTGTGAACCTGAGAACATCGCAGACGTACAAGACAAGTAACCCACACGCCTGAAAACTTTCTTACTGAATTAGTAATAATTTACAAAAATCAACACTAGGCTGAAAACTGTTAAATGCATAATCCGATACCCAAGACTGAAAACTCGGATATGATACAGAAGCGTCTTAAGAGGTCCCTCAGGCCGCTAAAGCCTTGAGATAATTTTATAAGGCTATCAAATGTTCAAGTCATTTTGACATCCCAGGACATGAATAATTAATATCTTACATGTGGCAAAATAATGTAAAACACAGTTCGAAATAATGTGAATATGTCAAAAGTCCATAGTGTTGGTTAAATTCGCTTTTAGCAGTGATCATGACGTTAACTCTAGTCTCGTGGTAACGTTTTCTCACGTTCACTACAAATATTTGTCGGAACACACTACGGTTTTAAAATAATATAAATGTAATAGAACTAGAGAGGCTAAATGGCGTCGTCTAAGCTAAAACGTAATATCAGGACAAAAATGGACGTAAAAGATCGTTAATGAATGTTCTTTACATACAAACGAATTCTGGCACGAGCTTTTGGGGTTGCGAGATATTGTGAATGTCTAAAATCTAGACAGCATCATTTATCCTGCGCATTTGTAAACACAAATGACGGAATTCATAATTTAGATGCAGTGCGAGGCACCTACTTGGCATCCTTTCACTTGAGTTGAATGGGCGGCCAGACTCGAAGAGGATGCCTTGTTTGGATATCATTAATGTGTGGAAGAGACAATGAGATGTTGATGCTAAGATGCTACTCACACCAGAATTTACTTTTCATTCGGGAGTTTTAAGCGGAGCTGCAGCATCATGTGAGAAGAGAGTGGCGCTAACAAGATGAAAACACTGCTGTATGTGTAGTAAAAGGACCTATTCCATTAAAGAAGAAAGTAATATAGCTGTTCAGAAAATTGGATACTCACAAAAGCAATGGTTAATGAAGAAAGGGAAGGAAACATTTTTTCAACACATCGGCCGTCTCCCACCGAAGTAGGGTGACCCGTAAAAGAACAAACACTTTCACCATCACTCACTCTGTCACTGTCTTACCACAGGCGCGCCGACACTACAGCTCGGATGCTCCCTCCAAACTGCAGTATCCCCACCCCTCCTTCAGAATGCAAGCACTGTACTTCCCTACTCCAAGACTCAAATCCGGCTATCTGGTTTCACTGAATTCCTTCATAAATGTTACTTTTACACATTCCAACAGCACATCGTCATAACAACCACTTGCCTCCTTTGCATATAAACTTCCTTTACCCTCTCCCTCCAACCTTTCCAGGGACGATCCCTACCCCTCCTGCCTTCCACTTCATATATATTATAAGCAAAACAAATGCAGAAGCATTTGTGTGTATATAAAATTTACAATCGACGGTATCTAACCAAGAAGGAACTTGGGGCAAAAGACTTAAGACAGATTTAGCTTTGAGTGGAAAGGCAGGGAAATACGTTTACTTTCTCCATATTCCCTCCAATCTTATATCCAAAATTTTGTTGCAAAAGAGCTTCTTTACTCTTATCCCCTTGCTCTTTACTATGTTTATTTTAATTTGAAGGGGAACATACAAGAGTGTCGTGTTGCCGACATGCTCAATGGGTGTGAAGTATGAATGTCAAACATTGCAGCGAGGAAGATGCTGGAGTCAGTATAGATGTCGCGTTAGAAGACAGATTGTGGTGTGAATATGCAGAGAATTCCGAGCTTGGAGACTAGATGTGGAGTTACCAAAAAAGTATTACTCAGAAGGATGAGAAGACGTTAAAGTGGCCTGAACATTTAGAGAGGATGGGGCAAAATAGGATGAAGGAGAATATATAAATCTCGGACGACGGGAAGGAGTGGTTTGAGTCATCGTCCCTGGAACGGTTGGAAGGAAGTAGAGAAATGGATATAAGAACATAACATAAGAAAGAAGGAACACCGCAACAGGCCTACTGACCCATGCGGAGCAGGTCCATGTCCACCCCCCGGATTAGCTCAATGACCCCTTCCCGATTAGCCCAATGACCCACCCAGTCTGGTCACCTCCACTCAAGGATGGAGCATGGCACCAGACCCAGCAGCACAAGCTAGTCAGGTCCAACTCACACCCACACCCACTCGTGTATTTATCTAACCTATTTTTAAAACTACACGTTTTAGCCTCAATAACTGTACTCGGGAGTTTGTTCCACTCATCCACAACTCTATTACCAAACCAGTGCTTTCCTATATCCTTCCTGAATCTGAATTTTTCCAACTTGAAACCATTGCTGCGAGTCCTGTCTTGACTGGAAATTTTCACCACGCTATTTACATCCTCTTTATTTATTCCTGTTTTCCATTTATACACCTCGATCATATCCTCTCTAATTATACGCCTTTCGAGAGATCCAACATGCTTGAGTGGTTAAGTGAGGTTTCTAAGTTATTTAGGCTCAAAAACAAAAAACTAAATATCGTTGTTAATGAAAAAAAGTGATCGAACTTCCTGTAAAAGATTTTTTTGGGAAAATTTATTTTTTAAGGAAGTTTGGCCTTTTTTGGCAAGCTCAACTTATTAGGTACGATGTGTGTGCACAACGTCGCGTTGTGCCTGAGTCTACCGAGGGAAAGGGATACCAAGAATTGTTAGTTGTGATTCAAAATTAAATCCTTTTGCAAAATTTTCTCTTATAAGTTTAAAGATTTTTTTTAATTTATGTTAATGTACAAATTTATAATTTTGTACCAAAAAGAACCTTAGAAAACTTGCCTAACGTTATTATAACAAACGCAATTTAATTTCGCCTAATCCAAGTTTTACCTGTTCGGTACGAGATATATATATATATATATTATATATATATATATATATATATATATATATATATATATATATATATATATATATATATATATATATATATGCAAGGATGCATGCAGGGGATGAGATGAAAAGCTGTAAGCCTTCTCCCTGAAAGCTGACTGCCTTGGATCAAACGTGTAGCGCAAGCTACACGTCAAGGTATTGTCCAGTGTGGGTAAGATAAGATTTCGTTCGGATTTTTAACCCCGGAGGGTTAGCCACCCAGGATAACCCAAGAAAGTCAGTGCGTCATCGAGGACTGTCTAACTTATTTCCATTGGGGTCTTCAATCTTGTCCCCCAGGATGCGACCCACACCAGTCGACTAACACCCAGGTACCTATTTACTGCTAGGTGAACAGGACAACAGGTGTAAGGAAACGTGTCGAAATGTTTCCACCCGCCGGGAATCGAACCCGGGCCCTCCGTGTGTGAAGCAGGAGCTTTAGCCACCAGGCCACCGGGCTCCCCCGGTAGATTGGTAAAGCACTGCGTACCTTGTCCTAAGGTTCGTAGGTTCGAGTCTCCTTCAGCCAGAGATCAGTGTTTATATATATATATATATATATATATATATATATATATATATATATATATATATATATATATATATATATATCTATATATATATATCGTGCCGAATCACAACTAACATTCTTGGTATCCCTTTCCCTCGGTAGACTCAGGCACAACGCGACATTTAATGTTGCAAGTGTTTTGTGTCTGACACACATGCTTCGTTCACTTTAATAGTGGCACTCTGATCATTTATCCCAGACTTGAAACTACTCCAGGCGGTACATTGTACAAGGTCTTGAATTTTACCAAGTGTGTATTCTACGAAAACTCGCAACGCACTCCCGAATAATTCCTCATAATTTAAATTATAAGGAAGGAACGTAGATGTACTCACAAACAAAAAAGAGAGGTTTGATGTTTATTTCGACATCCACTGCTGATCAGTCCCTTAGTTGAAAGAAGAAATATAGAATAAACTTTGTTTTTCTGTTTGTCTACATGTGGCTCTCTCTCTCTCTCTCTCTCTCTCTCTCTCTCTCTCTCTCTCTCTCTCTCTCTCTCTCTCTAACAGATGGTCATATCCTAATGTGGGAACACTTACTTGTTTCCTTTCATTGCAGAAAAGTTTTAAGACAGTGCTACACTTACATAACCACAACTATTAAAGATCATTTATAGAAAAACGAAACTGATAAACGCTCACAATAAAATATATTACTGTGGCTGGTGTCACGGGACATTGGTGAGGTGCCGACGTTGGCAGACGTCGCGGGACACTGGTGAGGCGCCGGGGATGGCAGACGCTGACTCCATGCAAGGAGTCCTGGAACGCTGGCCTTGCGAACATTGTCGTGGTGCACAACGTTGCGGACTCTTTCGCAGTGCACGACATCTCTGGCTGCTGGCTTGGTGAACAGAATTCCAAGCGGCGAGACGATTTTTTATTTTACATCCAGCGTTTGAATCCTGGGTCACACGTCCCAGCATGTACGATGAACCTCCCACAGAAAGCATAAAACCATCGGCGACCTTTCTTTGTGCGATAATATACACAACAGGGTCTTCATCCTGTATCTTGATTGCTAGCGCACTCAGGTCACATACTGAGGTCAGTGGCTCGATCCCCGGTACGGGTGGAAACATTAGGACGTGTTTCCTTAAGACACCTACTGTCCTTGTTCACCTACCAGCAAAATAGATACCTGGGTGTTAGCCGACTGATGTGAGTCGCATCCTGAGAACAAAATTGGCCTAATATACCCGAAATGCTCTGCATAACAAGCGGCTTTCTATATAGTAGTATGTCATTGATGTCAGCTAGGACTGTAAACCTTATACACGTACTTGTAGAAATTAGTTTTGTTTGTTGTGCTATATCCTGTTTCATGTCAGGCTTTGTTTTACCATTGTCTCAGAAATTTACAATTAGCAAAATGTTTTCTAAATGATTCTCCTTGAAATTTTGGTATTTTACATTCATCACGTTATTATAGTCGTTATCAGTGACAAGATCTGGAGGGACCACACTTCCTGTGGAGAAATTAACGAGTTTTTACGCAGGTAAGTTCATATGGCTGTTATTTTTAATGCCGACCAAGGATTGAATGTCTTTTGTCTCTCTTTGTGTCCTTCCTAGTTGTATATAGATTTGCATGTGAGTAATTCACACACAGCTTTATATGGGCAACATACGAGGCTGTGCATTGTAGCTCTGCCGCATTACCATTTGAATAGGTTCTATATTTCATTCCAGTGAATGTAAAAGGCACGATAATGCGCATGCTAGCTACATTTTACTACAAATAAAGAGCGGACATTTTTTTTTTCTGACAGGGTTACAAGGCGCACATATGACATTCTTGAGACGTATGACCAATATAGGTTTAGAGCTTGTTAGGTAAGACACATATGCAACAGTTAGGTATGTTAGGTAAGACACATATGCAACAATAGATAGTTCCTGACTATGGAACTGAACTTCTCCAGGCCGAGGGACTGACAACCTCAAATTCTACGACTACAAGGGTGATGGACTGATTACATCGTCTTCACATCTCTACTGTTCCTGCCTACTTTCTGTATTCGACTGAAGAAGCCTACTGTGTAGGCGAAACGTTTCGGAATAAAGTTGTCTAATTGTTGCATATGTGTCTTACCTAACATACCTAACTGTTGCATATGTGTCTTACCTAACATACCTAACTGTTGCATATGTGTCTTACCTAACAATCTGTCGGTATTTTATACCATTTTAATGTTCAGGTTTAGAGCTTCTTTTCAATATAATAATAACGATGACAGAATCTGTTTGCTTAAAGTCATCGAAACTTCAGATTTGCTACTGAGATGAATATGTGTTTTTGAGTAATTCCAGTATGCCAGTTTCGAATCTGAACTAGAATTAACCCAGCAAACATTTTTAGATACAGAATAAGTTGAAAATATAATTTCCACTTCTGAGTATAGCTGAGGAGCTGGTGACAATTGATCAAGATGGTCATACGTTATTGTGCAAAGGTGCAAAGTACTTGACATTATATTAGACATTACCTGAAAAGTATATATACAGCATTACAAAATAATTACGTAGTCTGAATATTATTAGTCTTGTGACACTTTAACAGCTTGCACACAAGCCACTTGAGTAATGTTCTTGATTTCTAGATTTCAAATAATACATTTTCCTGTAACTCAAGGTCTTGATATGCTGAGCCAATTCAGATTCAGAATTAATGAAGAATACACATTTACCTAACCACCTCACCGAAAATTTGTTCTTGTCCAGTATATCTTGCGTTTTGAAATCTACAAGAACGATTTAGAGTTTGCAAAGTCATCAATTAATTTGTTTTTAGTTGGCTCTTTGATATCAATGTCAGAATTCATGAATACTGTAATTGTAGGTGTAAAGATGCTACGAGTAACCAGACAAATGCTTCTTTAAATATGTTTCCTAGCTGTATTTTACCGAGCTGGAACATCTTTTTTTTCACACTGTTTACCACAGAATCAGCTGCAGCTTCGTCTTTGTTGCTTGAGAGCAGCAATAGGAAATATGACTGAGGGGCCGCACCAGCAGTGGTGACGTGTACTTGGCTCTGTGAAGACCTATTTGTGTGCTCTCTGTGAATCTGAACCAGGATGCCCTCTCTTGAGCAACTTTACCAGCAGCTGAGAGAAGAGCTCAGAGTTGCTAAGATGGAGATACGGCGATTAACGGAGGAGAACAAGAGGATTCGTAGTAATCCTCCTGTTGTGAGTCCCCAGGTTAAGAGGGGAGCTTGGTCAGTGGCCGGGCAACATGGAACCAAGCTGAAGATCAAGAAAACGGTTGGAGAGGCAGAAACAACGAGAAACCAGAAGACTACCGTGGAAACTTCCAACCCATTCTCGGTGCTACCCGACGAATGTGAGTGTTCTACTGGGAATGCCACAACGAGCACCAAAGAAGCATTGGCAGACGTGAGTGAGACATCCCTAGAAACCCCAACGAAGACCATCGAGAACGTCTTGACGAATTCTACAAGTGGTGTAATGCTACCTGGCGAATGTGAGTCGACTACTCGGAGCATCACGACGGACGACGCCAAGGAAGGTAAAAACATTGTTGTTGTTGGAGACAGCCAGATTAGGTACATGGATAGGGCATTCTGCTTGAAGGACAGGAGTAGGAGGCAGAGAGTGTGTTTTCCTGGGGCTGGGATGAAGGATATTGTTAGCCGTCTGGATGACATCATGAGAGGTAATGGGAGTAATCCTATTATCTGTCTCAGTGCTGGAGGCAACGATGTTGGCAGACGTAGGAGTGAGGACCTGATTAGCAGGTATAGGTCAGCAATAGAGATAATTAGGAGGAAGGGTGGGAAACCTGTCATATGTGGCATTTTGCCAAGGAGAGGAGTTGGAAATGAATGGTTGTCCAGAGCAATTGGTGTCAATTGCTGGCTGGACAAATACTGTAAGGAAAATGCGGTAACATTCATTGACAACTGGGACCTCTTCTATGGCAGAAATGACATGTATGCCAGGGATGGGGTTCACTTATCTAGGTGTGGGGTGGGAGCACTGGCAAACGCAGTGGAGGGAGCTGTTAGGTCTTTAAACTAGGAATAGTTAGTGGTATGGGTTTTTGCGGGAAAACTGTGAAGTCTCAGGGTAGTAATATGAGTACTAGGAGAACTAGAAATAGTCAAAATGAGGTGGATATTGGAAAGCCAGTGGCACTAATTGACAAGGACAGTAATAGGTTTAGTGGAATAACAGAAAGGAGCAGGAATGGTAAAGAGAAAGGAGGGTCCTTAAGTATATATTACACAAATAGTCGCAGTGCTAGGAATAAGATGGACGAGTTGAGACTAGTTGCTAGTGCAGGTAACATAGATGTATTTGCCATTACTGAGACGTGGTTTAATTCAAAAAGTCGGGACATGCCTGCAGAATGTCACATTCAGGGTTTCAAATTGTTCCAAGTAGATAGAAGTATCGGGAAGGGGGGTGGGGTGGCATTGTATGTCCGAGATCGCTTGAACTGTTGCATAAAAACGGGTATTAAGTCTGAAGTAACACATACAGAGTCTGTTTGGATAGAATTTTCAGAGGGGCATGAAAAATTAACTTTAGGTGTGATATACCGTCCCCCAAATTTAGATAGGGACCAGGGGAGACTACTATGGGAGGAAATTGTTAGGGCCACAAGGCACGATAATGTAGTAATTCTAGGAGACTTTAACTTTAGTCATATTGATTGGAATTTCTTGACTGGGAATTTAGAATCATACGACTTCTTAGAAGTAGTTCAGGATTGTTTTTTGAAGCAGTTTGTGACAGAACCTACAAGGGGTAATAACCTGCTTGACTTAGTTCTGGCAAACAATGAATCCCTTGTTAATAATTTAGAAGTTTCAGAGGAACTGGGTGCTAGCGACCACAAATCAATTACATTTAGAATTGAATGGAAGTATGATAGTAGCGATAACTCAGTAACAGTCCCAGATTTTCGCTTAGCAGATTATGATGGGCTTAGAGAACACTTATCATCTGTTGACTGGGGTAACGAAGAGAGCTATCAATATGACAGTTTTCTGAACACAATACATGCTGCTCAAAGAACATTTATCCCTTATAAAGAAATTAGATCAAATAGAAATGACCCAAAATGGATGAATAATAGGCTGAAATATCTACTAGGGCATAAGAAAGGAATTTATAGGCGTATCAAAAGAGGCGAGGGTCATCTTATGAATCAGTATATTGACATTAAGAGGGACATTAAAAAGGGGATAAGAAAAGCTAAAAGGGACTATGAAATTAAAGTTGCTAGGGATTCTAAAACTAACCCAAAAAGTTTTTTCCAGGTATATAGAACAAAAGTCAGAGATAAGATAGGTCCCCTTAAAAATAACTATGGGCATCTTACTGACAAAGAGAATGAAATGTGCTCGATTTTAAATAATTATTTTCTCTCGGTTTTTACACAGGAAGACACTAGTAATATTCCGGTAATTAATTTTTATAGTGGGCCAGAAGAAGATAAATTATGTAACATCACAGTCACTAGTGAAATGGTTGTGAAGCAGATAGACCAACTGAAGCAAAATAAGTCACCGGGTCCTGATGAGGTTTTTTCAAGGGTTCTAAAGGAATGCAAAATGGAAGTCTGTGAACCATTAACTAATATTTTTAATTTATCTCTTCAAACAGGTGTAGTGTCTGATATGTGGAAGATGGCTAATGTAATTCCTATTTTTAAAACAGGGGACAAGTCGTTACCGTCAAATTACCGCCCAATAAGCCTGACCTCAATTGTAGGCAAATTACTAGAGTCAATTATAGCTCAAATTATCAGAAGCCATCTCGATAAGCATAGCTTGATTAATGATACTCAGCATGGATTCACAAGAGGCCGGTCTTGTCTAACTAATTTATTAACTTTCTTCAGTAAAGCTTTTGAGGCTGTTGACCACGATAAAGAATTTGATATTATTTACTTAGATTTTAGTAAGGCATTTGATAGAGTTCCGCACCAAAGACTGTTGAAGAAAGTAGCAGCTCATGGCATTGGGGGAAGAGTGCTCTCGTGGATCGAATCATGGCTCACAGACAGGAAGCAGAGAGTGTCCATAAATGGGGTTAAATCCGAGTGGGGATCAGTAACAAGTGGCGTTCCACAGGGATCAGTCTTGGGCCCGTTGTTGTTTATAATATATATCAATGATCTTGATGAAGGAATTACTAGTGATATGAGCAAATTCGCCGATGACACGAAGATAGGTAGGATAATTGATTCAAACGTAGATGTTAGGGAACTTCAGGAGGATTTAGACAAACTCTACTCTTGGTCAGAAAAGTGGCAGATGCAGTTCAATGTAGATAAATGCAAGGTTCTGAAGCTCGGGAGTGTCCATAACCCTAGCACTTATAAGTTAAATAATGTAGAACTTAGCCATACAGATTGCGAAAAGGACTTGGGGGTTATGGTAAGCAGCAACCTTAAACCAAGACAGCAATGCCTAAGCGTACGTAATAAGGCAAATAGATTACTGGGATTTATATCAAGAAGTGTAAGCAACAGAAGTCCAGAGGTCATACTGCAGCTTTATACATCATTAGTAAGGCCTCACCTAGATTATGCAGCTCAATTCTGGTCTCCATATTACAGAATGGACATAAATTCGTTAGAAAACATTCAGCGTAGGATGACTAAATTAATACATAGCATTAGAAATCTTCCTTATGAAGAAAGATTGAAGGCTCTTAAGTTACATTCACTTGTTAGACGAAGAATGAGGGGAGACCTGATCGAAGTGTATAAGTGGAAGATAGGTATAAATAAAGGGGATATTAACAAGGTCTTGAGGATCTCTCTCCAAGAGAGAACCCGCAGTAATGGATTTAAATTAGATAAGTTTAGATTTAGAAAGGACATAGGAAAGTATTGGTTTGGAAATAGGGTAGTTGATGAGTGGAACAGTCTACCTAGTTGGGTTATTGAGGCTAGGACTTTGGGTAGTTTCAAATTTAGGTTGGATAAGTACATGAGTGGGAGGGGTTGGATTTGAGAGGGACTTGAACATCGGAGCTTGTTTCTTGGGTGGCATTGAAAATAGGGCTGGTCAAATGTTTGTTACTGGGATGAATTGTAAAGGACCTGCCTAGTATGGGCCAACAGGCCTGCTGCAGTGTTCCTTCTTTCTTATATTCTTATGTTCTTATGTGAAGCGCAAAAGCGGGCGGGTCATTGAGCGCAGCGAGAGGTGGAGGCTCGCTGCTCCGCCCAAACTGTAACAGCCTATTTGTTTCATTAGGAAAAAGTTGAAAGCTTTTAATGAAGATCTGAACAGAAAAGAACATAACTTGTAACGGTTCTTTCCATTTTTAATCCATTGTGGTTATTTCTTGTTTGTCTGCTCTTCGTATTGTTGATATATTAGTAACTATACTTGAAACTGCAATATACTCTTCATAAGAAACCCGCAAATTAAAGTGGAAGCTCTAGACAATATCTTGGCTCGTCCTTTACAATTGTATAGTTTCTTCAATTGTAAAGGAATGATGTCCGGTCATAATTTCTAGAGAATAGAAGAGTTTGCTTTAAATGTAGAACAGGTGTGTCTTGCCCTCATTCAGTGTCTTAATGTCTCCAGCTTCTAACAATAATGTTGTATGAAAGGGAAGGGAGGGTGGGGGGGACGCTGTGATGTTCTTTGATGACTCTAACGAAACCATTCACATGGGGTACTCGCTGCCTTAGCAATATCATCCCCCTTTGTTGCACCCAACGCTGTGGCACAGTGGCTGCAGAATTAGGAATTATCCCATCAATGAACGGGTCAGATACAAGCAGAGCTACTTTAATAATTGATTTTCCTTGGGTACACAGGTGAAGTGTGACTGTATGGTGCATTATACTGGGCTGGTATATGAGCAGCTTTACCAGCAGCTGAGAGAAGAACTCAGAGTTGCTAAACTGGAGATACGGCGATTAACGGAGGAGAACAAGAGGATTCGTAGTAATCCTCCTGTTGTGAGTCCCCAGGTTAAGAGGGGAGCTTGGTCAGTGGCCGGGCAACATGGAACCAAGCTGAAGATTAAGAAAACGGTTGGAGAGGCAGAAACAACGAGAAACCAGAAGACTACCGTGGAAACTTCCAACTCATTCTCGGTGCTACCTGACGAATGTGAGTGTTCTACTGGGAATGCCACAACGAGCACCAAGGAAGCATTGGCAGACGTGAGTGAGACATCCCTAGAAACCCCAACGAAGACCATCGAGAACGTCATGACGAATTCTACAAGTGGTGTAATGCTACCTGGCGAATGTGAGTCGACTACTCGGAGCATCACTACGGACGACGCCAAGGAAGGTAAAAACATTGTTGTTGTTGGGGATAGCCAGATTAGGTACATGGATAGGGCATTCTGTTTGAAGGATAGGAGTAGGAGGCAGAGAGTGTGTTTTCCTGGGGCTGGGATGAAGGATATTGTTAGCCGTCTGGATGACATCATGAGAGGTAATGGGAGCAATCCTATTATCTGTCTCAGTGCTGGAGGCAACGATGTTGGCAGACGTAGGAGTGAGGACCTGATTAGCAGGTATAGGTCAGCAATAGAGATAATTAGGAAGAAGGGTGGGAAACCTGTCATATGTGGCATTTTGCCAAGGAGAGGAGTTGGAAATGAATGGTTGTCCAGAGCAATTGGTGTCAATTGCTGGCTGGACAAATACTGTAAGGAAAATGCGGTAACATTCATTGACAACTGGGACTTCTTCTATGGCAGAAATGACATGTATGCCAGGGATGGGGTTCACCTGTCTAGGTGTGGGGTGGGAGCACTGGCCAACGCAGTGGAGGGAGCTGTTAGGTCTTTAAACTAGGAATAGTTAGTGGTATGGGTTTTGGCGGGAAAACTGTGAAGTCGCAGGGTAGTAACATGAGTACTAGGAAAACTAGTAATAGGCAAAATGAGGTGGATATTGGAAAGCCAGTGGCACTAATTGACAATGACAGTAATAGGTTTAGTGGAATAACAGAAAGGAGCAGGAAGGGTAAAGAGATAGGAGGGTCATTAAATATTTATTACACAAATAGTCGCAGTGCTAGGAATAAGATGGACGAGTTGAGACTAGTTGCTAGTGCAGGTAACATAGATGTATTTGCCATTACTGAGACGTGGTTTAATTCAAAAAGTCGGGACATGCCTGCAGAATGTCACATTCAGGGTTTTAAATTGTTCCAAGTAGATAGAATTATCGGGAAGGGGGGTGGGGTGGCATTGTATGTCCGAGATCGCTTGAACTGTTGCATAAAAACGGGTATTAAGTCTGAAGTAACACATACAGAGTCTGTTTGGATAGAATTTTCAGAGGGGCATGAAAAATTAATTTTAGGTGTGATATACCGTCCCCCAAATTTAGATAGGGACCAGGGGAGACTACTATGGGAGGAAATTGTTAGGGCCACAAGGCACGATAATGTAGTAATTCTAGGAGACTTTAACTTTAGTCATATTGATTGGAATTTCTTGACTGGGAATTTAGAATCATACGATTTCTTAGAAGTAGTTCAGGATTGTTTTTTGAAGCAGTTTGTGACAGAACCTACAAGGGGTAATAACCTGCTTGACTTAGTTCTGGCAAACAATGAATCCCTTGTTAATAATTTAGAAGTTTCAGAGGAACTGGGTGCTAGCGACCACAAATCAATTACATTTAGAATTGAATGGAAGTATGATAGTAGGGATAACTCAGTAACAGTCCCAGATTTTCGCTTAGCAGATTACGATGGGCTTAGAGAACACTTATCATCTGTTGACTGGGGTAACGAAGAGAGCTATCAATATGACAGTTTTCTGAACACAATACATGCTGCTCAAGGAACGTTTATCCCTTATAAGGAAATTAGATCAAATAGAAATGACCCAAAATGGATGAATAATAGGCTGAAATATCTACTAGGGCATAAGAAAGGAATTTATAGGCGTATCAAAAGAGGCGAGGGTCATCTTATGAATCAGTATATTGACATTAAGAGGGACATTAAAAAGGGGATAAGAAAAGCTAAAAGGGACTATGAAATTAAAGTTGCTAGGGATTCTAAAACTAACCCAAAAAGTTTTTTCCAGGTCTATAGAACAAAAGTCAGAGATAAGATAGGTCCCCTTAAAAATAACTATGGGCATCTTACTGACAAAGAGAATGAAATGTGCTCGATTTTAAATAATTATTTTCTCTCGGTTTTTACACAGGAAGACACTAATAATATTCCGGTAATAAATTTTTATAGTGGATCAGAAGAAGATAAATTATGTAACATCACAGTAACTAGTGAAATGGTTGTGAAGCAGATAGACCGACTGAAGCAAAATAAGTCACCGGGTCCTGATGAGGTTTTTTCAAGGGTTCTAAAGGAATGCAAAATGGAAGTCTGTGAACCATTAACTAATATTTTTAATTTATCTCTTCAAACAGGTGTAGTGTCTGATATGTGGAAGATGGCTAATGTAGTTCCTATTTTTAAAACAGGGGACAAGTCGTTACCGTCAAATTACCGCCCAATAAGCCTGACCTCAATTGTAGGCAAATTACTAGAGTCAATTATAGCTCAGATTATAAGAAGCCATCTCGATAAGCATAGCTTGATTAATGATACTCAGCATGGATTCACAAGAGGCCGGTCTTGTCTAACTAATTTATTAACTTCAGTAAAGCTTTTGAGGCTGTTGACCACGATAAAGAATTTGATATTATTTACTTAGATTTTAGTAAGGCATTTGATAGAGTTCCGCACCAAAGACTGTTGAAGAAAGTAGCAGCTCATGGCATTGGGGGAAGGGTGCTCTCGTGGATCGAATCATGGCTCACAGACAGGAAGCAGAGAGTGTCCATAAATGGGGTTAAATCCGAGTGGGGATCAGTAACAAGTGGCGTTCCACAGGGATCAGTCTTGGGCCCGTTGTTGTTTATAATATATATCAATGATCTTGATGAAGGAATTACTAGTGATATGAGCAAATTCGCCGATGACACGAAGATAGGTAGGATAATTGATTCAAACGTAGATGTTAGGGAACTTCAGGAGGATTTAGACAAACTCTACTCTTGGTCAGAAAAGTGGCAGATGCAGTTCAATGTAGATAAATGCAAGGTTCTGAAGCTCGGGAGTGTCCATAACCCTAGCACTTATAAGTTAAATAATGTAGAACTTAACCATACAGATTGCGAAAAGGACTTGGGGGTTATGGTAAGCAGCAACCTAAAACCAAGACAGCAATGCCTAATCGTACGTAATAAGGCAAATAGATTACTGGGATTTATATCAAGAAGTGTAAGCAACAGAAGTCCAGAGGTCATACTGCAGCTTTATACATCATTAGTAAGGCCTCACCTAGATTATGCAGCTCAATTCTGGTCTCCATATTACAGAATGGACATAAATTCGTTAGAAAACATTCAGCGTAGGATGACTAAATTAATACATAGCATTAGAAATCTTCCTTATGAAGAAAGACTGAAGACTCTTAAGTTACATTCACTTGTTAGACGAAGAATGAGGGGAGACCTGATCGAAGTGTATAAGTGGAAGATAGGTATTAATAAAGGGGATATTAACAAGGTCTTGAGGATATCTCTCCAAGAGAGAACCCGCAGTAATGGATTTAAATTAGATAAGTTTAGATTTAGAAAAGACATAGGAAAGTATTGGTTTGGAAATAGGGTAGTTGATGAGTGGAACAGTCTACCTAGTTGGGTTATTGAGGCTAGGAATTTGGGTAGTTTCAAATTTAGGTTGGATAAGTACATGAGTGGGAGGGGTTGGATTTGAGAGGGACTTGCACATCGGAGCTTGTTTCTTGGGTGGCATTGAAAATTGGGTTGGTCAAATGTTTGTTATTGGGATGAATTGTAAAGGACCTGCCTAGTATGGGCCAACAGGCCTGCTGCAGTGTTCCTCCTTTCTTATGGTCTTATGGTCTTATGGTATCACGTACAGTGTTGGAGCCTGTATGGTATACATAAGAGCATAAGAAAGAAGGAACACTGCAACGGGCTTACTGACCCATGCGAAGCAGGTCCATGCTACCCCCCGGCCTAGAACATTGTTGGAAATTGTATAGTGTACAGTTCTGCCACTTGTATGGTGTACAGTGCTGGTACTAGTCTAGTACATAGTGCTCGTACCTGTATGGTGTACAGTGTCGATATTTGTATATATATATATATATATATATATATATATATATATATATATATATATATATATATATATATATATATATATATATATATACACACACATATATAAATCAACAAACCTGCCGTATCCCACCAAGGCAGGGTGGCCCAAAAAAGACAAACGAAAGTTTCTCTTTTTAAATTTAGTAATATATGCAGGACAAGGGGTTACTAGCCCCTTGCTCCCGGCATTTTAGTCGCCTCTTACAACACGCATGGCTTACGGAGAAAGAATTCTGTTCCACTTTCCCATGGAAATAGGAAATAAACAATAACAAGAACTAATAAGAAAATAGAAGAAAACCCAGAGGGGTGTGTATATATATGCTTGTACATGTATGTGTAGTGTGACCTAAGTGCACGTAGAAGTAGCAAGACGTACCTGTAATCTTGCATATTTATGAGACAGACAAAAGACACCAGCAATCCTACCATCATGTAAAACAATTACAGGCTTTCGTTTTAAACACACAGACATACACATACACATACACACACACACACACACACACACACACACACACACACACACACACACACACACACACACACACACACACACACACACACATATATATATATAAAATGTGTGCGAAAATTTGTGTATGCAATAATTTCTGAACCTAACGAAAAATATATATTCCATTGTGTTTGTTTATTATTAAATTACTTTAAAGTTATTGATAATGTATTTAGTTGAATTAGGCTAAATTAAACTGCGCTTGTTAGGTAAGTTTTTGAAGGTTCTTTTGGGACAAAATTATTAATTTTTACATTAACATAAAAGAAAAAAATATATCTTTAAATGTATAAGAGAAAATTTTTGAAATTTAATTTTAAACGAGTTTTTGCTAACTGACCAGCTTTACCTATATATATATATATATATATATATATATATATATATATATATATATATATATATATATATATATATATATATATATATATATAAGGTAGTAGGTTGGTAGACAGCAACCACCCAGGGAGGTACTACCGTCCTGCCAAGTGAGTGTAAAACGAAAGCCTGTGATTGTTTTACATGATGGTAGGATTGCTGGTGTCCTTCTTTCTGTCTCATAAATATGCAAGATTACAGGCATGTCTTGCTACTTCTACTTACACTTAGGTCACACTACACATACATGTACACGTTTATTTATACACACTAATCTGAGTTTTCTTTGATTTTATCTTAATAGTTCTTGGTCTTATTACTTTTCCTTTTATATCCATGGGGAAGTGGAATAAGAATATTTCCTCCGTAAGCCATGCGTGTTGTAAAAGTCAACTAAAATGCCGGGAACAATGGGCTAGTAACCCCTTTTCCTGTAAAGATTACTAAAAAGAATAAGAAGAAGAAAATTGTCAAAGTGGGAAGTCTGAATGTGCATGGATGTTGTGCAAATGATAAGAAAGAGATGATTGTGGATGTTATGAATGAGAAGAAACTGGATGTCCTGGCTTTAAGTGAAACGAAGCTGAAGGGGGTGGGAGAGTTTCAATGGAGAGGAATAAATGGGATTAGGTCAGGGGTTTCAAACAGAGTTAGAGCTAAAGAAGGAGTAGCAATAATGTTGAAGGATAACCTATGGCAGGAAAAGAGGGACTACAAATGTATAAATTCAAGGATTATGTGGAGTAAAATAAAGATTGGATGTGAAAAGTGGGTTATAGTAAGCGTGTATGCACCTGGAGAAGAGAGAAGTGTAGAGGAGAGAGAGAGATTCTGGGAAATGTTGAGTGAATGCGTGGGGAGTTTTGAATCAAGTGTGAGAGTAATGGTGGTTGGGGATTTCAATGCTAAAGTGGGTAAAAATGTTATAGAGGGAGTAGTAGGTAAATTTGGGATGCCAAGGGTAAATGTAAATGGGGAGCCTTTAATTGAGCTATGTGTAGAAAGAAATTTGGTAATAAGTAATACATATTTTATGAAAAAGAAGATAAATAAATATACAAGGTATGATGTAGCACGTAATGAAAGTAGTTTGTTAGATTATATATTGGTGGATAAAAGGTTGATGGGTAGGCTCCAGGATGTACATGTTTATAGAGGGGCAACTGATATATCGGATCATTATTTAGTTGTAGCTACAGTTAGAGTAAGATGTAGGTGGGAAAAGAGGAAGGTGGCAACAACAAGTAAGAGGGAGGTGAAAGTGTATAAACTAAGGGAGGAGGAAGTTCGGGCGAGATATAAGCGACTATTGGCAGAAAGGTGGGCTAGTGCAAAGATGAGTAGTTGGGGGGTTGAAGAGGGTTGGAATAGTTTTAAAAATGCAGTATTAGAATGTGGAGCAGAAGTTTGTGGTTATAGGAGGGTGGGGGCAGGAGGAAAGAGGAGTGATTGGTGGAATGATGAAGTAAAGGGTGTGATAAAAGAGAAAAAGGTAGCTTACGAGAGGTTTTTACAAAGCAGAAGTGTTATAAGAAGAGCAGAGTATATGGAGAGTAAAAGAAAGGTGAAGAGAATGGTGAGAGAGTGCAAAAGGAGAGCAGATGAAAGAGTGGGAGAGGCACTGTCAAGAAATTTTAATGAAAATAAGAAAAAATTTTGGAGTTAAACAAGTTAAGAAAGCCTAGGGAAAGTATGGATTTGTCAGTTAAAAACAGAGTAGGGGAGTTAGTAGATGGGGAGAGGGAGGTATTAGGTAGATGGAGAGAATATATTGAGGAACTTTTAAATGTTGAGGAAGAAAGGGAGGCGGTAATTTCATGCACTGGCCAGGGAGGTATACCATCTTTTAGGAGTGAAGAAGAGCAGAATGTAAGTGTGGTGGAGGTACGTGAGGCATTACGTAGAATGAAAGGGGGTAAAGCAGCTGGAACTGATGGGATCATGACAGAAATGTTAAAAGCAGGGGGGGATATAGTGTTGGAGTGGTTGGTACTTTTGTTTAATAAATGTATAAAAGAGGGGAAGGTACCTAGGGATTGGCGGAGAGCATGTATAGTCCCTTTATATAAAGGGAAAGGGGACAAAAGAGATTGTAAAAATTATAGAGGAATAAGTTTACTGAGTATACCAGGAAAAGTATACGGTAGGGTTATAATTGAAAGAATTGGAGGTAAGACAGAATGTAGGATTGCGGGTGAGCAGGGAGGCTTCAGAGTGGGTAGGCGATGTGTAGATCAAGCGTTTACATTGAAGCATATATGTGAACAGTATTTAGATAAAGGTAGGGAAGTTTTTATTGCATTTATGGATTTAGAAAAGGCATATGATAGAGTGGATAGAGGAGCAATGTGGCAGATGTTGCAAGTATATGGAATAGGTGGTAAGTTACTAAATGCTGTAAAGAGCTTTTATGAGGATAGTGAGGCTCAGGTTAGGGTGTGTAGAAGAGAGGGAGAATACTTCCCGGTAAAAGTAGGTCTTAGACAGGGATGTGTAATGTCACCATGGTTGTTTAATATATTTATAGATGGGGTTGTAAAAGAAGTAAATGCTAGGGTGTTTGGGAGAGGGGTGGGATTAAATTATGGTGAATCAAATTCAAAATGGGAATTGACAGTTACTTTTTGCTGATGATACTGTGCTTATGGGAGATTCTAAAGAAAAATTGCAAAGGTTAGTGGATGAGTTTGAGAATGTGTGTAAAGGTAGAAAGTTGAAAGTGAACATAGAAAAGAGTAAGGTGATGAGGGTATCAAATGATTTAGAAAAAGAAAAATTGGATATCAAATTGGGGAGGAGGAGTATGGAAGAAGTGAATGTTTTCAGATACTTGGGAGTTGACGTGTCGGCGGATGGATTTATGAAGGATGAGGTTAATCATAGAATTGATGAGGGAAAAAAGGTGAGTGGTGCGTTGAGGTATATGTGGAGTCAAAAAACGTTATCTATGGAGGCAAAGAAGGGAATGTATGAAAGTATAGTAGTACCAGCACTCTTATATGGATGTGAAGCTTGGGTGGTAAATGCAGCAGCGAGGAGACAGTTGGAGGCAGTGGAGGTGTCCTGTCTAAGGGCAATGTGTGGTGTAAATATTATGCAGAAAATTCGGAGTGTGGAAATTAGGAGGTGTGGAGTTAAAAGCATTAGTCAGAGGGCAGAAGAGGGGTTCTTGAGGTGGTTTGGTCATTTAGAGAGAATGGATCAAAGTAGAATGACATGGAAAGCATATAAATCTATAGGGGAAGGAAGGCGGGGTAGGGGTCGTCCTCGAAAGGGTTGGAGAGAGGGGGTAAAGGAGGTTTTGTGGGCAAGGGGCTTGGACTTCCAGCAAGCGTGTGTGAGCGTGTTAGATAGGAGTGAATGGAGACGAATGGTACTTGGGACCTGACGATCTGTTGGAGTGTGAGCAGGGTAATATTTAGTGAAGGGATTCAGGGAAACCGGTTATTTTCATATAGTCGGACTTGAGTCCTGGAAATGGGAAGTACAATGCCTGCACTTTAAAGGAGGGGTTTGGGATATTGGCAGTTTGGAGGGATATGTTGTGTATCTTTATATGTGTATGCTTCTAGACTGTTGTATTCTGAGCACCTCTGCAAAAACAGTGATAATGTGCGAGTGTGGTGAAAGTGTTGAATGATGATGAAAGTATTTTCTTTTTGGGGATTTTCTTTCTTTTTTGGGTCACCCTGCCTCGGTGGGAGACGGCCGACTTGTTGAAAAAAAAAATATATATATATACACACATATATATACATTATATATATATTATATACATTATATATATATTATATACATTATATATGTCGTGCCGAATAGGTAAAACTGGTCAATTAGCAAGAACTCGTTTAAAATTAAGTCCTTTCTAAAATTTTCTCTTATACGTTTAAAGATATATTTTTTCATTAATGTTAAAGTAAAATTTTTTAATTTTGCACCAAAAGAATCTTAGAAAACTTACCTAACCTTATTATAACACGCGCAATTTATTTTAGCCTAACCCAACTAAATATATTTTAGATTTGTTTACAATAATTTAATACTAAACAAACTCAGTGAAATATATTTTTTTCGTTAGGTTCAGAATGATTTTGGCGAAATTATCGCATACACAAATTTTCACTTGTCTTATATGGCAAGATGAGCTTTGCTATTTAAGCCAAGATCGCAAGTTCTGCCTATTCGGGGTCGACTCTGCTTCTGACTCTCGCCTCGGCAGGTCATAGCAGCTCTCCTTACTTGCAGTCTCCCTACGATCCCCGTTGGGGAGGGGAACCTCTTCCTTCTCCACGATGTCACATCGTGTGAGAATTAAACCCAAGTCTGCTGTCGTCGATGACGACTCGAAGCTTGAGCTTGCAGCCTCACTCAACACTTGTCTTCACGCCAAGTTCTCCAAGATTACTTCACTGAAAGGAGCTTTCATCGTCACTTTTCTCGATGATGCTGAAGCTGACAAAGTGTTTACACCTACTGCCATGAAGACCTTAGAAGACCGAGGCTTTACCATCTCCACGTCACCATACATGCTTGCAAAACGTTCTGTGTTTATGAAACGTCTTGACAGGCTGATCACGAACATGTCCATCCAGGAAATTATGTCATCACTTGAAGATCTCAACACCTGGGCCAAGATTGACTCTGTTGTGAAGATCCCCAACGCTTCCACAATGCTCAAGGTCACATTCCTGAGCGTTACCATGGTGACCAGAGCACTGTCTGATGGCCTGGCCGTCTCTTACTACTACATCAACCCTCGACAGATTGAACCTGAACGCTTCACGTACATAACACCTAGCTGGACATGTTACTCGTACAGTCACTCTACTGCCGACTGCCACGTGAAGAATAAGATGTGTTCCACCTGTGGGTCTGCAGGTCACGATTTTCGATCTTGCACTTCCACTGCTGCTCCCACTTGTATCAACTGTAAGAGCGATCACCATACTCTTGCAGCCAGATGTCCAGTGCGTAAGGATATCCTCTCTAAGAAACTGAAGGAAGGAACTAAGAAGTCATCTGGAACCTCTCCTTCATACGCTGCAATTGCCAAGATTCAATCAACAACATCCAAGATTCTACAAGCCACTCAACAGTCGTCTCCACCACCTCTCACTACCCAGCCTCCACCAGATGATATCTCTACCAAATTCTATTACTACATGATGTTTGCTCACATGCAAAATGCTGCGAAACCTGGCTCTTTCAACACGACTGTTAATGAACTTCTTGCACTTAACAACATGCCATCATTTAACTTCCCTGCAAGTCCACCATCAGCTGATATTTTGAAAATAATCCCGAAGATCGTCAGTTTTGAAGCGCCAGATGACTTGAAGGAATTAATAATAGATAACGACGCTACCACCAACGTCAAAGACCTGGGAGTGATCATGTCGGAGGATCTCACCTTCAAGGACCATAACATTGTATCAATCGCATCTGCTAGAAAAATGACAGGATGGATAATGAGAACCTTCAAAACTAGGGAGGCCAAGCCCATGATGACACTCTTCAGGTCACTTGTTCTATCTAGGCTGGAATATTGCTGCACACTGACAGCACCTTTCAAGGCAGGTGAAATTGCCGACCTAGAAAATGTACAGAGAACTTTCACGGCGCGCATAACGGAGATAAAACACCTCAATTATTGGGAGCGCTTGAGGTTCCTAAACCTGTATTCCCTGGAACGCAGGAGGGAAAGATACATGATTATATACACCTGGAAAATCCTAGAGGGACTAGTACCGAACTTGCACACGAAAATCACCCACTACGAAAGCAAAAGACTTGGCAGACGATGCACCATCCCCCCAATGAAAAGCAGGGGTGTCACTAGCACGTTAAGAGACCATACAATAAGTGTCAGGGGCCCGAGACTGTTCAACTGCCTCCCAGCACACATAAGGGGGATTACCAACAGACCCCTGGCAGTCTTCAAGCTGGCACTGGACAAGCACCTAAAGTCAGTTCCGGATCAGCCGGGCTGTGGCTCGTATGTTGGTTTGCGTGCAGCCAGCAGCAACAGCCTGGTTGATCAGGCTCTGATCCACCAGGAGGCCTGGTCTCAGACCGGGCCGCGGGGGCGTTGACCCCCGGAACTCTCTCCAGGTAGACTCCAGGTAGACTCCACCTCTGCTGCAGCAGCTCCAACACCACCACCAACAACTAATGACGTCACTCCAACAACGTCCAATGAGAAGCCTCCACCGCCACCATTCCTCATTGAAACCGACCAATCAGAAGCCTTGCCACCTGAAGTATCTTCCTATTCGTCTACTAAAGATGACAAATCTTCGCTTCCACCTTCAGCACCACTTAACAAGAAAAAAAACCAACATCACCATACGACTCTCGACAAGAAAAAGATGCAGACAAAGATGCAGACGAAAAAACATACTCTACATGGCCTGGAATCACTTTTTATATTACAGAAAAATATCCTCAAGATATGCTGCTTTCTGAACTCCACTCTCACCTCATCCAAAAGAAAGTCAAGTTTACCACCGATTCTTCTCGTACAGTTGAACTTTCTAATCTTATAAAGTTCATTGAAAAACGATCTAAATTGAAAAACGATCTAAAGAGTCCCACTTACAACACTTGCTAACACGTATAGATATCCCTTTACAACGATTTAAACGTCTTGAGAATGGAACTCAAATCCAATTCCAGTACACATCGTAAAACAACGTCACAACTCCAAGTAACCACCAAGCCACTATGAACTGACCAATCAACAATAAGCTCCTTCCTTGTCGCCTGCAGCCACCTATCACCACCAAGTCGCAGTTTTTTTCTATCGAGCAAGATGCAGTCAGCACCTGCAGAGTTCCTGTTGCCTTCTACATCGTCTTCATCAGTGTTTATTCATGCTTAGCAGTTGGGTCTAGTCCTGACTCTTCTCTCTTCGACTTAAGACATTCCTCTCACCGTCTATTCTTCGCCCTGTCCCCACTTGCCCCTCGCCCCTCGTGGGTCCTTACCTGTGAGTCCTATGTATGTATGCCTATTCGGCACGACATTATATATATATTTATTGCAAACGATTACATATGTAAAGACACATATGCATACGTATACACAAGTACATGCACAGTTATACATGTGTACATATATTTGTGTGTACGCACAAACATATGCACCCGTATATATATTTTATATATATTGCTGCCATATAATTTTATGACCAACCTTAACCGTTGCATTTGCGTACATTCAGGTAGAGGATGCCTTTTTTCGGATCGCCCGGCGACCGAAATGCATCTAGTTTTCCTAGTATATTTTGCGATAATCTTAGATGGTGCGGTTGAACAACCCGATCAGTTTAGCTTATTTTCGTTAGTTATACAACCATAATAGTTGACCACCACCTAGGTATTTATTTTCTGCTAGGTAGCCGAGGCAGTGGTGATGCTCTGTCTCATACGAGAGTCAACCTCGGGTCTTCTGGGCTGAGGTTGAATGAGGTTGCATGACGTACTAATTAAGGAGCAGTAGTTGCTTGGAAGGGTAAATATGAAGGTTACATGTTAAATAATAATAACTACAGAGATCATTTAATCAAGGATAGAAAGTACGAGTATATTCGACGTTTCGTACAAATCAAATGACAACTAAATTTTTCAGTATATAAAGCTGGTTGACATATCTTTATTTCTACAAGTACACGTACACGGTATACAGTCCTAGCTGACATCAGTGACATACTACTGTATACAAAGCCACTTGTTATGCTGAACATTTCGGGCAGATTAGGTCAGTTTTGTCCCAGGATGCGACCCACACCAGTCGACTAACACCCAGGTACCCATTTTATATTGATGGGTGAACATGGACAGCAGGTGTCTTACGAAAACACGTCCCTAATGTTTTCCAGCCGCACCGGAGATTCGAACTCTGAACCTCAGTGTGTGAGCTGAGTGCGCTAGCGATCGAGTTACGGGACACCATGATTCCTTTTATGATATTGGTAACCGTAGCATAATGAAGCTTTATTTTGTACAGGGTTTGGTATAAGTGATAGTCCGGAAAGGCTGGTAATAAGCACCCGCCGACATAATCATCACCAAGGTTACACTCAAGAAATAAGCGGCAGCGGCAGCAAGCTCTCTTATTTTTCTCATCTGTAGAGCCCACCAACGCTTCTATGATGGCCTAATTGCACTCTTAACTGCACTAACGTACGTAGAACCCAGCATGACCCAAAACAATCAACAGTGATACCTACAAACCGATAAACTACGGATTGAAGTGAAGACTGCCCCTCCATCTCCGAGCACAACCCCGCTGCCAGACGACTACCAACTCCGAGCTCTTAACTATCTTAGTTTCTTCATCTAAGCACAGTAACTCCTGTACTACTATGAGACCAACTAATAGAAGAAACAGCACTAAGACCAGCAAAGCAGCACCTAGAAATCGACTATTCCATATGACGACCCAGCAGGACGCCGGTGCATCATCCACCTCCCTTACAACCCAGATTAGTTAGTTTAATATGTTTATTATGCTCCCCATACCCATCCTGTGGGCGGTAGTCAAAAGATTACAGAGGTACATAATTGGTCCAGGGACTGGACTCCAAAGTTTTGATAGCTGAGCAAGTTAGAGGTAATGAACTCACAATTTACAAAGGTAATGAACTCACAATTTACAAAGGTAATGAACTCACAATTTACAAAGGTAATGAACTCCAGGTAAGTCTGGTCACAATCATGACAAGTTACAAAGGTATTTACAGATTACAGAGGTACGTAATGGGTCCAGGGACTGGGCCCCCAAAGTTTTGATAGCTGAACTAGGTACAAAGGTAATGAGCTCACAAGTTACAAAGGTAATGAATTCTGTAGAATGGTTACTTACGTTTATACTTTGGCTACAATCATGAACAAATTATAGAGTAATGAGCAATTCACACTTCCACACCCGGTCACAACTGTAATGAGTTATTGGTGCAAATATTGATTGTTGAGTCACACACACACACACACACACACACACACACACACACACACACACACACACACACACACACACACACACACACACACACACACACACACACACTTTAGTTTAATATCTTTATGCACCCCATACCCATCCTGTGGGCGGTAGTCAAAAGATTACAAAGGTACATAATGGGTCCAGTGACTGGACCCCAAAGTTATGATAGCTGAACTAGTTACAAAGGTAATGAACTCCAGGTAGATCTGGTCACTAATCATGGCAAGTTACAGAGGTAGTGAACCACCTTCACTCCTATACATGGTTACAGTCATGAACAAATTACAAAGTAATGAACCACTGATACGTCCACACCTGGTCACAATTGTAATGAGTTATAAATACAAATATTAAGTGGATCATACACCCACACTAGCGCGCGCGCGCACATACACGAGGGCGCACGCACGGACATGTGCACACGAGCGTACAAATATATGCATACACACAAGGACGCACACCCACACACCCACACACACTCACACCAACACCCACACACACACACACCAACACCCACACACACACACCCTCACACACACCCCCACACACACCCTCACACACACCCACACACACACACCCACACACACACACCCACACACACACATACACACACCCCCACACCCACACACGCACACACACACACGCACGCGCACACACACACACACACACACACACACACACACACACACACACACCCACACACGCACACACACACCCACACACACACACACACACACACACACATGCACACATGTGGTAATACAACCCAGAGCGACGCATCACCAACAACAAACATGGCCGACTCACCCTCAACACCCAACCCAGCTGACGCTACAACCACAACACCGGCCGTGACTGATAAGATAAGATAAGATAAGATTTCGTTCGGATTTTTAACCCCGGAGGGTTAGCCACCCAGGATAACCCAAGAAAGTCAGTGCGTCATCGAGGACTGTCTAACTTATTTCCATTGGGGTCCTTTATCTTGTCCCCCAGGATGCGACCCACACCAGTCGACTAACACCCAGGTACCTATTTGCTGCTAGGTGAACAGGACAACAGGTGTAAGGAAACGTGTCGAAATGTTTCCACCCGCCGGGAATCGAACCCGGGCCCTCCGTGTGTGAAGCGGGAGCTTTAGCCACCAGGCTTTAACCCATCTGATATGCTCCCAGGTATGACTAATGATGCTGACGCTCTAAAGCACTACACCACCCTAACGGCGGATAACCTGAATCTTCGTGCTGAAAATGTCTCTCCGTGCAACAATATCAAACCATGAATCTAAGTTACTTCACCTTGAGAATAAGATCAACAGCCTTGAACAACAGCTAACATCAACTGACATGACTGATTTTGGCAAGACCTTCCAATCAGTCATAGCCAGTCACTCAGACTAAATAACTTCCCTAAACACGAAGATTGATAATGCCGTCAAGGACTGGAAAATAAACAGGGATACCCAATTGAACAATTATTTTGCTAACCAAGATGATAAGACAGAGCAAGACAAGTTATCTGATGCAGTAGTAATTAACACTCCACTCTTTCGCAACGAATTAAACCATTCCAACTGCAAAGCTACAACTCTCCAGATCATACGTGACCACCTACATGTTAATGTGCCAGTGTCGGAAATAAAAGAATCGCGGTTACTAGGGAACCAAAGTAGAAAAAGTGTTATGCTCGGATTTCACACACAAGACAGGAAATAAGATCTAATAATTTCATCTATCAAAGCAAAAAATGATATATACATAAATGAGTCTCACAAGAAAACGACAGAACCTCCTGTACAGAGTGAGAAAACTGAAACGTGAGAATAATGATAAAATTCATCAGTGCTTTGTACGTGATGGACAAATTCTAGTAAGAAAAACAAATGTAGGCCGTGTGTACTACATTACAAATGAAAATGATCTAGCAATCTTCCTTCATGATGCAAACATTACAGAGTCTGACTGATATTAGTGACCAATTTCTTACTACGTTAGTGTATGTTACTATGTCATTATTGAACTAATCCCTGTACTATCACCTCCAAGATAGTATTTTACTACCTCATTATCCTATGTGTCCCACACAGTTCTTTGTGTGATCCTTTTTGTGTTATTTTCCCAGATTCTCTATCCAAAAATTATTATTTGTTAATAGGATACCTACTCTTTATTAATATCTGTATTACCTTTTTCTTTCCTACTTAAGCCTGTTTAAATTCTCTAATAATCTTACCAATTTTTCCCTTTTCTCCCTAACTACAAATAACTAACTAGTGTATGTTCCTACTACACTACTGTACAATTCCTTTACCATCTCTCACTAGCTAGTACCAACTACCTCAAAAAATATTCCTATAGTGATATTAACTGCTCATACTTTATGCTATAAGGCAAATCCTACTCCAAGATTATTTTCATATCTTAGTGACTATATTGTGTGTGCAATTAGTGTATATTTCAATTATATTATTGTTCAAGGCCCTTAATTAACTATCTTTTGCTAACTAGTACCAACTACCTCATTTTTTTTTACTTTTTATAGTACAATATATTGCTCAACTTATTATATATAACAAATCAGATCTTACTCCCAAATCAATATTATATCATAGTGACTATCTGTCATTTTAACTTTGTTTACCATTACTTAATTTAGTCCCTTATATTTTTTTCTCATTCATTTTAGCTTTATATAACCTTAGTTCATATATTCACAATTGTTAAAATAATCAAGGTGCTATTCTCAGGTGCTACAGTGTAATAAGCTCATTATTTTGCCATTATATTCATTTATTTGACTACCGCTTTTTTGTTCACAAATTATTTTAGTCCCTTTTATATTGCCTCATTAATTTTAGCTTTAAAGAGCTACCTTAGCTCATATTTTTTACATTTGTTAAAATAATTCAGGTGCTATTTTATAGCTTTAGAATATTTACTTTGTCTTATACTTAATTCTAACTATAGATTCACTATAAATCTTATGATAACAAGCATTGATCCTGATACCAACCTCTTATCTAATGACTTAAATGAATCAAACAGTAACTGCAATTACTACACAACAGAACAATCAAAGGCACTTCTCAGAGCCAACAACAACATAACTGTCTTTAACTACAATATCAGATCTTTTAGCAAACATTACGATGACCTCATAGCATTACTAAATTCCCTGCATGCCAGTATGTCCATCATTACTCTCACCGAAACCTGGCTAAAGCCTGATACTACAGATGTCTGTCATTCCTGGTTACACAGCCATACACAACCGTAGGCCAGATCAACAAGGGGGTGGCACAGCTATATACTACTCAGACCAACTAGAATGTATCACTAATACTTGCACAAGGGATGAACATGGGGAATATATAATAGCTAAATTCAAATCCAAATACCTACAAAAACCTCTCACAGTGATAAACATCTACAGAGTACCACAGTCAAACATTAGCCGTTTTAGTGAAAACCTAGGAAGTATGATAACTGATGCACGCATGAACAAAGATCACTTACTACTCTCAGGTGACTTCAATATAAATCTCCTACAAGACCAAGACCCACATGTTACTGAATTCACAAACACTATGAGTAACTGCATGTTGCTACTAACAGTAACAAAACCTACAAGAGTTACAGAGACTAGTGTTTCCCTACTAGACCACATCTGGACCAGCACCATATCCCCCTTAAGATCAGGCATAATCACAGATAATACCACAGACCATTACCCTACCTTCCTCATAACAAACCTTGGCAAATTACCCCTAGACGCTACTAAAGTCACTTTCAGACTTCACAATGAGGCAGCCATTAATAACTTCACAGCAGCAGTGACAAACATTGACTGGCACACTGAGCTAGAAATCTATACAGATATTGACGAATGCATTAATAATTTTCTAAAAAAGACCCAGTACCTCTATAACAAGCACTGCCCTAAAAAAACTAAACAGATGACTGCGAAGAGACTGAACAGTCCCTGGCTAACACCCAGTATCCTCAAATCCATAAATACAAAGCACCTATACGAAAAACAGTACAGAATGGGCCACATAACCAGAGACCAAACAAAACGTTACTCGTCAATCCTAACCAGCCTAATAAGGGCAAAAAAAAATATGAGAACAGATTATCCAACTTACGAGGTGACATAAAAAAGACCTGGATAAGTGTAAGGTACTTGCCCTTGGTAATGAAAATAACCCTCGAAGCTATAATCTAGTTGAAGTAGAGCTTGGTCATACAGAATGTGAAAAAGTCTTGGGAGTCATGGTAAGCAGAAATCTAAAGCCAAGACAGCAGTGCCTCAGTGTGCGCAACAAGGCCAACAGATTACTTGGATTTATCTCAAGAAGTATAAGTAACAGAAGTCCAAAAGTTATTTTACAGCTCTATACATCACTAGTGAGGCCTCATTTAGATTATGCTGCTCAGTTTTGGTCCCCTTACTACAGGATGGACATAGACTCATTAGAGAACATACAGAGAAGAATGACTAAAATGATTTACTGTGTAAGGAACCTCCCGTATGAAGATAGACTTAAAGCCTTAAATCTCCACTCTCTGGAGAGGCGTAGAATGAGGGGAGATATCATTGAAGTGTATAAGTGGATGACGGGCATAAACAAGGGAGACATTAATAAAGTACTGAGGGTGTCGAACCAGGTAAGTTGGATAAATTTAGATTTAGAAAGGACATAGGTAAGTACTGGTTTTCTAACAGAGTTGTAGATGCGTGGAACAGTCTTCCCAGTGGGGTGATAGAGGTTAGGACCTTGGGTAGCTTTAAGAAGAGACTGGACAAATATATGAGTGGGAGGGGCTGGGTTTGATTGGTGTCAAGGGGTACGGGAGTTATTTCTTGAGTAGCTTTAGGTAGATGTCGTTTTGATAAGGACCTGCCTCGTATGGGCCAGTAGGCCTTCTGCAGTGTTCCTACATTCTTATGTTCTTAAATACTAGGAACAAAAAAGATAACACGAAATAGCGAAATTGAATTAAAACCAGATGAACCCCAATTCCCACCTACTGAAACAGCAAACAGACTCAATGATTTCTTCTCCACTATAGGAAAAAACCTTGCCAATAAAATCCCAAGCTCAGATACCCCACCCAATGACTACCTCACTGGCAACTACCCGAACACACTGTTCCTAGCTCCGACTAACCCAACTGAAGTATCCCTTATTATCAACAAACTAAAAAAACAAGGCAGGAGATTTAAATACCTTACCACCCATTATATACAAAAAAGTGTCACAGGTGCTATCACGAATCATTGCAACACTAACAAATCCATTGAATCCTCTTCCTCTCCTACAGTTCTCAAAATAGCAAGGGTCACCCCGATCCATAAAGGAGGAGACCACACAGACTTTCATAACTATAGGCCAATATCCAACTTACACACTCTCTCTAAAATCTTTGAAAAATTAATCCATAAGCGTATCTATTCCTACCTCATCTCCCACAACATACTCAACCCCTGTCAATTTGGGTTCAGGCCTAATAAAAATACTAATGATTCTATTATCCACATGCTAGAACATATTTATACAGCAATAGAGAAAAAAGAAGTCCCACTGGGGATCTTCATTGACTTACGTAAAGCTTTGGATACAGTTGACCATGACTTGCTCCACATAAAATTGTCACACTATGGTATAAGAGGGCACTCCCTCAACTACCTAAAGTCATACCTCAGCAGCAGAAGCCAATATGTGTACACAAATGGGGCAAACTCTTCCGCACAGCCAATTACAGTTGGTGTCCCACAGGGAAGTGTCCTAGGCCCTCTTCTCTCTCTCATAAATGACCTACCAAATGCATCGCAACTACTCAAACTCACACTATTTGCAGGTGACACTACATACGTTTACTCTCACCCGAGCCCAGTCATGCTAGCCAATACTGTAAATACCGAATTACAGAAAATATCAACCTGGATGAGGACCAACAAACTTACTCTAAACATTGACAAAACCTACTACATTCAGTTTGGTAACAGAGCTACAGATGTGTCTCTTAACATAATGATAAATGGATCACCTATCACAAAACTCAGAGGGAAAATTCTTAGGAATCCACCTTGATAACAGACTCAAATTTCAAACGCATATACAACAATTTTCCAAAAAAAATTCCAAGACCGTAGGCATACTATCGAAGATACGGTACTATGTTCCACAGTCAGTCCTCCTGGCCCTATATCACTCACTTATTTACCCCTATCTCACCTATGAAATTTGTGCATGGGGCTCAACAACAATAAACCATCTCAGACCACTAATCACCCAACAAAAGGCTGCAGTCAGAATGATAACAAATTCCCACTACAGACAGCACACTCCACCAATATTCAAAACTAAACCTACTCACAGTACAAAACATCCATACTTATTACTGCACCTACTACATACATAGAACACTTAACTCTGACATAAACCCTCCCCTCAAACATCTCCTTACCAACCTCAACAGAACACATGTCCATCTCACGCTATGCAAAAACTCAATGCACATAAAAGGCCCTAAAATCTGGAATTCATTACCTGTGAATATAAAAGAAACACTGTTTATAAATTCAAGTCTCTTCTCAAAAATCACTTACTCACCCACAACTAAATAAATACTGAATAATTGTATCCCATAAATTGTATCTCATATATGTATCTCATTATTGTATCTCATAAATGTCAACCTGTGACCCAATCAAACTTTGTTACTATTTAACTTCATTACCTAACAGAATACTCCATTCTACTGATTACACAGCAACACAGTAAATGACCATATGACCTGTCTTTGTAATACTCATTTGTACTAAATTCTTATCTGTTTTACAATAATTTTTGTACCACTGAATATATCATTGCTTAGTTAATCTTAAGTTAATTTTAAGCCTGCCCATAATGCTCTGCATACAAGGGGCTTTGGCATGCTGCACTTTAAAAATTGTATTCCTTGTACTTCTCTGTATCATGTTCAAATTAATAAATAAATAAATAAAAAAGACTTGTGTACTACAAAACTCATATGTTCAAAGTGGGATGCATCTTATATTAGTTTCTCCTAACACATTCTTGTACGTTTTCTATAGCGATAGAGAAAATGAGTAAAGTTTGCTCTTGTCTGTTGAGGGAAACTTTCAAATTCGTGTGGGTAAAAGAGCTGCAAACACCAGAGAGAAATGAAACTTTTGTATTTTTATCCACACATCTTCATACATCTCATTATGGTAGTTAATACGAAAACGCTAAAGCATTTAGTTTATAGAAATGATTTCTGTAAACCTACATATACAATGGAAGAAGAGAGACTACAGAGCTAGCTACATACCTTGAAAGCGTTGGGACGACACATCTCTCCTCTGGTAATTTGAAGCAAGGCAAAGTAGTCCTGATTTTTAAGAAAAGGACCAAACTACAAAACAGTGTAACTGATACGAGAGAGAGACTCAGCAATCAACATTTGCACCAATAACTCACTACAGTTGTGACCGGGTGTGGAAGTGTGAATTGCTCATTACTCTAAAATTTGTTCATGATTGCAGCCATGTATACACGTAAGTAACCATTCTTACAGTATTCATTACCTTTGTAACTTGTGAGTTCATTACCTTTGTAACTTGTGAGTTCATTACCTTGTACCTAGTTCAGCCATCAAAACTTTGGAGCCCGGTCCCTGGACCCATTGTGTACCTCTGTAATCTGTAAATACCTTTGTAACTTGTCATGATTGTGACTAGACCTACCTGGAGTTCATTACCTTTGTAAATTGTGAGTTCATTACCTTTGTAAATTGTGAATTCATTACCCCTGTAACTTGCTCAGCTATCAAAACTTTGAGGCCCAGTCCCTGGACCCATTATGTACCTCTGTAATCTTTTGACTACCGCCCACTGGATGGGTATGGGGTGCATAATGAACATATTAAACTGTTAAACTGATATGAATTGTATGTAATGTTATGAAGATGGTCACTAGAGTAATGGAGCACCTGAAAGAAGCGGGATCATAAACAACAGCCAGCACTGTTTTAGATGATAAACCCCATCTTAAAAAATCTACCGTTAACGAAAATTAGGCACGAGTGAGAGATGAGTGGACTGCATAGTTTTAGGCCGTAAGAAGACGTATCGCACAAGTGACTGGGACGAACACTAGAGGACCAGGCAGGCATAACGGGGAGAGAAACCATATATTATTGTCTGGGAAGGTGTATCAGAAATGGGTAAGATCGACAAAAGAAACAGAGGTATCCCTGTTTGCATATGACAAGAAACTAATGAGAAGAATACGAAAGAGACAACGAAAGTCTGTAAACAGTTCTGTACAACCAGTAGGATTGGTCTGCCAAATGGTTATTAGAATTTAACCCAAGCAAATACAAAGGTATGAAAATCAGGGAGGGGCAAAGAAAAACGGAAACAAAAAACAGGCTCAGATGACAAAAGCTGCAATCTTCCCTGAAAGGAGGACATCGGGGTGAGCACAATTTCGATTATTTTGTGTGAGGTGCACATCACGCGAATAGCAGTTGTTGCAAATTCGAGAGTGGCTTTCAGGAATCTCACTATATAAGTAATTTTCAATAAAAGTACAAATGTTTGCAATGAGACGAGTCTCAGAGGTAATGATAGGAAATATGAGAGGCTAAAGGAACTAAATATGACAGAGGACAGAAGGACCAAGGTTGACATGATTATAATCTACGAAGTACTGAGGAGGATTGATAGAGTGGACTTGGTAAATCTATTATAAACGCAGATCTCGGGTACACGAAGGCGGAGCTGGAAATTAAAAACACTGATGAGTTACAAGGATGCTTGGAAATTTTTCTTTAGCCATGGTGTGGGCATGAAGTGAAACGACTTAAACAGTGAAGGAGTAGAGTCAGGATCAATACATAGTTTTAAGAATAAGTACATGATAGGGCTCACACAGCCAAGGAAGGGGAAACCCAACAGTGGCAAGCAGAGAGGCAGGACCAGGAGCTAAGACTAGAATCGTGCAATCAAAATAGGTGACTACAAATTGGTGGGTAATTTCTAGTGACTTGTTCCAGTAGTTGAACCTCACGGGTATTGATCTGTTCAGACGGAGAAAGAAGCTCTTGTTTCGTTCATGTCATATCTTTCAAATAAGAGTAGTTACAACCAGTTGTATTTGTGTAGATGCGCCGTCTGATGAAGGTATCCCGTATTTCTTATTAATGCCAGTCCCCTGAGCCTCGATGAAAACGGCTGGAATAGTTGTAAGTGCGGCATAAGTTGATAATACAGTTAAATATTAATGCTGAACATATGAAAGGAATCAAGAGAGAAATTCAAGTCATCATATGGAATCTAATGTCTAAATTTCAATAATTAGGTTCTTTCAGAGAAACAGAAGAGAATCTATCCTAAAATATACAAACACATTAAAATTGAAGCAGCTCAAATGTTGCATTATCACGTTATGAGTCTGAAAAACCCGAAGTAGATGCAGCACTCGGAAATTATCACATGAAATGCAGTAACTCACTTTTTTTCAGTTTCTTGAAAAAAGCGAACTGTTTGCTACACACGATAAAATCAATCAATACTTTTCTCAAAGACTGACCAGCTTTTATGAAAGATAGTTTTATGTAACCTAGTGTACAGTAAAAACATACGAATGTTTAAGAATGGCATTGAGAGCACATAGATGTTATAAGCAACTAGAACAACATTAAGTTGATTTAGGTGGCCTGGTGGCTAAAGCTCCCGCTTCACACACGGAGGGCCCGGGTTCGATTCCCGGCGGGTGGAAACATTTCGACACGTTTCCTTACACCTGTTGTCCTGTTCACCTAGCAGCAAATAGGTACCTGGGTGTTAGTCGACTGGTGTGGGTCGCATCCTGGGGGACAAGATTAAGGACCCCAATGGAAATAAGTTAGACAGTCCTCGATGACGCACTGACTTTCTTGGGTTATCCTGGGTGGCTAACCCTCCGGGGTTAAAAATCCGAACGAAATCTTATCTTATCTTATCAAATAAAATCATGTACTGACTTAATTTTTGACCAGAAGAAACATTCTTCAGTTATTTCACAGAACCTAATTTGATTAATTAAACTTGCACACGATAACATACACAACTTATCAAGAGACGCTTCCTTTCCTTTGAGGAAAACACATCATTAAAAGTTTAAACCTGACCAGAAGAAGAATTTTTTCGGTAACTGAGCGGAGTCAACAAAACTTCAGCCCGCACAGCCTAAACCCGTGAAACGATCCAGCCATTTCATACGATGCATCAGCCACTGAAGAGTACTGCCGTTCACAATTATTGTATCTTAATTATAGGAAAGTGCTAAACCTGGAGGGGTCATATAGGTAACACGAGCATAAACGGGAAGATAATGCATTAAGGTAAAATAATAATATACTATTTCAAGGTTAAAAGTTGGCAAAATGGCCGATCAAAGAAGTCTTTCACCAGTAATCACATTGAACCAAAAATATGGGAATGTCCTTTGTAGCACTGTGCATGGGGCACCCACGCATATAAACAGACCCATGAATTTTGCCCAAAATGCACTATACATGAGTTGAATTTTTTATGCCGATCAAATAAGACGTTTTCGAGTAATAAACGAAATTTTATGAAAATCCTGGTGAAAATGTTCCGAAAGGTCCATCTTCCTCAAGCGTAAAAACGCTATAAATCCGCTGATTTTTATTTTTTCAAGTTTAATTTTCATATTTACATTCTGAAGGTTTTACAGCCCTGTAAGAAAAATAACATTTTTTTTATTTAAAAATTTGATCAAATGACATAGCATATTGGCACCCACACTGCTCAAAAAAATATAAAAATATTTCTGCACAGCCATTTAAGATTTGAAGCTCATCGGAAGAGGCATTTACTAGTTATTACTCTGGAAACAATTTCCTTAATAAATTATTAAACTGAAATTTACACAGCTGAAGATAAATGACAAGCTTCGTTTTAATTCAATATTTATTGAATAAATAATGAATATCACTATTCTATAACATTTTCAAATTGGAACTTACGCCACACAATTGCAGCGTGATTCTTGTATTCAGGAAATCATACCAGTGGTGAAAATTTGAAGCTATGGAGAAGGAGCCTAGTCACTTGGGTTATCTCAAAGTCGTTAAAAACAGTGGATATAACCTCGCTTCGCAAAGCAATAGCAAAGCACTATTGACCAATAAGACTAAGGTCCCATATCAAAATCTTTGAAAGAGCAGCAAGGATTTAGAGCAGGTCGCTCCTACCTGTCGCAACTGCTGGAGCACTACGACATGTCTCTGATGCACAGGAAGGCAAAAGTTTTCGAAAAGTGATAACTTGGTGTAACAGAGCACAAAATGCAAAAGAAATAACTGGAAAAGTGGGCAGATGAATTTCTAACTAATAAATCAACTCAGTAATTGTCAACAAAGTTAAGTCAGAAACTGTCACAGAATTCGCCGCCATTTGTTTCCTCGGCTGATTCTAGAATTTGAATGAGTGTGACATATATCGAGGTTACAGTAAATCTCCAAGCTCAAAGAAACAATGTCTGCTAGTGGGCAGCAGAAAACATTATGATATTGAATGGAGTAAATAAAAAATTCTAACCGCATACCAAAGCGAAAAAATTACGTGCATGAATTAGGCGTGATGTCAGATCTCACTTTCAAGGATCACAAGTCATCCCAACCGCGAGGAAAATGATAAGATGGATAATGAGATAATGTTGGTTCTCTTAAGTCTCTTGTTTTCTCTAGGCTGGAATATTACTATATATTAGTAACCCTTAAAGGTGGGCGAAATTGCTACTCTGAAGAACGTACTTTGAATCTTCATGGAACTTGTAAATTCAGTCATGCGCCTAAATTACCGAGAACTCTTTGGAACGAGGGCGATAAAAGAAATAGATCATACTTTACACCTGGAAAATCCTAGATGGATTGGTCTCAAATCTACACACAGAAATCACTCATAACGAAAACAAGAGGCTTGGCAGACGACGCCAAATACCCCTAGTAGAAGTGTGTGAGTAAACTACAAGACAACACACGAAGCGTCAAAGGTTCAAACTCCATTGGTGTCTTCAGGTGGAAACTGGCTAGGTTCCTGATGTCATTTAATAATCAGCCATGCTTTCTTTCGTGCGCTGGACTGTCTGCGGCCAGCAATAACAGCCTGGTTGATCAGGCCCAGATCCACTAGGAGCCCTGGTATGGTACTGGGTCGTGGGGTCGTTGACCCTCGGGTAACCCTCCAGGTAGGCGTAAGACGTCGTCGCCTCTACATTAACCCATAAATTTTATTTCAACTTCCTTAAGGGCTGAAACTGTGTGGGTTATACAGCACAAGTGTTGAAAGCTCTTTCCTACACCTGCTACCTACCTCTCCTATAGCTGACCTTGCTACTGACAAGTCACAGTCGCTCTACATCAAGAAGCATCCCTTCTATCCCCATCGGGGAGGAGAATCTGTAACCTACACACCATCGCCTTTACTCTTTCACGATGCTTTCGTATCGTGTAAAGAGTTAAACTAGCCAGTGGAGTCATAAATGACTCCAAACTAGCCCTTGCTGCCGCTGGAAGGACCTACTTTGCAGGTCAAATTCACAGCAGTCCACTCTCTGAAGACTCCTTCACTGTCGTCCTTACTGACGACAATAACGCATCAAAATTCATGTACGACACCGCAATGAAAACACTCTGTGATCGACAATTCAACGTGCTTCCTTCACCTTTCCTGTTGGCGATACTTTCTCTTTTTGTCAACCAGTTGATCAAGATCATCACATCCCTATCAACTGATGACCTGAAGACCTCTGTCGAGGAACAAAACACTTGAACTTCGATTGACAAAATCTCCAGAATTCCAAACGCTTCTTCAATGGACAAACTCATCATTTCCATCATCGATATTGCTACCAAAGCGCTTTCTGATGGCCTAGCCATCCCCTACTACCATATTTATGTTAGGTAAAAGGACACAAGTGCAACTAATGTAACATTTTTTTGTGGCAACGTTTCACTCTCCAGGAGCTTTATCAAGCCGTTACGGCTTGATAAAGCCTCTGGAGAACGAAACGTTGCCACAAAATGTCACATTAGTTGCACTTGTCCTTTTACCTAACATTGTCGGTAATTCTAAAAATATTAATATATTCATCCACGACACATTGAACCAGAACGTTATGCTCATGTCTCACCGTGCTGGAACTGTTAATTTTATCACTCAACGACCGACTATCCCATTAAGACAAGAAATTCTGTTCCAGCTGCCGAAAAGATGGTCACGATTTCAAAGCCTGTTCCACCACCAATGCCACTTCAACCTGCCTCAACTGCAAGTGCACTCATCATATCCTTGCAGCCAAATGCCCACTAAGGAAGTGCTGACTAAGAAAATCGAAGAAGAAGCATAGAAGAGCAGCCCCAAATCGCTGACATATGCCGCCATAACAAAACTACAGTCTGATATCAAGAAAATTCAAGCTACACAACAGCCAAATCCAGCACCTCCCTCTCTCCACTTCAGGACGCGGCTCTCTCCATGGTGGTGTATGCGCACCTTTGAATGCAGCCAGTCTAGGCACATTCAGCACCACCATCAAACTATTCCGACTTAACATGCCTGCCTTCGTTTTCCCTGGCTGTACACCTTCAGCTGACATCCTCAGGATTCTTCCTATCGTTGTTATCTTCACTACTGCTGACCTGTCTCCTACAGCACAAGCAGCTGTTCCAGCACCTTCCACAACCACCGCTCATGCTGCCTCTACAACCGCCTCCCAACCTGATGTTACACCACCAGTTCACCTCTTTTTTTTTTTTGCACAGGGTTTGACAAGGTTAGGTTAAGGATCCCTAGCTTTATTGACAAGCTATTTACAGGTTAAGGATTCCTGTTACCTACATCAGCTCATTTGAAAGCATTTTGATATTTATGAGACATACAAGTAGGGAACAGGATGAACTTGGAGCCATCTGTGAGCCAGCATTTTCATTTGATCAGCTAACTTTATCTCGTTGACATAATGCTGTACGAATGTGTTCCATACTTGAGTCATCCTGGGGATAAATGATCTCAGATAAAGTGATGGTCTGGAGAAGGGTACAGTCAGAGTGAAGTTGCTGCTTTCTGCCCGTCTTGTGGCATATTGTTTCACGCTGTCCTCGAAGTGAATCCAGGTGTGGTACTTTAATAATATTGGCCTTGTACATAACAGTAAGCCACCCACATCCCTCCTGTGTTGAAGGCTCTGCTGAAATGACAGATCTATCGAGGAATAGTCCAGGCGAGAGATTAGACGTCTTGCTCTGTTCTCTACTCTGTCAAGCTGTCGCAGATGAGAGGGGGGACAGGCAAACCAGAAAAGTGGAGCATACTCAAGGTGTGAGCGTACTTGTGGCTCGTACAAAATCTTGCAACCCCTGCTGTCAAGCAGATGCGAGATGCGGCGAAGTGCTGTAAGCTTCCTGGCTGCCTTGTTCGCAAGATTTACAATGTGGTTCTTCATGGTCAGTTTGAAGTCAAATTTCTCCACAGCTCCTGTCGACCCTCAGTCATCTGTTAGCACCATGGTAGACTCCTCTACTGAACACATGTCAGAAGAAGATATTGACGACTCTAGCACACCAACATGGGAAACCGTTACATTCTACACTGCTCCATCTAACGCCTACACCATGACCTGCACTGAACTCTACAAAGGCCTCGGTGCAGGAATTGTCACTCGAGCCTCTACGATTCGCCTTTGGAAACAAGACAAAAATTTACCACCTCTCTAGGAACAGCTTCAAGAAATTTGAGAATGGCTCTTCTACAAACCTGCCACCTTAATCACGTCAAATAACACCACCAGCAAGCTGCCCTCTGATGTTCTTACCTGCCTGCTCTGTCCTGCGACGTAACCTGCTTCCAGTTTATCAAGACTGAAGACCTTCAACCTCCTCAAGACCATTGCAGCTGAGCCTACTCTTCCTGATTCTTAAGTCTGTCCCAAGATCTCCTAGCTGCTGGGTTAAGCTCTGGCACTTTTTCCACGACTGTAGACACTCCTCTCCAAGGCTAATTTCGCCTGTCCCATCTTCCCAGCTCACCCCACATGGGGTCTTACCTAAACTTTGTCTTGTCATAGTTCGAGAAACAATGGAATAAGTGTCATGTCACAGGGACGGCTGTGTGAAATGCCTATCTTGAGGCATTTACATTATCGTATGATGAGCTGAATGAGTTTCTCTAAGCCACTTTAATGACCTCCAGCTGGGCTGTGGTTCGTACGTCGGTTTGCGTGCGGTCAGCAGTAACAGCCTGGTTGATCAGGCCCTGATCCACCACGAGGATTGGTCATGGTCCTGGCCGCGGGGACACCCTTCAGGTATACTCCAGGTATTGTGGGGGATGTTTTAATGCTGGTGAAAGGCTCTCAATCCAAGTAATGTGAGCTACGTTTCCCTTCCCATAAAACCTGATTATCTCCCATTACCATGCGTTGTATGGCTCCCACGGGTTTACCGCTCCCTCATAAATGTGATAATCCCCGTCAGTTGATTTTTTTTTTAAATAAATGATTTAAATCATGCATAAGCTTTGCAGGCCTAGCCTCTGTAAATTCTTGTATGTTAACCTGTATACGTAAGATTTAAATCAATGTACACATGAATTATCCAGTCAGTTAATTAAAGGATTTGACGTCAAAGGTCAACAATAAACAGATCACCTCATTTCGCACTTCATACGCTCCAGCTAACCAGAGTTCTTCACTCGGCTCGTCATACGCTCCAGCTAACCAGAGTTCTTCACTCGGCTCGTCATACGCTCCAGCTAATCGGAACTCTTCATTCAACTCGTTATACGCTTAAACAAACAGAGAGCCTCGCCCAACTCGTTATACGCACCTCATATGCTTTGTATACCTTTTTAACATTAGATACATAGCATACTGCAAATTCCTTGTACCCAAAACTTTAATTCATTTTGATTCTTTTACAGTCATTTTTGCCCATTACATAATTTTCTGGACTTAAGCTTTTCCACACAAAATATGACTGCCAGCAGATTTTATTCTTGTGACTGAGACCCACAGAAGTCGGTAAAAAAAAGCATGCCTAGTTTTACCGTTAGGTGAATGTGGCCAACAGGAGGTTTAATGAAACTGTCTCGAGACCTGGTCATGGACCGGGCCGCGGGGGCGGTGACCTCCGGAAAACACTCAAGGTATACCTATCGCCGTGCCTTGGAATCGAATGTTAGTCCTCGTGACTGTGAGTCGAAAGGGGTTACGGGTAGCTATGTGGAGGTGAATCAGGAATGGGTAGGGAATGGTTTGCTGGTGTTAAGGAATGGGAGGGATTGGTATGATGGAGTTCAGAAAGGGGTTATATGCTTGGGGTTGAACGATGGGTAGGCAGTTGTATGCTATGGTTTAGGAATGGGAGGAAGTAGTATTCTGGGATTTAGAAGAGCCATTTTCTTGTCATTAAATAGAAACCGGTCTTTTTTAATAAAATTGGCAATTTAAATATTAATAGCTCAAAGTGAAAGCCAAGCTTTATTTTAATAAAGCCCGTCAACAGTGAAAGTTTGAAGTCTATCAGAAAAGTTATTGTCATGTAATTCCTCAGAGTCCAACGATTCCAAGTTTAACAGTATCATTAAAAATTTCCAATTTGTATCTAAATTCTTAAGGACCGCATCAGCGTTAATATTTC
This sequence comes from Cherax quadricarinatus, assembly GCF_038502225.1. Classification (NCBI taxonomy): domain Eukaryota; kingdom Metazoa; phylum Arthropoda; class Malacostraca; order Decapoda; family Parastacidae; genus Cherax; species Cherax quadricarinatus. The sequence continues at coordinate 23,824,768 of NC_091330.1, read as the reverse complement.
CAAGCTGATGAGAGGAATTCTTTAGTTTTTAATGGAAATCAGCATCACTAACTGAACGAAAATGACATTATCTTTGTCAGTAAGCTGTGAGTAACTTTTAAGAGAACCTAACTTATCGCTGACTTGCTGAAAATTTTAAGCCAGTCCTAATAAGTATTCTCCAGTTATGACACAAGTTCCATCAATTCCAGGTTTTATAAAATAATATTTTATAAAATAGTCAATTTTTTTTTTATTTTTTTTTATCACACTGGCCGATTCCCACCAAGGCAGGGTGGCCCGAAAAAGAAAAACTTTCACCATCATTCACTCCATCACTGTCTTGAAAGAAGCATGTTTACACTACAGTTATAAAACTGTAACATTAACACCCCTCCTTCAGAGTGCAGGCACTGTACTTCCCATCTCCAGGACTCAAGTCCGGCCTGCCGGTTTCCCTGAACCCCTTCATAAATGTTACTTTGCCAGCACACAAACTTAGTGGGCACCATCCTGGCCGTGAAGTGCATGAGCCATTAAGCATTAAATTTATTTAGGAGAGGTAGACTCATTTTAACATGATTCAACGGGAATAAAAATCTTACATTAAATCGTAGATGTGTATCTAAATTTCACTCTCCGTTGAATTAGGAAGCACCGTTGTTGAACGTGTGAATTTACGCCGCAGAAGGTTTTGGAAGCTATTGAACCATTCCAGAATGCTGGAATAGCGTCATCCAATTGCTCGTATAGTCTTGCCCTAGATACTGTACATCAGCATTCAAATGTTAAGAACATAAGAAAGAAAGAACGCTGCAACAGGCCTACTGGCCTATGCGAGGCAGGTCCATTTCTCTCACCGGCCTTGACCTAGTCAGGTCAATCACGTCACTTAAGGGAGGAGCACGGCATCCGACCTAGTCCTATGTTAATATTTTTAGCACGCTATTTGCATCCCTTTTATTAATTACTGTTTTCCATTTATACACCTCAATCATATCCCCTCTAATTTTACGCCTCTCTAGGGAAGATTTCTGATACATGGGATCAACTTCGCCATCCTCCTCTGTACGTTTTCCAGTGCATTTATATCCATTTTGTAATACGGTAACCAAAACTGCGCAGCATAATCTAAATGAGGTCTAACCAAAGTTATATAGAGTTGACATGACTCACGAAATCGTATTGACACGATTGCATGTAATTACTTGCTGGATGAATCTTATTGTGGCTTGCTGGTCCAGTGGCTAACGCGACGGTCTGGAGTTTTGAGAGACTCTGATCGCAGGTTCTATCCCCGCCCGTGGTATGGTTTATATAGAGTTGAACAACCTGAGGACTTCTATTATTTATACTTCTTGCTATGAAGCCAAGAATTCTGTTAGCTTTATTGCGAACACTTATGCACTATTGTCTTGGTATCAGATAACTGTTAACCAGAACTCCTAAATTCTTTTCGCAATCCGTAGTATTAAGATCTACATTATTTAGTTTATATGTCTCATGATTATTTTCCTGTTCAACATTTAGAACTTCGCATTTGTCTATATTAAACTGCATCTGCCACTTATCCGACCATTGCATCAGTCTATCCAAATCATCCTAGAGTGCTCTAATGTCCTCATTAGAATGAATTGGACGGCCTATTTTGGTGTCATCAGCAAATCTGCTTATGTCGCTATTCATTCCCTCATCTATGTCGTTTGTGGCCTGGTGGCTAAAGCTCCCGCTTCACACACGGAGGGCTCGGGTCGATTCCCGGCGGGTGGAGACATTTCGACGCATTTCCTTACATCTGTTGTCCTGTTCACCTTGCAGCAAATAGGTACTTGGGTGTTAGTCGACTGGTGTGGGTCGCATCGTGGGGGACAAGATTGAGGACTCCAATGAAAATTAGTCCTCGAAGACGCACTGACTTTTTTCGGTTATCCTGGGTGGCTAACCCTCCAGGATTAAAAATCCGAAGAAAATCTTATGTAAATTGTGAACAACAAAGGGCCCAACACTGACCCTTGCAGAACACCGCTTGTGACGTGCCCCCATTCTGATTTCTCTTCATTTATGCAAACTCTCTGCTGCCTATTTGTCAGCCCTACCTGTACCCAGAAAGAAATTTCTTCTCCTATTCCGTGTGCCTGAAGTTTCCCCAACAGCCTCTGATGTAGAACTCTATCGAAAGCCTTACTGAAGTCCATATACACAATGTCATATTCATTACCATGATCTACCTCCTCAAATACCGTAGTGAAGAAAGTAAATTCGTAAGACAGGAACGCCCCTTAGTAAAACCGTGCTGAGGGTCATTAATCAATTTATGCCTTTCGAGATGGCTACGAATTGCTAAGGCAATTATTGATTCCATAAATTTACCAACTATGGAAGTAAGGCTTATCTGTCTATAGTTCGAAGCTAAGGACCTGTCACCTGCCTTGTAAATAGGTATTACATTTGCCATTTTCCACTTGTCTGGCACTATGCCAGTTTGTAGTGATATATTGAAAAGATTAGCCAAAGGTATGCTAAGTTCCTCTTTACATTCCTTTAAAACCCTCGTAAACATTTCATCAGGGCCTGGGGATTTGTTAGGTTTTAATTTCTCTAATTGTCTGAGGACCATGTCACTAGTTACCATAATCGTTCATAGTTTATTATCGTCCTGTTCTACATAATTTATTATTTTTTGGAATTTCGCTAATATCTTCCTGATTAAAAACTGAGAAAAGGTAAGTATTGAAAAGTTCACACATTTATTTCCTTATCACTGTCAGTGATCTGACCAGAGTTACTCTTAAGTGGGCCTATCTTGTCCCTAATCTTACTTCTGTATACCTGAAAGAACCCTTTTGGGTTAGTCTTCGAATCCCTTGCGACCTTAGCTTCATAATCCCTTTTTGCTTTTCTTATTCCTGTGTTTTATTTCTCTCTCTAATTGAATATATTGATTTCTTAACTGCCCTTTCCCTCTTTTGTTACACCTATATATGCCTCTTTTTGACCAGTGAGATGTTTTAATCTATTATTTATCCATTTAGGATAGTTTTTATTAGATCTAATTTCCCTACTCGGGACAAAAGTCGTCTGGGCAGCTAGCGCTATGCTCTGAAATACGTCACATTGGCAACCAACCCTATCTACCTGACCCATAGTAAGGTCATCCCAACTTAGCCCACCCAGGTAATTTCTCAGTCCCATGAAGTCGGCCAAGTGACTCGATTGCGGTTATATGGGTAATTACACGATATGTTGAAACTAAGTGATTTGTGATCACTTTCCCCTAGCTTATTATTAACCTCAAGATTAACTAGTGATTCTTTGTTAGCAAGAACCAAGTCAGGCAGGTTGTTTCCTCTAGTTGGTTCTGCCACAAACTGTTTTAAAAAGCAGTCCTGAACCGTATCAAGAAAGTCACTAGACTCAAGATTTCCTGTCATATTGTTCCAATCAATTTGTCTAAAGTTAAAATCTCCCATTAACACAACATTTTCATATCTAGACGCCTTACGAATTTCGTCCCATAGCAGCCTACCACACTCCCTGTCGAGGTTTGGGGGCCTATAAATCTTGCATCTTGTCTAACACAACAATTAAAATTATATCTGACACACTTCACCGCTCCACCACTCTTCCTGTTGACCCAATGAATGTGGAATAGTTTATAACCCTTCATGTTGCATTCAGAAGGCATTTCTCTATCTTTCAAGTTGAACCAGGTCTCTGTTATAGCATTAATACCTATATTCCCTGCACTTGCAAGTAATCTTGGCTCATCTATCTTATTTTTTATACTCCTACTATTTGTATAGTAAACATTAAGGGAGCTAGTCACTCGTTGCCCTCTACTATCTCTCTTAGTTTGTTGAGCAATTGCTTTGCCTTTACTAGCAACTTTATTTTGAACATTGTCTTTTAAACATATCCCTGAGGTATCCTAGTAATATCTGCTGTTTTCAACCCTAATGCTGCAGCCTGATTGTTTCCCACAAACACCCATACCTCCATAATCTATCAGTTTAAATTCCTAGACAAGTCATCAATGACCCCCCCCCTCAATCGAATTGGCTAATGCAACCACTCCAGTCCCACAGAGATGAACCCCATCCCATGCATACATATCATGCTTGCCGTAGAATTTGTCTCAGTTATCAATAAACGGGGATTGCAAGTTCCTGCAGTACCTGTCTAGCCAGAAATTTATACCAATTGCCCTAAATTTCTAGGCAAGATGCTACATATGATTGAGATCCCTCCCTTGTTTGCAATCGTGTCATTACGATTTCGTGAGTCATGTTGACGGCAGTGAAGGGACTTGAGCTAGAGTTCGTCACAGCTAGCTGGAGATTCGTCTGTAAAAACTTGCATTTGTGGTCACAGTGGTGCCTGTGCTAACCTTCCTATGGTGTAGAAATATACCTAGTTGGACGAATCTTATTGTGGCTGGCTGGTCTAGTGGCTAACGCGACGGGCTGGAGTTTTGAGACTCTGACCGCGGGTTCAATCCCGGCCGGGGTATGGTTTGTTTGCAATCGTGTCATTACGATTTCGTGAGTCACCTGACTTGTACTTATCCAGCAGCTCCTGTCTCCTGCCCTTCCTGATGTCATTTCCACCAGCACTGAGACAGATAATGGGCTTGTTCCCATTACCTGACACATCCAACCTGCTGACTCACCAACACCAGCTCCTGGGAGGCACACCCGTTGTCTGACCTTCCTATCTTTATTACAAAAAGCACAGTTTATATATCTTACCTGAGAATCTCCTACAATTAGAATATTCTTACCTTGATTAGCAGGGGAGTCAGTGGTACCTTTAACCTCACTAACCACTGAAGTACATTCGTCCTGGAAAACAGAGAATCGATTTCCTACCTTCGCATCTTCTCTATTAACCTTCCTTATCTTCCTTCTTCCTGAATTGTGAACCACTTACCACTTAAAGAGGCCGCAACTCTTTAGCTCACTGCTGGTATCCTTTTCCTCACCAGCTCCAATCATCTCATACTCCCAAACCCATCTAGGCGAAGCTTCAGCCTCCTATTTTCCTCCTCAAGAAGTAGAACCTTCTTCTTCAGCACTTTAACCTGAGATTCCAAAATACTACAGCAGGCCATGGTGCTCAGTAACACCTCACCCTAATTCCCAGACAGCTGAAGACAGTGGATGAGGTCTCTTCCTGTTATGAAAACGAAAAGTTGGAAGTGAGAAAAGGTCCCTCTTCAGAGATGCTTAATAATGACTGGGAAGCAGAATAATTGTGAGCACCCTTCACAATTTCTGGTAATGTTTATTAAAATATGCACCAATTAAAAACTGAAATGGGAGAGCAGTGAATTAATCTTTATTACGTACCCTAATTGGCAATTATGTCTCCCAGTACTGAGTTAATGAAAAATGTCAAAATCACCCTATGATATACGCGTGCTCTGTCTATTCTGGTAAATTTCTCAGAACTGTGTATCACATGTGATGAATCACGAGAAAAACATGGATAATGTCAATTTTATGAATTAAACTGTGTCTTATCTAACATTTTACTCCAGTTCTTGGCTATATTCCCCATACAGGTTTAGAGCATGTTTTGAGTATAATAAAACTCCAGTTCTCAGTGAGTAATAACCTTCAAGGATTTGATTAATCACTTTTCTAAAGATTCTATATATGTAGGTGTGTCAACAGGGCGAACTGAAATATTTACATAGTGGTAGTAATATAGTGACAGTATGTCTCCATGCTAGTACTGAGCCTCTGGGCTCCTACTCACACTTTGCTGCTTGTCTTCAGAGCCTACTGGCCATACTCTCTTATGTCGTCTTTTCTGTCAAGATTTAAGGATTACCTGTATAGTCAGGCCCAGTTACAAGGCAGAGCTTGCTGAAGCTTTGAGTTATCACCATGTAGGTCAAGTAGTTCTCTGTGCTGTATTTGGACAATCAAAGTTATTTTCATGACTCTGTTTATATTTCTCTAACGGATTCAACAGGGACAACGTGATGGAGATAGTTTATTCAGCAGAAAATTGGAAACTGTGTCCCTTGACATAGATCTTTGTTAAATAATGATCCGAAACTGAATAAACATTCGCTGGCTTACGAAAGATAGGTATTACACTACATTTAAAAAACAGTAGTCAGTAGTTTTGGTCAACAACATTGTATCCTTCCCTAACACACTTCATGGGACAATGAGACCTGGAAGATAGCAAGCTTTATTGCCCTTATGTTGCTTTTTGAGATGATCCTGTATTCGCACTGTGGACTGTGATTTTTAACTCTTTCTTCTCTCTGTTCGTCATAAAATTTCTTTGGTATACATAATATATACAAAAATGAAAAGTAATTTTACCAATTTGGTTCATATGTATATTAAGCAAGCTATCTCAACATGTCAACATTTTTCTGTTTCGTTGCTACATAAAACTGTGCACTAATTTCTAATTGACTGTTGGACATTTTAATGTGTCGCGCTCTGGCAGCAAGACTGCTAATTGTTGGTGTTATGGTAATCAGCTAATCAGTTGATGTACATAGGCTGCTCCCACTCTGTCACCACACAGTCTCCAACACATTATTTCAATGTTTACTAAATTTATGATTACGATACATTTTACAATTCAGAGCAGCAAGATATTTAAAACAACATTGTTTATCGTAGAATCTTATGAAAAAGTATTACTTTTGAGAAACAAAACACACGCTACATCTCTGCTGCTGTATTTTTCACCAAAATTTGTAATATACAGAAGGACATTATTGTAAGGAAGTTTTTCTGTTTTAAGTGACATAAAGCTAGATAATACAAATAATTACGGAATATCTGTTTTTTAAATAATACATCCGTGTGTTTAATGAATGTCTTTTTATCTTCTGTGCCATATCATCCATGATATTCAATATACTATTTTGCACTGTGTTCCTGGAGTGCTGGTATTCCTGTAATGATTGTTTCCTTGTGGTGAATTTTGTAACTGGCGCATTGTGTGTAAGCGCGAGCGCGCACGTTTATGTGCATATATGCAATGTGTAATATATATATGTCGTGCCGAATAGGTAAAACTTGAGATTTTGGCTTAAATAGCAACGCTCTTCTTGCCGAATAAAGCAAGGGAAAATTTGTGCATGCAATAATTTCGTAAAAATCATTCTGAACCTAACGATATTTCATTGTGTTTGTTTATTATTAAATTACTTTAAACTTATGGATTAGGCTAAATTAAATTGCTCTTCTTATAATAAGGTTAGGTCAGTTTTCTAAGGAAGGACTTAATTTAAAATGAGTTCTTGCTAATTGACCCATTTTACCTAATCGGCACCGCGCGCGCGCGCGCACACACACACACACACACACACACACACACACACACACACACACACACACACACACACACACACACACACACATATCACACACATCACACACACACATCACACATCACATACATACACACATCACACTCACACAATCACATACATACAATCACACACAATCACATACACACAATCACACACACACATCACAGACACATCACACACATCACACACACACATCACATAACACACATCACATACACACACATCACACACACAATCACACACACAATCACACACACACACATCACACACACACACACACACACACACACACACATCACACACACACATCACACACACACACACACACACACACATCACAGACACACATCACAGACACACATCACACACACACACACATCACACACACATACATACACACACACACATCACACACATACACACACATCACACACACATCACACACACACACACATCACACACACACACACACACACACATCACACACACACATCACACACACATACATACACACACACACACAATCATACATCGCACGCACACACACACACACACACACACACACACACACACACACACACACACACACACACACACACACAACTTCCTGCGGGAGGTCCAGTGGGACAGAGAACTGGCAGGAAAGCCAGTAAATGAAATGATGGAATATGTAACAACAAAATGCAAGGAGGCAGTGGAAAGGTTTATTCCCTAGGGCAACAGTAACAACGGTCAACGGGAAGACCATAACGAGCCCCTGGTTTACCCGACGGTGTAAGGAGGCAAAAACAAAGTGCAATAGAGAATGGAAAAAGTACAGAAGGCAGAGAACACACGAAAATAGGGAGATCAGTCGCAGAGCCAGGAATGAGTATGCACAGGTAAGGAGGGAGGCCCAGCGACAGTATGAAAATGACATAGCATCGAGAATCAAGACTGACCCGAAACTGTTGTATAGCCACATCAGGAGGAAGATCAAGACTGACCCGAAACTGTTGTATAGCCACATCAGGAGGAAGACAACAGTCAAAGACCAGGTGATCAGATTAAGGACAGAAGGTGGAGAACTCACAAGAAATGATCAGGAGGTATGTGAGGAGCTGAACAGGAGATTTAAGGAAGTTTTTACAGTAGAGAGAGGAAGGGCTGTGGGAAGACAGCACAGAAGGGAACATCAAGAGGGAATATACCAACAAGTGTTGGATGACATACGAACAACTGAGGAGGAGGTGAAGAAGCTCTTAAGTGACCTTGACACCTCAAAGGCGATGGGACCGGACAACATCTCCTCATGGGTCCTTAGAGAAGGAGCAGAGATGCTGTGCGTGCCCTCTAACCACAATCTTCAACACATCCCTTAAATAGATGAATGGTTCAGAGAACCGACATGTTGATAAATTAGACACATGTACAACTCTTGGGTATCTTTATTGAGGAAACGTTTCGCCACACAGTGGCTTCATCAGTCCATACAAAGGAGAATCTTGAAGAACAGGAGGAGAATGAGGTAATCAGTCCCTCAACCTTGAGTCGATGTGGTCAGTCCATCAATCTTGAATAGAATACGGCATACGTGCTGAGAAGGAGCTTATAAACCGTTGGCAGGAGAGGTGAAGCAGTCATAGGTCGTGTAACATTTGTTCAATGTTGAAGTAGGTCGTGCCCAAGAATTAGGCAAGCGAAGAATTCCCAAGTATTAAGATCCCAAGAAGTTGCAGTGTCTGACAGGTTGTAGATGAATGGTTCAGAGAACCGACATGTTGATAAATTAGACACATGTACAACTCTTGGGTATCTTTATTGAGGAAACGTTTCGTCACACAGTGGCTTCATCAGTGGGCACGACCTACTTCAACATTGAACAAATGTTACACGACCTATGACTGCTTCACCTCTCCTGCCAACGGTTTATAAGCTCCTTCTCAGCACGTATGCCGTATTCTATTCAAGATTGATGGACTGACCACATCGACTCAAGGTTGAGGGACTGATTACCTCATTCTCCTCCTGTTCTTCAAGATTCTCCTTTGTATGGACTGATGAAGCCACTGTGTGGCGAAACGTTTCCTCAATAAAGATACCCAAGAGTTGTACATGTGTCTAATTTATCAACATCCCTTAAAACTGGGCAACTACCTGAGAAATGGAAGACAGCTAATGTAGTCCCCATATTTAAGAAAGGAAACAGAAACGAGGCACTAAACTACAGACCTGTGTCTCTGACATGTTGTTAGGTAAGACACATATGCAACAGTTAGGTATCTTTATTTCGAAACGTTTCGCCTACACAGTAGGCTTCTTCAGTCGAGTACAGAAAAGTTGATAGAAGCAGAAGATACTTGAAGAGGATGTAATCAGTCCATCACCCTTAAAGTTTTGAGGTGGTCAGTCCCTCAGTCTGGAGAAGAGCATTGTTCCGTTGTCTGAAACAATATGAAGTTGAAGTGACAGAATGGGGCCTTATATAGGGCCAGGAGGTGAGACGTAGGTTGCTTTGGGAGGGCAGGTCCCTCTCAAACCCAGCCGTTCTCACTAGTAGAGGTTGTCAAGTTGATAGTCTGTACCAAGATACCCTTGTGTTGCAGTGTCTGACAGAATGAACATTAAAATGGTATAAAATACCGACAGGTTGTTAGGTAAGACACATATGCAACAGTTAGGTATCTTTATTTCGAAACGTTTCGCCTACACAGTAGGCTTCTTCAGTCGAGTACAGAAAAGTTGATAGAAGCAGAAGATACCTGCCCTCCCAAAGCAACCTACGTCTCACCTCCTGGCCCTATATAAGGCCCCATTCTGTCACTTCAACTTCATATTGTTTCAGACAACGGAACAATGCTCTTCTCCAGACTGAGGGACTGACCACCTCAAAACTTTAAGGGTGATGGACTGATTACATCGTCTTCAAGTATCTTCTGCTTCTATCAACTTTTCTGTACTCGACTGAAGAAGCCTACTGTGTAGGCGAAACGTTTCGAAATAAAGATACCTAACTGTTGCATATGTGTCTTACCTAACAACCTGTCGGTATTTTATACCATTTTAATGTTCATTCTGTCAGACACTGCAACACAAGGGTATCTTGGTACAGACTATCAACTTGACAACCTCTACTAGTGAGAACGGCTGGGTTTGAGAGGGACCTGCCCTCCCAAAGCAACCTACATCTCACCTCCTGGCCCTATATAAGGCCCCATTCTGTCACTTCAACTTCATATTGTTTCAGACAACGGAACAATGCTCTTCTCCAGACTGAGGGACTGACCACCTCAAAACTTTAAGGGTGATGGACTGATTACATCGTCTTCAAGTATCTTCTGCTTCTATCAACTTTTCTGTACTCGACTGAAGAAGCCTACTGTGTAGGCGAAACGTTTCGAAATAAAGATACCTAACTGTTGCATATGTGTCTTACCTAACAACCTGTCGGTATTTTATACCATTTTAATGTCTCTGACATGTATTGTGTGCAAAGTCATGGAGAAGATTATCAGGAGGAGAGTGGTCGAACACCTGGAAAGGAACAAGATTATAAATGAAAACCAGCATGGGTTCATGGAAGGCAAATCTTGTATCACAAACCTCCTGGAGTTTTATGACAAGGTAACAGAAGTAAGACACGAGAGAGAGGGGTGGGTAGATTGCGTTTTCCTAGACTACAGGAAGGCCTTTGACACAGTTCCCCACAAGAGATTAGTGCAGAAGCTGGAGGATCAGGCGCATGTAAAAGGGAGGGCACTGCAATGGATAAGGGAATACCTGAAAGGGAGGCAGCAACGAGTCATGGTACGTGAAGAGGTATCACAGTGGGCGCCTGTTACGAGCGGGGTCCCACAGGGGTCAGTTCTAGGACCAGTGCTATTTTTGATATATGTGAACGACATGATGGAAGGAAGAGACTCTGAAGTGTCCCTGTTCGCAGATGACATGAAGTTGATGAGAAGAATTAAATCGGACGAGGATGAGGCAGGACTGCAAAGAGACCTGGACAGGCTGGACATGTGGTCCAGTAACTGGCTTCTCGAATTCAATCCAGCCAAATGCAAAGTCATGAAGATTGGGGAGGGGCAAAGAAGACCGCAGACAGAGTATAGGCTAGGTGGACAAAGACTACAGACCTCACTCAGGGAGAAAGACCTTGGGGTGACCATAACACCGAGCACATCACCGGAGGCACACATCAACCAAATAACTGCTGCAGCATATGGGCGCCTGGCAAACCTGAGAATAGCGTTCCGATACCTTAATAAGGAATCGTTCAAGACACTGTACACTGTGTATGTTAGGCCCATACTGGAGTATGCAGCACCAGTCTGGAACCCACACCTGGTCAAGCACGTCAAGAAGTTAGAGAAAGTACAAAGGTTTGCAACAAGGCTAGTCCCAGAGCTCAAGGGAATGTCGTACGAGGAAAGATTAAGGGAAATCGGACTGACGACACTGGAGGACAGAAGGGTCAAGGGAGACATGATAACGACATACAAGATACTGCGGGGAATAGACAAGGTGGACAGAGATAGGATGTTCCAGAGAGGGGACACAGGGACAAGGGGTCACAACTGGAAGCTGAAGACTCAGACGAGTCACAGGGACATTAGGAAGTATTTCTTCAGTCATAGAGTTGTCAGCAAGTGGAATAGCCTAGCAAGTGAAGTAGTGGAGGCAGGAACCATACATAGTTTTAAGAAGAGGTATGACAAAGCTCAGGAAGCAGAGAGAGAGAGGACCCAGTAGCGATCAGTGAAGAGGCGGGGCCAGGAGCTGAGTCTCGACCCCTGCAACCACAATTAGGTGAGTACACACACACACAGGTTTTCTGAACCATTTATACCAGGTGTACCTGAGAGAGAGACACACACACATCACACACATACACACATCAAACACACACACATACACACATCACACACACACACACCACACACACACACCACACACACACACCACACACACATCACACACACATCACACACACATCACACACACACACCACACACACATGACACACACATCACACACACACACCACACACACATCACACACACACACCACACACACATCACACACACACACCACACACACATCACACACACACACACATCACACACACACACACCACACACACATCACACACACACACACCACACACACATCACACACGTCACACGTCACACACACATCACACACGTCACACACACACACACACACACACTGAAGACTCAGACGAGTCACAGGGACGTTAGGAAGTATTTCTTCAGTCATAGAGTTGTCAGCAAGTGGAATAGCCTAGCAAGTGAAGTAGTGGAGGCAGGAACCATACATAGTTTTAAGAAGAGGTATGACAAAGCTCAGGAAGCAGAGAGAGAGAGGATCCAGTAGCGATCAGTGAAGAGGCGGGGCCAGGAGCTGAGTCTCGACCCCTGCAACCACAATTAGGTGAGTACAATTAGGTGAGTACACACACACACACACACACACACACACACACACACACACATACATATCACACACACATCACACGAACTTATCACAACAAACCAAATGTCTGTCGACAAGTGCCTTTGACAACTGGTAACTGATAATCCCCCTACCCACCAGTCGAGATTGAAACATGCATATTTAAACTCTTACTCTCCTCCCAATGTACTAATATTAATTTATTTTAAGCATAGTATTAATTTTACTTTAGCTAAATAATAATTTACCTGTTAAACATCAATTTCCACTTCATCATTCTAGCTACTGAGGCAAAATGTTCACTCAGCAACGATTTTCTCCGTTTTCTCTAACGTTTTCTTTGATGGCAAGAATATTTTTCTGGTTTTCTGTAAAACCTGTTGATGGTGAACTCCTTCATATTTTGTGTCCTAGTTCAGTTTGCTTTGCTTAACTAATAAATCCATTATACTGATAACAATTAAGATGTATGTTGAGTTACAGGATGCATATAGAAAATTCGTATCTTAAAACAGTTAACTTTTCTCTAATTTCACGAGTGCAGATAAGTGGGCGGACAGTTCCGGGGATTGAAAATTAACAGTGCAAGATTAAAACTAGTATGTATTTTTGTTAATTGCTAACACATTTATGCTCAAGTGAACTTTTTAAATTTAGACTTTATTGAGATATTTCAACACAACACGAGCACTGAATACATTCTCTAAGAAGTATTTCTCTCGATGTAAATTCACTGAGAGCAACAGTGTATATGCACCTCGGAATGTAGATCTCAAAAAATATATACAAGGAGAATTTTCTTTATTCTCAAACTTGAGGAATACATTATACTTAACTAGTGGAGTAAAGGTGAAATGCAGCACTAATGAGTCTCGTGTAGTCAACAGGCTTTAAAATTAACATACCAACACCAACATCGTCTTACAACCATCTCGTGATATGAAATAAATCCAGAACGAGTGGGACTTAAACCTATGGCAAGCCAGTCCTAAAACTCGTGTTATTACGATTTCGTGAATCATTGGAGAAATTAGATATTTACTTATATTTTCCACTAACACACGTCTATAATTGTTTACAATGAGTTTGTATTAAATTCTATAACTGAATATAAAACACGCAAGAATATAAAGGAGAAACACTGCTGCAGAGCTACTGGCCCATGCTACGCATGTCAAACTCACACCCACACATACCCACTCAAATATTTAAGAGGATAAGAAAGAAGTCATAGTCATTGGGGCATGTGTATACTGCAACTGTATTGTAACTACCTTCCAGCTCTGTACCTCTGTACCACCCAGCTCTGGACCTCTGTACCACCCAACTCCGGACCTCTGTACCACCCAGCTCTGTACCTCTGTACCATCCAGCTCCGGACCTCAGTACCACCCAGCTCCGTACCACCCAGCTCTGTACCTCCGTACCACCCAGCTCTGTACCTCGGTACCACCCAGCTCTGTACCTCGGTACCACCCAGCTCTGTACCTCGGTACCACCCAGCTCTGTACCTCCTTACCACCCAGCTCTGTACCTCCGTACCACCCAGCTCTGGACCTCGGTACCACCCAGCTCTGTACCTCCGTACCACCCAGCTCTGTACCTCCGTACCACCCAGCTCTGTACCTCCGTACCACCCAGCTCTGGACCTCGGTACCACCCAGCTCTGTACCTCGGTACCACCCAGCTCTGTACCTCTGTACCTGCTGTATAGTCCTTGTGGCTTAGCGCTTCTTTTTTGATTATAATAATAATAATGTACCTCTGTACCACCCAGCTCTGGACCTCGGTACCACCCAGCTCTGTACCTCCGTACCACCCAGCTCTGTACCTCCGTACCACCCAGCTCTGGACCTCGGTACCACCCAGCTCTGTACCTCCGTACCACCCAGCTCTGTACCTCCGTACCACCCAGCTCTGGACCTCGGTACCACCCAGCTCTGTACCTCGGTACCACCCAGCTCTGCACCTCGGTACCACCCAGCTCTGTACCTCCGTACCACCCAGCTCTGTACCTCCGTACCACCCAGCTCTGGACCTCGGTACCACCCAGCTCTGTACCTCCGTACCACCCAGCTCCGGACCTCCGTACCACCCAGCTCCGGACCTCGGTACCACCCAGTTCTGGACCTCCATACCACCCAGCTCTGGACCTCGGTACCACCCAGCTCTGTACCTCCGTACCACCCAGCTCTGTACCTCCGTACCACCCAGCTCTGTACCTCCGTACCACCCAGCTACGGACCTCCGTACCACCCAGCTCCGGACCTCCGTACCACCCAGCTCCGGACCTCCGTACCACCCAGCTCCGGACCTCCGTACCACCCAGCTCCGGACCTCGGTACCACCCAGTTCTGGACCTCCGTACCATCCAGCTCTGTGCCTCCGTACCACCCAGCTCTGTACCTCCGTACCACCCAGCTCTGTACCTCCGTACCACCCAGCTCTGTACCTCCGTACCACCCAGCTCCGGACCTCCGTACCACCCAGCTCTGGACCTCCGTACCACCCAGCTCTGGACCTCCGTACCACCCAGCTCTGGACTTCCGTATCACCCAGCTCTGTACCTCCGTACCACCCAGCTCTGTACCTCCGTACCACCCAGCTCTGTACCTCCGCACCATCCAGCTCCGGACCTCCGTACCACCCAGCTCCGGACCTCGGTACCGCCCAGCTCTGGACTTCCGTACCACCCAGCTCTGGACCTCCATACCACCCAGCTCTGGACCTCCGTACCACCCAGCTCTGGACCTCCATACCACCCAGCTCTGGACCTCCGTACCACCCAGCTCTGGACCTCCGTACTACCAAGCTCTGTACCTCCGTACCACCAAGCTCTGTACCTCTGTACCACCCAGCTCTGGACCTCCGTACTACCAAGCTCTGGACCTCCGTACCACCAAGCTCTGTACCTCCGTACCACCCAGCTCTGGACCTCCGTTGTGCAAGAAAGGTATAAAATACCGACAAGATGAAAGTTAAGACACATGTGCAACATCTGGATATCTTTATTGTAGACGTTTCGCCATCCAGTGGCTTTATCAATACAGATTCTAGGACATAATTAGAAGACAGTAGAACTATTCTGCTTGGTGGTGGTGGTTGGTATTCTGTTCGAAATTTACATTTCGCCTGGATGTCTGATTTTCTTTCGGTGAACTCACTCTGGGGCTCCAGACACGCTTGATAAATAATCTTCACCAGAGCTCTAGACACGCTTGATAATGAACCTACACCAGGGCTCTAGACCCGCCTGATAATGAACCTCCACTAGGGCTCTAGACATGATAATGAACGTACACCAGTGTTACAAAAAACGCGATTCTAAAAGCTTAGAGATCTCCAGTGAATACTAGAAAGGACTGCCCTTCTAGCATCCAGCCTGTTACTGGGTTTTCGTAACAAGTAGTCAGTATCCTTGTCCAATTATCCATTAGAATTCAATATGATTCAATAGTGCTTCAGGATTACAACTGGTAGGCTACTAACTAGAGAAATTAAAATTTAATAAATTTATTAAGTCTAGAGGTATATTGTCAAATTAAATTAATCACAGCAATGAAAATAAAATCAATCTCTCGAGTTCAATATTATTGTGCTGAAAGCACATATCACATTTATAATTCTTAAGTACCGTCTGGTACATTAACATTTAATAAGATATTACAAATATGTACAAGTAAGTGTGTATGTGTGTAAGTGCTCTAAGTAGTTCGTTATGTCTCACGACTCGACTAGACTTAAACAAGTGACTGACAAAGTCCTCTAATAAACTAACTTCTTGACCGACTGGCAACCAGAACAGTCTGCTTGAACAATGAAAAGAATGCTAAGCCCAATAGCCATATAACAAGCGACCGACACAATCAGGATCAAGGAGATAATATAACGACACTAAGCAGGGACCATCAACAGATCCTCCACAAAAGTTACAAAACTCCCATACTACTGAATCTAAGTTCAGCATAGGAAAAACCCGACTGTGACAATACACAGAAACCAGTACAAAATTAGGTCAGAAGCTATAGCTAAGGACCTGAGATGTTCAGAGTGTCTAAGCGACACACAACCTCAGTACAACGTCGAAAATCACTAAGTCTATAAAATGTTCTGTGAACAGAGTTCTACAGAACTAACAAGAATAATGAGACAGACAATCTGTCCAACCACCAAGAGAGTCTAGAGCAGACTGAATACTTTAAGCGAGGTGAGGACACCCCCCCTCGATCACGTGATAGCTCCGTGGGCAGCACAGCTCAGAAGCCGGCAGTATAACGAGCGACAAGCGATAATTACAGTAGTTTGACAATCAAGACTTGAACTGAGCACATATGTTACATCCTAACAACATAAGTCAAATAAGAATATAAAGCAATATATTTACGATTTAGCTATTATCGCAAATATAAGCAATATAAAATTATATGAAAAGATAATATACATTATATATATACATAATAATCATTGTAACCCATTCAGGGGTTGCAACAACCAGGGCTCTAGACATGCTTGATACTGATCCTTTACAGGCTCTAGACACACTTGATACTGAACCTATTCCAGGGCTCTGTGTATGCCCAGCTGGATTCATATTTTGCGCCATGCTGGTGCTGCCACCTATAGGCCTACCCAGCTCAGCCCGCACCATGGTTACCCTGCCTCTCTCAGGCAGCCGACGTCACTCAGGAAACAAGGTCTACTCCGTCTCTCCTGGGCATGGCCCTCCGAGCCTGAGCACTAAACACACTGCATGTGTACCAAGAACCCAAATAAAGTAACGTTGCCCCCGAAGCCTTATCATTGACCCCGCTTGGATAAGCATAAAATCATTGTAATAAATGGTGGAAGAGGCGGTTGCAGCACATGTGTTTGCCCGGAGAGAGGAAGGAAGAAGCAGGAAGAGGTCTCCACTTCATCGCCTCATACAAGAAGTATCCGTCTCTTTAAGCATATCTCTTTAAGCATTATCTGCAAGTTTCATCATTCAGACGCAGGATCCAGGCCGAAATTTGCCGAATTTTCCTCGAGAAATCTTTGTGGCATCACCTGGGTCTTCACAGCATCCCACGCTGTTCTTCAGTCACGTGTTCGTCACCTCTGTTTCTGCTGTTGTTGTTCATCTCAACATGGCTATTTCAGCAAGTCAGAGGTGAGTTTGTGTGGTGCTCTGTTTCCAGTGTGGTTGATTCTCCAAGTGGGTATGTGGGGTACAGAGGAAACTGCAAGATCCTCCCTCACCATACATCACCCATGCTCATCTCATACCACCATACACAGTTAAGCTCTCACTCCCTCTCTGCTATTCTGATGAATTCATTGTGAACATTCTGAAGCTTTATCATTGACCCAGCTTGGAAAAGCACTGAGATCAATTGTAATATATAGACACGCTTGATACTAAACCTTCACCAGGGCTCTAGACAAGCTTGATAATGAACCTACACAGGGGCTCTGTACACGCTTGATAAAGAACCTACACCGGGGCTCTGTACAGCTTGATAATGAACCTACACCGGGGCTCTGTACACACTTGATAATGAACCTACACCGGGGCTCTGTACACACTTGATAATGAACCTACACCGGGGCTCTGTACAGCTTGATAATGAACCTACACCGGGGCTCTGTACAGCTTGATAATGAACCTACACCGGGGCTCTGTACACACTTGATAATGAACCTACACCGGGGCTCTGTACAGCTTGATAATGAACCTACACCGGGGCTCTGTACAGCTTGATAATGAACCTACACCGGGGCTCTGTACACACTTGATAATGAACCAACACCGGGGCTCTGTACACACTTGATAATGAACCTACACCGGGGCTCTGTACAGCTTGATAATGAACCTACACCGGGGCTCTGTACAGCTTGATAATGAACCTACACCGGGGCTCTGTACAGCTTGATAATGAACCTACACCGGGGCTCTGTACAGCTTGATAATGAACCTACACCGGGGCTCTGTACAGCTTGATAATGAACCTACACCGGGGCTCTGTACAGCTTGATAATGAACCTACACCGGGGCTCTGTACAGCTTGATAATGAACCTACACCGGGGCTCTGTACACACTTGATAATGAACCTACACCGGGGCTCTGTACAGCTTGATAATGAACCTACACCGGGGTTCTGTACACACTTGATAATGAACCTACACCGGGGCTCTGTACAGCTTGATAATGAACCTACACCGGGGTTCTGTACACACTTGATAATGAACCTACACCGGGGCTCTGTACAGCTTGATAATGAACCTACACCGGGGTTCTGTACACACTTGATAATGAACCTACACCGGGGCTCTGTACACACTTGATAATGAACCTACACCGGGGCTCTGTACAGCTTGATAATGAACCTACACCGGGGCTCTGTACAGCTTGATAATGAACCTACACCGGGGCTCTGTACACACTTGATAATGAACCTACACCGGGGCTCTGTACACGCTTACCAAATTATGTCACTTCAATATTGATTTGTCAGTCGTTAAAAGTAGTCAGTCAACGTTTGTGCTTTTGGCAGCAGCTAAACATCATGGGCGTTTCTGACTGCAGCCAATCATGGTATGTTTTAGACCACAGCTAATCAACCAATGCGTTTCATCAGAGTTTCCTAATAGCATCACTGCAGGAAAAAAAACGATGTAGGGAAAATTGCATTGACCGACTCAGTGACTTCCTTTTAAGACATCGATGGTGAAAAAAAATAGTTTCTTTTTAAATTGTCGGAATTGCCAGTGATAACGCCAAATAAGATACATAATGAAAAAAAAAAACGAAATGGTTCGGGAAATAGTCCCTGACATTGACATTCGTAAAGTAAATCTTCAGTATGGTCATTGTGATGCGCTGGGCTCGTAGCAACGTGTCCAACAAAACCTTGTTAGACTAAATTATATTCCGAAATATTAGTAAAATATCTTGTAGCGAGTTGGGTTGTGTCTTTTTCACTCAGTGAGGGATAAGGAAGAGGAAGGAGAAGAGAAAAAAGCGAAAGGAGAACTAGCGGAGGAGTACAACGATGAACCTGCATCACATTATTGCACTAGGTGGTGGTGGTGGTGCAGTAGTGCAGCGACTGCAACACTAAGCTACTTGTAACATCTGTGCTTACCCACCAGTTCATAATATCCAGCGCCTCAGGCCACCGCTCCCCAAGCTACACACGCACACATCAATCTCAACCCCGACCCCCCCCCCCCACATACACACAAACACTCGCGATCTCTCTCTCTTCCCCCTCTCTCTTTCCTCTCTTCTCTCTCTCTCTTGCCTCTGTCTCTCGCCTCTCTTTCCCCTCTCTTCCCTCTTTCTCTTTCCTCTCTCTTCCTCTCTTCCCCTCTCTCTTCCCCTCTCTCCCTTCCCCTCTCTCTCCTCTCTCTCTCTTCCCCTCTCTCTTCCCCCCTCTCTCTTCCCCTCTCTCTCTTCCCCTCTCTCTCTTCCCCTCTCTCTCTTCCCCTCTCTTCCCCTCTCTCTCTTCCCCTCTCTCTCTTCCCTTCTCTCTCTTCCCCTCTCTCCCTTCCCCTCTTTCCCTCTCTCCTCCCCTCTTTGTTCCCCCTCTCTCTCTTCCCCCACATGAAAATGTATTGAACAGGACAATGACTAAGATACCTATGCATGACTCAGATATCGTTTTTGACGAAATATTTCGCTTGTAGGTAATTACATTACTGGAACTGGTACAAGAGGAGAGGTACTTTGACGTGATCATTCCCTTAAACTTGAAATAAGATGGTCAGTCTCTTAGGCTGAAGCAGAAGCATGAGGACAGAGACATTCTGTACATAATGGAACCACCAGTGAAGTTTAGTAACTTGCAGATGAGGTCATAGGCGAGCTGGGCCCACTAGTGGAAGTAGGTCATGCTAAACGGTTAACAAAAGAGTTGTAAAAGACATACCCGGTACACAGATACCATGGTGCTGCTTTATCAGACATGCATCATATTAAAATGGTACAGAGTACCGACAAGTTGATAATGTGCAACACTTAGGCATCTTTATTACCGAAACGTTTTGTCCATGCAGCAGACCCATCTGACGAATGCAGAGATCATTGCAACACTGAAAACAGATGTGAATGGATATTCAAATGATGAAGCCTAGAGTGCAGGCGAAACGCTTAGTTGATAAAAAAAATTAAGTGTCACAGATTTGTCTTCCTCATCAACTTGTCGGTATTGTATACAATCTACAAATAATGAACAAGTCACACACATCTTACTGAAATTGTTAAAATGAACCCCTGAGGTGACAAACACTATAAAAGTAAAGTGCTAGAAAAGAAGTAACAGAGACCCAGACAGTTACTGGAGAAAGATAAGTTAGTAATGAACGCAAACATTGAATTCAGAGGGAAAGGGAACTCAGAATGATTGGCGTTGTGGAGAGAGTACAGAGGTACAAAATTTACTAATAGGCTATTACCCTAAATGTGTTAAATATTAGCAACAACAGTGATGAAAGGATAAATATGCATACACTTAGGACATCTTTATTGGATACGTTTGGTGTCCAGAGACCTTGGTCACTCCACATGATAAAAGATAATGAGAAACCACTGTATATAATTTTTGGAGAAAGCGAGTCATTGTTGAAGATCTGGTAAGGGTATCAGGTCATTTAAGTATGGTATCAGGTGGCAGCAGCAGATCAGTGTGGAGTGCTATCAAATATGCAAGAGTAAAATACATCATGTATTTGCTAACTTTTTGTTTTATGGTGTTTTAAGTAGCAATTAAGGAAGATTCACTTCAGTGGCGCCTGTTAGTGATGGGTTCTCTGTAGCTCAGTTCCGCTTTGTTCCAGTGCATAAGATGGCCCTTTGTAGATCTGTGTTAGTGTCCTGATTGCACGTATTTGTGTTATAGAAACCGTGTGGAAAAAATCCTCCCCGTTTCTCCTACATATATTTTGTGCTCCTCCTCTCCCTCTTCCCCTTCACAGCATAGTGTCTACTTCTGATTCACCGCTGGGAGCTTTTCTTCTGCTGAAGTTCATGCTGGAAATATTGACCATGGTAGTTACGCGGATGTTGCTTCTTGAAAGGGCATGTGTGATATTGTTGTCCATCTCTCCTCCAGATAGAATCAAGAATCACGGTTTCTCTGTGGTGGCGTTGGTAGAGTTCAGTATATTTATAACCTGAATATATGAAGACACGAGTGATGTACTCTCGCCACCACACTTGCACCTCTTCGGGTACGAGTGTTGTGGTGTGAGTAGAAATGAGAAGTCATCTTTATGGATTTTTTTGGTAGACTCGGAGAAAAGGGTGTCTTTGTTCGTCACCTGCCTAGAGGAATACCAAGAAACGGTAATTTCCCTTCCTTTTTCTAGTTCAAGACAAAATTTGATAATTTTCTCGACGTTGTTGATTTTCTATAAGGTCTTGCATGTTGAGTCTTCTGGGATATATGACTAGAATGTCATCTAAGCGATCTGACCGTATTAGGAATGATATTGCAAAAACCTTCTCGTTCTCTAAGATTTCCGTAAAAATGTTGGCCAGGAATGCGCTCAGTGAACTTCTACAGCTAAGCCAAGGGACTGATTGACAAACTGGTTTCCATATCTGAAGAAGTTCAAATTAAAGTACAGCTCGATGAGGGCTATGAGGTTATAGCTGGGTGAGGTAAGTTAGTGGCATCGAAAAAGTGAGATGACTTTAAATGAGGCCATGTTTATTCTTAACGTTATCTTTGATACGGTAGTATGTTTCTTGAGTGCTTAATATGAGCAGGACTTTTGGTATCTTGCATGTTGGATAGAATTTTGATTAGGTGTCTAGCTAGTCTATGCGGAACATTTTCAGTACCTGATGTGACAAGACGGATGAAAATACCAGGTCTTTTTGTCTTTGAGTGTCCGTATAACCTGGCTGGTCTAGGTTGTTCTGGCGACAGGTATGAAAGTTGCGCTGTTCAGAACTGGAAAGGATGCGGCGTGTTGTTTTTAAGAGGCTCATAGTGTATTCATGCAAGTGGCGCTCTGTGGTGGGTTAACATGGGTCCTAGAACACTAATGAGTGTAACCGGGACGACGACAACAACACTTGCGTCATTCACAGATCGAAGGAGGACCATCTCATTCACCTCGAACACAGAATTTATCTGTACTAAAACTTTCTTATTTGCTTTTCCAACACCACATAAAGAACTGGCAAACACATCGTATCTTCCATTCTTGTATATTTGATTCTACTCCACGCTGCTTCCCTGCTGCCACGTGACATGACAATTAAAAAACCTGGCGCCTTCGTCTGATCGTCAACAGTGACCTGCTTTCTCCACTACATATAATGTGATTTCTTATTATCTTGTATCATTTGGACTGAACAAGGTTTCAAGCTCCTCATGTATCCGAGAAAGAGGTCCTAAGTGTAGGTACTACTGTCCTTTCATCCATTTTGTCGGTATCATTACGCGTATCTTCGACAACAACCACAGCTAACCAGCCAGAAACAAATGGAAGTGTCGACAGTATCAATCAGCCCATTAAATATACTCTAGACAACTTGTTCGAGAAAGTACTCAAGAAGTGGGATAAATTTGTACCCTTGACTGGTCCGAACCCTTGACTGGTTCGAACCCTGGACTGGTTTCAAACGGTTTCGTTGTGCACTACCTAGCAGGTTATTAATAGAATATTCAAGAGGTTGCTAGTAGAATTGCAGTAAATCAGCCATTCAAATCATTATGAAGCTGTGTGTAGTCTGTGGTCAGTCAAACAAACGGGCTTCCACATGCATAAATTGTCATTTTTGTGGAAATTGGTGTCACGCCCCTTGTGCAGATATCCAAGAACTAGCTACAAGCAGTATTAAAACAGGGAAGTGTTTTTGGGTATGCCCAAATGAGAGAAATCTGTGGACTAAAATCACAAGGGTATTAAAAGAGGTCAACATCAAAGCTGCTTTCATAGAAAACCTGGAAGCTTTATACAACAGATGGGAACATAAAAAGTCTGGGCTGAATGGTACTGCCCTTGATACTGGCCATGTAGTCAGAAACTGTAAGGCTGGAGATGATGTCCTGGTAGTCAGTAAATGGGGGGCTGATAGTGCTGTCCTGGGAGACAGTAATGGTGAAGCTGGAGGTGCTGTCCTGGGAGACAGTAATGGTGAAGCTGGAGGTGCTGTCCTGGGAGACAGTAATGGTGAAGCTGGAGATGCTGTCCTGGGAGACAGTAATGGTGAAGCTGGAGATTTTGTCCAGGTAGTCGGGAATTATACGCAGGAAGGAATACATATAAATGACCTCATAGGGGACAGGAGCCATAGTAGGGAAACAAGTGTAGTCAAAGATAAGATAAAACCAATATTGCAAACTAGAAATACCGCAGGAAATAGCAAACAAGAGGACTCCACTAGCAATAGTGAGGATATATTACCAAAAACAACTGGTGGGAGCTCCTTTGTTGGTGCTAGGGAGGATAGAAGTAAGACAGGGAAACATGCACCAACAGGGAATACAGTCACAGAAACCCAAGGCAAACGGAAACCAAGCCTGTGCACATACTATGCACTCGGTATCTGCTGGCATGGGAAATCTGGAAAAACAGATGGGACGTGCAACTATGACCACCCTAGAAAATGCCATGCCCATATGACAACAGGAAAATGCAAACTCCCTTCCTGTAAGCTTTTTCACCCTGAACTGTGTACCTCTTAAGATAAGAAAAGATAAGATTTCGTTCGGATTTTTAACCCCGGAGGGTTAGCCACCCAGGATAACCCAAGAAAGTCAGTGCGCCATCGAGGACTGTCTAACTTATTTCCATTGGGGTCCTTAATCTTGTCCCCCAGGATGCGACCCACACCAGTCGACTAACACCCAGGTACCTATTTGCTGCTAGGTGAACAGGACAACAGGTGTAAGGAAACGTGTCGAAATGTTTCCACCCGCCGGGAATCGAACCCGGGCCCTCCGTGTGTGAAGCGGGAGCTTTAGCCACCAGGCCACCGGGCCTACCATCTAAAGGGGACAAAAAGATACAAAACATCCAGGCCATGGGAATACCTGGGTAGCCACAGCCACTCAAGAGGGAGAGGTTTTTTAGTGCCAGGAAGGAAAAAAAACTGGCAGGAAATGGCAGAAATCGTACACCAAATCCAGTCATTCCTGGAGTGGAACCACAGTCGATGGCCTCCACTCCAAACCAACAGATACAGATACTAATGCCGGAAAAAAAATCCCCCCCCCCAGTACCAACAATACCACCAGTCCGATAACATTCTTCTTTGCAAATATACAGGGTCTAAAGCCAGCAACAAACAACAAAATACCTTTCATCCGTGGACTGCTTGCAGAGGCAAAGGCAATGTTCGCGGCTTTCACTGAGACCCACATAAAGGATCACTTGGACAACGAAATATGGATCCCAGGTTACAACCTATACAGATGTGACAGAGTGAACAGGCAAAAGGGGGGGGTTGGCCTGTACATTGCAGAGTCACTTGTTTGCACAGAACTGCTAAATGCCTCAAATGATGTAGTGGAAGTTTTAGCAGTAAAGGTCGAGAACCAAAACCTAGTCATTGTGGTAGTCTACAAGCCTCCAGATGCAACATCCCAGCAATTCCAGGAACAGCTGTTAAAAATTGACCACTGTCTGGAAAACCTTCCAGCTCCTGCACCCAACATCTTGCTCCTGGGGGATTTCAACTTAAGGCACCTAAAATGGAGGAATATAGCAAATAATATTGTTGCAGTAATAACACCAGGAGGCAGCTCTGATGAAAACTCACACTCACACGAGCTTCTAAATCTCTGCACAAAATTCAATTTAAACCAGCAAATAATAGAGCCTACAAGACTGGAGAATACACTAGACCTCATCTTCACTAACAATGATGATCTGATAAGAAATGTCACCATATCAAAAACAATATACTCAGATCACAACATAATTGAGGTTCAGTCATGTATGCGCGGAGCCCCAGACCGACATAATGAGATTAGTCACGAGGGAGCATTCACCAAATTCAACTTCAATAACAAAAACATAAAGTGGGACCAAGTAAACCAAGTCCTAACCGATATAAGCTGGGAAGATATACTAAGCAACACAGACCCCAACTTATGCCTAGAACAGATTAACTCGGTGGCACTCGATGTATGCACAAGGCTTATTCCTCTAAGAAAAAGGAGGAGTAGATGTAAAACAGAAAGAGACAGGCGCTCCCTTTACAGGCGACGGAAAAGAATAACAGAGCGGCTAAAAGAGGTCAATATATCTGAAATGCGTAGGGAGACACTGGTCAGAGAAATAGCAAGCATCGAACTTTAGCTAAAAGAATCCTTTAGGAGTC
Organism: Cherax quadricarinatus; assembly: GCF_038502225.1. Lineage (NCBI taxonomy): Eukaryota > Metazoa > Arthropoda > Malacostraca > Decapoda > Parastacidae > Cherax > Cherax quadricarinatus. Next base: position 23,798,662 of record NC_091330.1, on the reverse strand, counting down.
AGGAATCGCGGGAAGAACTAAAAGCCATAAATGAAATCGAAAGAAACCCAAAGTATTTCTTCTCCTATGCCAAATCAAAATCGAGAACAACGTCCAGTATTGGGCCCCTACTTAAACAAGATGGGTCTTACACAGATGACAGCAAGGAAATGAGTGAGCTACTCAAGTCCCAATATGACTCAGTTTTTAGCAAGCCGCTAACCAGACTGAGAGTCGAAGATCAAAATGAATTTTTTATGAGAGAGCCACAAAATTTGATTAACACAAGCCTATCCGATGTTATCCTGACGCCAAATGACTTCGAACAGGGCCCAGGGCCAGACTCATGGAACTCTGTGTTCATCAAGAACTGCAAGAAGCCCCTATCACGAGCCTTTTCCATCCTATGGAGAGGGAGCATGGACACGGGGGTCGTCCCACAGTTACTAAAAATAACAGACATAGCCCCACTCCACAAAGGGGGCAGTAAAGCAACAGCAAAGAACTACAGACCAATAGCACTAACATCCCATATCATAAAAATCTTTGAAAGGGTCCTAAGAAGCAAGATCACCACCCATCTAGAAACCCATCAGTTACACAACCCAGGGCAACATGGGTTTAGAACAGGTCGCTTCTGTCTGTCTCAACTATTGGATCACTACGACAAGGTCCTAAATGCACTAGAAGACAAAAAGAATGCAGATGTAATATATACAGACTTTGCAAAAGCCTTCGACAAGTGTGACCATGGCGTAATAGCGCACAAAATGCGTGCTAAAGGAATAACAGGAAAAGTCGGTCGATGGATCTATAATTTCCTCACTAACAGAACACAGAGAGTAGTCGTCAACAGAGTAAAGTCCGAGGCAGCTACGGTGAAAAGCTCTGTTCCACAAGGCACAGTACTCGCTCCCATCTTGTTCCTCATCCTCATATCCGACATAGACAAGGATGTCAGCCACAGCACCGTGTCTTCCTTTGCAGATGACACCCGAATCTGCATGACAGTGTCTTCCATTGCAAACACTGCAAAGCTCCAGGCGGACATCAACCAAATCTTTCAGTGGGCTGCAGAAAACAATATGAAGTTCAACGATGAGAAATTTCAATTACTCAGATATGGTAAACATGAGGAAATTAAATCTTCATCAGAGTACAAAACAAATTCTGGCCACAAAATAGAGCGAAACACCAACGTCAAAGACCTGGGAGTGATCATGTCTGAGGATCTCACCTTCAAGGACCATAACATTGTATCAATCGCATCTGCTAGAAAAATGACAGGATGGATAATGAGAACCTTCAAAAGTAGGGAGGCCAAGCCCATGATGACACTCTTCAGGTCACTTGTTCTATCTAGGCTGGAATATTGCTGCACACTAATAGCACCTTTCAAGGCAGGTGAAATTGCCGACCTAGAAAATGTACAGAGAACTTTCACGGCGCGCATTACGGAGATAAAACACCTCAATTATTGGGAGCGCTTGAGGTTCCTAAACCTGTATTCCCTGGAACGCAGGAGGGAGAGATACATGATTATATACACCTGGAAAATCCTAGAGGGACTAGTACCGAACTTGCACACGAAAATCACTCACTACGAAAGCAAAAGACTTGGCAGACGATGCAACATCCCCCCAATGAAAAGCAGGGGTGTCACTAGCACGTTAAGAGACCATACAATAAGTGTCAGGGGCCCGAGACTGTTCAACTGCCTCCCAGCACACATAAGGGGGATTACCAACAGACCCCTGGCAGTCTTCAAGCTGGCACTGGACAAGCACCTAAAGTCAGTTCCGGATCAGCCGGGCTGTGGCTCGTACGTTGGTTTGCGTGCAGCCAGCAGCAACAGCCTGGTTGATCAGGCTCTGATCCACCAGGAGGCCTGGTCACAGACCGGGCCGCGGGGGCGTTGACCCCCGGAACTCTCTCCAGGTAAACTCCAGGTATGCACAGTTTGCAGTGAACAAAACTGTTCTTTATTTTGGGCAGCCAGTTTCATGAAACGTTCTTACAGCATTTCAGAACGCACGAAATCCAAGTGAGATTTTAATATTCATTATTCCCGATTAAGGTAAGTTAGGTTAGGGTCAGTATTGAGGTCAGCTACTCGGTTGAACTCGGTCATTAGCTTATTATTAACATGCAAGAAAGATATCCATACCCAGGTGGAAAAAGCTATTTCTTGCAAATTATTATTCTGGGAGATAGCCACATAAATATATTTATCTGGTGAAGACTGTATGTGGTAAAATTAATGCCGGGCCAATCAGCGGCTAGTATTATGACTCAGATGAAAAACGACTTAGAGTGGACTATTGTCTAGTAAGTCTTTATATTAAATTACATTTTAGTACATAATTCGCAACTTGAAAGAAAAAGACGTGTGTAATAAAACTATTTAAACACCGTAGAGTGATTACCGCCTCAAAAACTGTTGCACAGTAAATGTGAATAACATTAAATAAATAATATGTATTCAAACAAACAAAATTTATTTCTTTGCAAGATTACATTGAGATTATGAAATTATAATAATGAGCTGCAGTGCCAAAAAGAGCCACTGTCATGCCCGGGCATTATGGGCACACTTAATGACTTACACACTACTTAATACTAAAGAAATTGATCATAGTTTGCTTAAATTGTATATCTTTTTTATATTTACAGTTGACAGTAATTTTACTCTAAGCTTAGATCTGGTTAGTTTGGGTTGGGCTACACTGTGTTAGGTTGGGCTACACTGTGTTAGGTTGGGTTACACTGTGTTAGGTTGGGCTACACTGTGTTAGGTTGGGCTACACTGTGTTAGGTTGGGTTACACTGTGTTAGGTTGGGCTACACTGTGTTAGGTTGGGCTACACTGTGTTAGGTTGGGCTACACTGTGTTAGGTTGGGCTACACTGTGTTAGGTTGGGCTACACTGTGTTAGGTTGGGCTACACTGTGTTAGGTTGGGTTACACTGTGTTAGGTTGGGCTACACTGTGTTAGGTTGGGCTACACTGTGTTAGGTTGGGTTACACTGTGTTAGGTTGGGCTACACTGTGTTAGGTTGGGTTACACTGTGTTAGGTTGGGTTACACTGTGTTAGGTTGGGCTACACTGTGTTAGGTTGGGTTACACTGTGTTATGTTGGGTTACACTGTGTTAGGTTGGGCTACACTGTGTTAGGTTGGGCTACACTGTGTTAGGTTGGGTTACACTGTGTTAGGTTGGGTTACACTGTGTTAGGTTGGGCTACACTGTGTTAGGTTGGGTTACACTGTGTTAGGTTGGGTTACACTGTGTTAGGTTGGGCTACACTGTGTTAGGTTGGGTTACACTGTGTTAGGTTGGGTTACACTGTGTTAGGTTGGGCTACACTGTGTTAGGTTGGGCTACACTGTGTTAGGTTGGGTTACACTGTGTTAGGTTGGGCTACACTGTGTTAGGTTGGGCTACACTGTGTTAGGTTGGGTTACACTGTGTTAGGTTGGGTTACACTGTGTTAGGTTGGGCTACACTGTGTTAGGTTGGGTTACACTGTGTTAGGTTGGGTTACACTGTGTTAGGTTGGGCTACACTGTGTTAGGTTGGGTTACACTGTGTTAGGTTGGGTTACACTGTGTTAGGTTGGGCTACACTGTGTTAGGTTGGGCTACACTGTGTTAGGTTGGGTTACACTGTGTTAGGTTGGGTTACACTGTGTTAGGTTGGGTTACACTGTGTTAGGTTGGGCTACACTGTGTTAGGTTGGGTTACACTGTGTTAGGTTGGGTTACACTGTGTTAGGTTGGGTTACACTGTGTTAGGTTGGGTTACACTGTGTTAGGTTGGGTTACACTGTGTTAGGTTGGGCTACACTGTGTTAGGTTGGGTTACACTGTGTTAGGTTGGGTTACACTGTGTTAGGTTGGGTTACACTGTGTTAGGTTGGGTTACACTGTGTTAGGTTGGGTTACACTGTGTTAGGTTGGGTTACACTGTGTTAGGTTGGGTTACACTGTGTTAGGTTGGGCTACACTGTGTTAGGTTGGGTTACACTGTGTTAGGTTGGGTTACACTGTGTTAGGTTGGGTTACACTGTGTTAGGTTGGGTTACACTGTGTTAGGTTGGGCTACACTGTGTTAGGTTGGGCTACACTGTGTTAGGTTGGGCTACACTGTGTTAGGTTGGGCTACACTGTGTTAGGTTGGGTTACACTGTGTTAGGTTGGGCTACACTGTGTTAGGTTGGGTTACACTGTGTTAGGTTGGGCTACACTGTGTTAGGTTGGGCTACACTGTGTTAGGTTGGGTTACACTGTGTTAGGTTGGGTTACACTGTGTTAGGTTGGGTTACACTGTGTTAGGTTGGGCTACACTGTGTTAGGTTGGGTTACACTGTGTTAGGTTGGGCTACACTGTGTTAGGTTGGGCTACACTGTGTTAGGTTGGGTTACACTGTGTTAGGTTGGGTTACACTGTGTTAGGTTGGGCTACACTGTGTTAGGTTGGGTTACACTGTGTTAGGTTGGGTTACACTGTGTTAGGTTGGGCTACACTGTGTTAGGTTGGGCTACACTGTGTTAGGTTGGGCTACACTGTGTTAGGTTGGGCTACACTGTGTTAGGTTGGGCTACACTGTGTTAGGTTGGGCTACACTGTGTTAGGTTGGGTTAGGCTTGATTAATAGCTAACCTAAAGACAAGATCAGAGAATTTATAAATACGAGGACTGAAGACCAAGAGTCAGTGCAGATTATATTGCAAAAATGCAAATATAATCTGCATAACAAATGAGAGCCTCATTATCTTGTATAGTGATGTTCGACACAAGCCAGTGTGGCTGAGTACAAGACAAAATCACTGCGAGGATAAACCCCTAAGGAGAGAACCCATCTAGGCAGAAGACAGGAAAGTAATGAAAATATATGAAAGGCGAAGAGATAGGGAGAGGCGGAGATAAAGATCCGGTCAAGTCACAAGTGTTCTGAAGTTTGAAGTATTTGACAGTGTAATGAGAAAGGGGGGATTTTACAGAGGAAAAAAACCCAGGACTATGAGACATATGAAATGTTGTGAATAAGGAATGCTTCAACAAGACGGCGTCTGTCAGAGGACCAGTTAATATGAGGACTGTGATCTGTAACATGACAGTAAAAGCAGTTAGTGTAGGCAAGACTAACACTTTTGTGCTCTTTAAGTCTGTCGGAAAGAGAGCGGCCAGTTTCTCCATAGTATTGGAGTGGACAAGAAGAGCAGGAAATTGAGTAGACTCTGGAAGCATCGGTGGAATGAGAAGTACGAATAAGATTACTACGAAGAATATTAGTTTGACGAAAAGTAAGTTTGATATCAGAGGAACGGAGAGTGTTAAGATTTAGGTGACTGGAAATATAGGGAAGTTAGAGGATAGACGATGACACAGGAGAAGAGTGTTTGGGAGAGAAAAAAATTCGATTAGCATGTAAGTTGGCGAAGTTAATGTAATCGGAAGGATAGCCAAGGCGAGAGAAAAACCTTGCACTTTTTCTAGATGCTTTAAGCTCAGAAAAAATAAAGACCTTTAAGAAACAGTTGTTTAGGCGCTCAATAAATATTAAATTGAACTAAATACATGTAATGTAGTGCCCTGACTTTGCCTGTCATCCACAACTTCACATTGTGATACTTTTTCTTCTTTGAAAAAGTTAAGAAATCTGAATGAAAAGCATGTCACTGTGAGCTAAACGTGGACTGCAACATTTTTACACAACCTGAATACTACAGTTATCCTCTGTGAAAAGACCAGCAACCAGGACTGTTAACGAGGCACGGACAAAGATGTTCTGCCAAAAAATAAAGAAAATCGATGGAACATCCCACCTACGCAGGACGCATTAAGTACTCAAAGCGAACTGTTAGCCAGGCTGAGCTCTGGACCGCGAGTTACGTGACCCTGCAAATAACCCATCCCTTGAGGAACGTGACTGGACTCTGGACAAGAAAGACAGATCTTGATTCCCTGAGTGGAATGCGTTTCCTGTAGCATCGGAAACATTCAATGACTTGGTTAGATGTGTGTGTGTGTGTGTGTGTGTGTGTGTGTATGTGTGTGTGTGTGTGTGTGTGTGTGTGTGTGTGTACTCACCTAGTTGTAGTTGCAGGGGTCGATTCACGGCTCCTGGCCCCGCCTCTTCACTGGTCCCTACTAGGTCACTCTTCTTGCTCCATGAGCTTTATCATACCTCTTCTTAAAGCTATGTATGGATCCTGCCTCCAATACATCACTCCCCAGACTATTCCGCTTCCTGACAACTCTGTGACTGAAGAAATGCTTCCTAACATCCCTGTGATTCATCTGAATCTTCAGATTCTAACTGTGACCCCTTGTTCCTGTGTCCCATCTCTGAAACATCCTGTCTCTGTCCACCTTGTCAATTCCTCTCAGTATTTTATATGTCATTATCATATCCCCCCTATCTCTCCTGTCCTCCAGTGTCGTCAGGTCGACTTCCTTTAACCTCTCCTCGTAGGACAGGCTCCTTAGCTCCGGGACTAGTCTTGCTGCAAACCTTTGCACTTTCTCTAGTTTCCTTACGTGTTTGGCTAGGTGTGGGGTTCCAGACTGGTGCTGCATACTCCAGTACAGGCCTGACATACACGGTGTACAGGGTCCTGAATAATTCCTTATTGAGAAGTCGGAATGCTATTCTTAGGTTTGCTAGGCGCCCATATGCTTCAACAGTTATTTGGTTGATGTGTGCCTCAGATGTGCCTGGTGTTATACTCACCCCAAGATCCTTTTGATTGAGGTTTGTAGTCTCTGGCCCTCTAGACTGTACTCCATCTGCGGTCTTCTTTGCCCTTCCTCAATCTTCACCGCTTTGCACTTGGTGGGGTTGAACTCCAGGAGCCAGTTTCTGGACCAAGCCTGCACCCTGTAGTTCTGCCTGGTCCTCGTCCGATTGAATTCCTCTCATCAACTACGCATCATCTGCAAACAGGGACACTTCTGAGTCTATTCCTTCCGTCATGTCGTTCACATATACTACAAACAGCACCGGTCCTAGGACTGATCCCCGTGGAACCCCATTCGTCACAGGCGCCCACTCTGACACCTCGTCACGTACCATCACTAGCTGTTGTCTTCCCGACAGGTATTCCCTGAGCCATTGCAGTGCCTTTCCTGTTATACCTGCCTGGTCCTCCAGCTTATGCACTAATCTCTTGTGTGGAACTGTCAGAATCCTTCTGACAGTCCAAGAAAATGCAATCTCCCCCCTTTCTCTCTCTTTCTCTCTCTCTCTCTCTCTCTCTCTCTCTCTCTCTCTCTCTCTCTCTCTCTCTCTCTCTCGTCTTAATGCTGTCACCCTGTCATAGAACTCCAGTAACTTTGTGACACAAGAGTTCCCGTCCCTGAAACCGTGCTGCTTGTCAATGATAAGCTCATTTTTTTCTAGGTGCTCCACCACTTCTGATAATCTTCTCTATGACTTTGCATACTATACGTGTCACTGACACTTGTCTGTAGTTTAATGCTTCGTGCCTGTCTCTTTTTTTTTTAATTGGGTCTACATTTGCTGTCTTCCATACCTCAGGTAGTCGCCCTATTTAGATAGTTGTGTTGAAGACTGTTGTTAGTGGTATACATAGCGCCTCTGCTCCCTCTCTCAGGACTTACGGAGAGATGTTATCCGGCGCCATCACCTTGAGGTATCTAGCTCGCTTACCAGCCTTTTAATTTTTCCTCGATTGTATGCATTGTGTCCAACACTTGATGGTGTACCCCACCTCTCCGTCTTTCTGGAATCCCTTCTGTCTCCTCTGTGAACACTTCTTTGAATCGCATGTTGAGTTCCTCACATACTTCTCGGTCGTTACTTGTGATCTCCTCTCCTTCCTTCCTCAGCCTGTACTCACCTAGTTGTACTCACCTAGTTGAGGTTGCGGGGGTCGAGCCCGAGCTTCTGGCCCCGCCTCTTCACTGATCGCTACTAGGTCACTCTCCCTGAGCCGTGAGCTTTATCATACCTCTGCTTAAAGCTATGTATGGATCCTGCCTCCACTACATCGCTTCCCAAACTATTCCACTTACTGACTACTCTGTGGCTGAAGAAATACTTCCTAACATCCCTGTGATTCATCTGTGTCTTCAGCTTCCAACTGTGTCCCCTTGTTACTGTGTCCAATCTCTGGAACATCCTGTCTTTGTCCATCTTGTCAATTACTCTCAGTATTTTGTATGTCGTTATCATGTCCCCCCTATCTCTCCTGTCCTCCAGTGTCGTCAGGTTGATTTCCCTTAACCTCTCCTCGTAGGACATACCTCTTAGCTCTGGGACTAGTCTTGTTGCAAACCTTTGCACTTTCTCTAGTTTCTTCACGTGCTTGGCTAGGTGTGGGTTCCAAACTGGTGCCGCATACTCCAATATGGGCCTAACGTACACGGTGTACAGGGTCCTGAATGATTCCTTATTAAGATGTCGGAATGCTGTTCTGAGGTTTGCTAGGCGCCCATATGCTGCAGCAGTTATTTGGTTGATGTGCGCTTCAGGAGATGTGCCTGGTGTTATACTCACCCCAAGATCTTTTTCCTTGAGTCAGGTTTGTAGTCTCTGACCCCCTAGACTGTACTCCGTCTGCGGCCTTCTTTGCCCTTCCCCAATCTTCATGACTTTGCACTTGGTGGGATTGAACTCCAGGAGCCAATTGCTGGACCAGGTCTGCAGCCTGTCCAGATCCCTTTGTAGTTCTGCCTGGTCTTCGATCGAGTGAATTCTTCTCATCAACTTCGTCATCTGCAAACAGGGACACCTCAGAGTCTATTCCTTCCGTCATGTCGGTCACAAATACCAGAAACAGCACTGGTCCTAGGACTGACCCCTGTGGGACCCCGCTGGTCACAGGTGCCCACTCTGACACCTCGCCACGTACCATGACTCGCTGCTGTCTTCCTGACAAGTATTCCCTGATCCATTGTAGTGCCTTCCCTGTTATCCCTGCTTGGTCCTCCAGTTTTTGCACCAATCTCTTGTGTGGAACTGTGTCAAACGCCTTCTTGCAGTCCAAGAAAATGCAATCCACCCACCCCTCTCTCTCTTGTCTTACTGCTGTCACCATGTCATAGAACTCCAGTAGGTTTGTGACACAGGATTTCCCGTCCCTGAAACCATGTTGGCTGCTGTTGATGAGATCGTTCCTTTCTAGGTGTTCCACCACTCTTCTCCTGATAATCTTCTCCATGATTTTGCATACTATACATGTCAGTGACACTGGTCTGTAGTTTAATGCTTCATGTCTGTCTCCTTTTTTAAAGATTGGGACTACATTTGCTGTCTTCCATGCCTCAGGCAATCTCCCTGTTTCGATAGATGTATTGAATATTGTTGTTAGGGGTACACATAGCCCCTCTGCTCCCTCTCTCAATACCCATGGGGAGATGTTATCTGGCCCCATTGCCTTTGAGGTATCTAGCTCACTCAGAAGCCTCTTCACTTCTTCCTCGGTTGTGTGCACTGTGTCCATCACTTGGTGGTGTGCCCCACCTCTCCGTCTTTCTGGAGTCCCTTCTGTCTCCTCTGTGAACACTTCTTTGAATCTCTTGTTGAGTTCTTCACATACTTCACGGTCATTTCTTGTTGTCTCTCCTCCTTCCTTCCTTAGCCTGATTACCTGGTCCTTGACTGTTGTTTTCCTCCTGATGTGGCTGTACAACAATTTCGGGTCAGATTTGGCTTTCGCTGCTATGTCATTTTCATATTGTCTTTGGGCCTCCCTTCTTATCTGTGCATATTCGTTTCTGGCTCTACGACTGTTCTCCTTATTCTCCTGGGTCCTTTGCCTTCTATATTTCTTCCATTCCCTAGCACACTTGGTTTTTGCCTCCCTGCACCTATGGGTAAACCATGGGCTCATCCTGGCTTTTTCATTATTCCTGTTACCCTTGGGTACAAACCTCTCCTCAGCCTCCTTGCATTTTGTTGCTACATATTCCATCATCTCATTAACTGGCTTCCCTGCCAGTTCTCTGTCCCACTGAACCCCGTTCAGGTAGTTCCTCATTCCTGTGTAGTCCCCTTTCTTGTAGTTTGGCTTCATTCGTCCTGGCCTTCCTGCTTCTCCCTCCACTTGTAGCTCTACTGTGTATTGGAAGCTTAAAACCACATGGTCACTGGCCCCAAGGGGTCTTTCATATGTGATGTCCTCGATATCTGCACTACTCAAGGTGAATACTAAGTCCAGCCTTGCTGGTTCATCCTCTGTGTGTGTGTGTGTGTGTGTGTGTGTGTGTGTGTGCGTGCGCGTATGTGTGTGTGTGTGTGTGTGTGTGTGTGTGTGTGTGTGTGTGTGTGTATGCGCGCGTGTGTATGCGCGCGCTCGCGCGCAAGAACACCTAAACCTGTGGTGGGAGATGTACATTCAGTAAGGCTCAGATGAAGTGCACAGAACTTTGCAGCTGTAAATGTCTCAGAGACAATGGAAAACGATTTAATGTACATAAAGGTCTGAAGTCAGCTTTCATGAATTGTACACAGCAAGCATACATGTTGATTCTGACATTACGGTTGTCTTATACTATTTAACTGCTCTGTCCATTACGTGCAGTAGCTACATGTGTAATGCACACGAGATTAGTATAATATCCTAAGAACAACTTAAGATACAGAGGTATGCTACGTATAAAATTAAAGAATGAGTTAGTTGTATGAAAACTGGCGATTAATTTCTCTAGGTGCTGATGTCTTATATAACTTTATTTTGTAATTAAACGGTAAAGATTTTTTATAATGTTAAAATATACAAATAAATGCTTCTACATATGAAATTTACTTATACCCACCAGGGAATTTGATGCTTTTATCCACAAAGTTCCCTGTTTTTTGTTATACTGTCTGACTAGCTAATTTCTATGAACCTGAAAATAGTTTAATGGTATAAATAAATGTTCCCGAATGGGTTTGACAGATTGGTGTTTTTTTCTTCATCCTACAAAGTTTTTGTTTGTAATTTGTCTGATGCTTTACTATTGGCAAGTGCAGGCGATCTCTGCTCACTTTTATACCTTTTTGAATTCGTGTGAAATCTTGAGAAAGCCTTTTTTGCTCGGCTTCAAACTTTCAACACGAGTGTTATCTTGTTTAGAAGAAGGTTGGGACTATTACTGGAGTGTGTAGATGCCAATTTAATTTTTTTTTTTAAATTGTGTGGTACTTTTTTCTGCAAAATAACTTCAGCATGCTTCATTTAACAATTTTAATCCAAAATGAGTGATGCGTCTTATAGATAATTTTCATTGTCTGGTCCTGTGCAGATGAAAATTTACCAGTTTACCAACGTTGTTAATTAACTTTAGAATACGTAATAACTGCCACTTTTGATCGAGTTAAATTTTCGAGCCACGGTGGATTTTGGTCAAGTATGCTTCTAACTGATTTTGGGCTGAGATTTATTTTGCCAAAGTTATTTAAAATTGCTTTCTGTGCATCAAATAGCGAAAACCTCCTCCTAATTTATCTTCAATCAGTTATTTTTAATTGATCTTGGGCGGTGTCAGTTATACGATCATCACACATCAACGAAGGTTTCGTTTAAGTTTAAAAATGTTTGTTTCTAATTAATTTTGCGACGCTGATTTCTAAACTAACGTCAGTTTTGCTCCAGCATGTACAGCCTCTCTGACATACAACTCCACTCCCGCCCAACTTGCTTTTCCACTATATAGTATACAGAATACTTGGTCATTTTATGCAAGATGATTTATGGTTTTGTGTGATTTTTGTGGATTTATGATATTTTTTACCACTAGCGAATTGTATGTTTTCTCTTTATCACAGTAGTATTTTCAACTGTCCGGTTACAGGTCTAGTGTGCCTTGTGGTTGCTGAAAGGACGATAATTCATTTTTATGTATGTGGCAGCTTTATTTCCAAGAAAGCAGAGACGAAACATCACGCCTCCTGTGAAAACAGTCTATTTTCACTACTTTGGTGTGAAGGTCGGAAATCAGGGGAAGCTGTAAGTACCTCACTGCTGTTGTGAGACTTGCTCCAACTCTTAACTTTAGTGGTTTGCTGGAAGGAAGTCATGTATGTCATATGCAGTTCTGATGGTATGGAGGGAACCTAAGGATCACACCACGGACTGTTATTTGTGAATCATAATTGTCAGAGTTTTCATAAAAAAAAAACATCATCCCATGGATGGCGGAGAAGCCACTAACTCAGACTCCGAGTTTGAACCAACTGGCGCCAACAACTAGGAATTACATTTAGTGACTCAAACTAATCTTAACGATCTTGTGCCCGATCATAACTTATCCAAGAAACAATCAGAGTGCGCCAGTGGAATTTACTGCACCTAGACACAATCGGTTTATTCAGAATGACGGAAAGTTTAAATTGGAAGAACTAATATGTTATTTGTTTTTTCGATGCTTTGGGTCGCCTTCATGATCGTGCAATGTGGTGTTCGTTTATTGATTTTAACAAAACAAGTCTTAGGGTAGTAGTACTTCCTAAGGGCAATACCCAACTAAGTCTGCCTTTAGCTCTTGCCGACGACTTGAAACATGAAACAATGCAAAAACTTGTCACTCTGATCGAATGTGAAAGGTTTGGATGGAAAATCTGTGGTGACTTAAAAGTAATAGGTTTGTTAATAAGACTGCATAGCGGATTTACAAATACTGCTGTTTTCTGTGGCTGTGGGACAGTCCGGATACAAAGCAGCACAACATTCAACGTACTTGACAACTCTAGAATCTGTGTGGCCTTACAAGTGATGTATAGAGCTGTAAAATATCTTACGGAAGCCTGTTACTTGTATTTGATACAAATCCAAGTAATCTGTTAGCCTTATTATTCACACTGAAGCATTGTCTTGGCTTCAGATTTCTGCTTACCATAACTCTCAAGTCTTTTAATCACATTCTGTATGATCACGCACTACATTACCTAGTTCATTTCTATGAAGATTATTTTCATTCCCAGGAATTAGGACTTTACACTTGTCCACACTGAACTGCATTTGCCACTTTTCGGACCTTGACATTAGTTTGCCCAAATCTTCCTGAAGTTAAATGGAATCATCCTCAGATTATATTATTCAACCTATTTTTGTGTCATCAGCGAACTTACTCGTATCATTCGTTAGTCTTTCGTCAAGGTCATTAATGTAAATATGAACAATAATGGGCTTAAACTGATACTTGTGAACTTTAATTGTGACCAGTGCCCAGACTCTCTGCTTTCTACTGGTCAACTATATCTCGAACCATTCATCCTTTACCATGAGCTGCCACTTTTCTCAACAGTCTTTTCTGTGGTATTTTTTCAACAGTATTACTAAAATCCAAATAAACAGCATATCTTTTATCATGGTCCACTGATGCAAATGCTTTATTGAAGGTAGTCAGTAAATTTATCAGGAGGAACGACATTTTGTGAATCTGTGTTGAGGCTATTCTGATTATGTTAATTAAAGTGGCTTCATTGTAATTTAATGGAACTGACTTATTCCTTGATTTAAAGTTAGAAATTACATTGACCATCTAATGCATCTCCGGCACAACACCAGTTTCAATTGATATGCTAAACAGGCTTGTTAGCTACTTACTAAGTTCCCACTTGTACTCTTTAAGTACCTTTGCAAACAGTCGGGGGCTGAGACTTATTTTGTTTCAGTTTGTCTACTTGTTTGACAACAATGTTCTTCGTGATTATATTACTTTTTTCAGGACCTGAATAATCAATTGCTGGGATATCAAACGATGTCTTATTGTGTGAAGACTGACAAGAAATAAGTATTAAAAAGAGCACATTTCCTGCTCATTATCCTTCTGTTCCTCGTTTAATATTATTATATTGGCCCATAATGTTATCCTCTCAACAATGTTGCTAGAGTAGCCGTGCTCGTCGTGTACAATCAACACTGTTGCTAGAGTAGCCGATGCACCTATAAATTCCTCTCATCTCTCTTAATAGATGTTTTAGTCTAGTATTCATCCATTTGAGATCATTTTAATTTGACTTAATTTCTCTCTGGAGAATAAATATACTTTGATCACATTGTACATTGTTAATAAAATGTCATATTCTCAGATGCTTTCGTTACTGTATGATCTTCGTCTATAGAATCATTAGCCAGATAATTCTAGTGAAGGTTAGGCAGGTGATCCCTAAGTACATTATAATCGGGACTTTTATACTGAATGATCCTTATTCTCATACTCCCAGGCATTGTTAATGGTAATAGATGTGTGATCAGTTGCGACACACTCTTCAGACATCTCTAGATTATGTACGAGGGCTTCCTTATTTGAGAAAATGAGGTCTGGTAGGTTATGTTGCAAACTGCTTCAAAAAGCAGTCCTAAACTACTACAAGGAAGTCAGTGGACTCCAAATTGCCGTTCAAAGAGTCCTTTTCTGTCAGGCCTCATATCTTCATTTCTTTTATTTAACTACATTAGAAAGCTAGACCTTACTCTGTATTATTCATTTTGTGTGCATTGATGAAGAGGAAGCTGGGCTTGTAGGAGACGGGGATGCCTTGCCTGTACCGTGTTGTGAATAAAACACTTAGTATATATAGACTCACGTATCAGAAAGTTTTCATTTTTTAAACCTGGCCCATTGTCTGTGTACACGCACGTGACCCACTGCAAGTGCCCACCTGTCAGCCTGCCAGTGTCCATACGACGTCGCTGTCAGTTTCCACCTGCAGCAGCTACCCTTGCATAGGTCAAACGTCACCTCGACATTCTCCATGGTTGTAACAGGCCAGCTGCTGCCATGCATGGTAGCAACAACCCCCACCCTCTCTCTCTCTCTCTCTCTCTCTCTCTCTCTCTCTCTCTCTCTCTCTCTCTCTCTCTCTCTCTCTCTCTCTCTCTCTCTCTCTCTCTCTCTCTCTCTCTCTCTCTCTTATTCTTGTTAGATAAAAGGACTTAGATGCAAGTAATGTGACATTTTATTGTTGCAAAGTTTCGCTCTCCAGGAGCTTTGTCAAACCATTACAAATATTACAAGGACACTGAAGGGTATATATAGGTACTACTGTGAAAAAAATAGTGAAGTTCCAACCGCTTTCGTGACTTCTCACATTATCAATATGAAAAGTCACGAAAGCACTTGGAATTTCACTATTCTTTCACAGTGATGGTTTTGCATATTCTGATATCACCTGTTTACTGTGATCTTATTGTATGTATATATATATATATATATATATATAATATATATATATATATATATATAATATATATATAATGATTGGTGGAATGAAGTAAAGGGTGTGATAAAAGAGAAAAAGTTAGCTTATGAGAGGTTTTTACAAAGCAGAAGTGTTATAAGAAGAGCAGAGTATGTGGAGAGTAAAAGAAAGGTGAAGAGAGTGGTGAGAGAGTGCAAAAGGAGAGCAGATGATAGAGTGGGAGAGGCACTGTCAAGAAATTTTAATGAAAATAAGAAAAAAAATTGGAGTGAGTTAAACAAGTTAAGAAAGCCTAGGGAAAGTATGGATTTGTCAGTTAAAAACAGAGTAGGTGAGTTAGTAGATGGTGAGAGGGAGGTATTAGGTAGATGGCGGGAATATTTTGAGGAACTTTTAAATGTTGAGGAAGAAAGGGAAGCGGTAATTTCATGCACTGGTCAGGGAGGTACACCATCTTTTAGGAGTGAAGAAGAGCAGGATGTGAGTGTGGGGGAGGTGCGTGAGGCATTAAGTAGAATGAAAGGTGATAAAGCAGCTGGAACTAACGGGATCATGACAGAAATGTTAAAAGCAGGGGGGACATAGTGTTGGAGTGGTTGGTATTTTTGTTTAATAAATGTATGAAAGAGGGGAAGGTACCTAGGGATTGGCGGAGAGCGTGTATAGTCCCTTTATATAAAGGGAAGGGGGACAAAAGAGATTGTAAAAATTATAGAGGAATAAGTTTACTGAGTATACCAGGAAAAGTGTACGTTAGGGTTCTAATTGAGAGAATTAGAGGTAAGACAGAATGTAGGATTGCGGATGAGCAAGGAGGTTTCAGAGTGAGTCGGGGATGTGTTAATCAAGTGTTTACATTGAAGCATATATGTGAACAGTATTTAGATAAAGGTAGGAAAGTTTTTATTGCATTTATGGATTTAGAAAAGGCATATGATAGAGTGGATAGGGGAGCAATGTGGCAGATGCTGCAAGTATATGGAATAGGTAGTAAGTTACTAAATGCTGTAAAGTTTTTATGAGGATAGTGAGGCTCAGGTTAGGGTGTGTAGAAGAGAGGGAGACTACTTCCCGGTAAAAGTAGGTCTTAGACAGGGATGTGTAATGTCACCATGGTTGTTTAGTATATTTATAGATGGGGTTGTAAAAGAAGTAAATGCTAGGGTGTTCGGGAGAGGGGTGGGATTAAATTATGGGAATCAAATACAAAACATAACACCAAGGCTAGTTTTGCTCGACCTGAGCTTGAAATAAACAAGTTTATCACAGTGGAAAGTAAGTTTTAATAGATACAATACTATTCTATTAAAAAGAAAAGATCCAGATTATGCAGAAAGCCTCATAAAAACCCAGTGATGCGTGAAATTTTGCAAAGAACAGGTCATCTCTCCCGATTTGTTGTTCCTGTTTTATAAAGTTTTGACGCTGATGTTCCCGAGGTTCCGATTCTTAGGGTGATATTCCCAAGGTTCAGGTTCTCAAGGTGATATTCCTGAAATCCAGGTTCTCGAGGTGATATTCCTGAAGTCTAGGTTCTTAAGGGAATATTCCTAAGGTCTAGGTTCTTATGGGAATATTTCCAAGGTCCTGGTTCTCATTGGAATATTCCCAAGGTCTAGGTTCTCATTGGAATATTCCCTAGGTTCAGGTTCTCATTGGAACATTCCTGAAGTTCAGCTCTCAGTGATACTCCTGACGACCAGGTTTTCGATGTGATTTTTCCTGAAGTCCAGGTTGTCAGAGGTCAAGAAAAACGATACGTTTAATAATAATAAAAAGAAAGTGAGTCAAATTCAGGAATGCTGTCTGGTAAAGAATGGACGGTAGAGTTTCGAAGACGAGAGAACTTTACGGTTATGATATCGAAATGTCTGGAGCAAGTTCGATGCGGTCTGGCAATATATTAGGTTGAAGTGGGTCCATCAAGTTTTAGTATATTTAGAAGAGAAGGGAACTTTAAACCTAAAATTTAAAGTTCTGGCTACCATAAGTTTTAGCGAGGTGATGGTTTGCTTCTGATCATCTCAGTGTACATTTTTCTGTTCAAATTTCAAGGAAGTTATTCACATGTTGCTACAGCATTTTCTTCTTTCTCACCTTACTGTTCCTCTTTCATCTCCTCTTGCTTCATCTCTCTTCTCCATTCTTTTTTTTTTACTTCCTACCCTTTTCTCCTTCTCAGTCTTCTCTATCCCTCATTCTATTATAATATTCATTCTTTACTCTTCGTCTTTTCACTTCTTTCTCCACTAATTCCTCTTCTCTCCTCCTGCTCCTCTGAGTCCTTGCTGTTCCTTCTCTTGCTTCCTCATCCCCGAATTCCTCTCCTTTCCCTTCCAAGTACATCTGGTATTATAACCACGTACCACTACAAACAGCTGCCACTACAACCATGTACAACTACATACACGTACCACAACATTCATGTACCACAACATTCACGTACCACTAAAACCTGTATCATTACTACTAACTACCCCGCCAATGTCGACCACACCCACCATTTATCACCCTCATTACTACCTACCACTGCCTACGACCAATCCCACCATTTTTACCACTGCCTGCCGCTACTACCGCCACCACCTAAACCAGCTACCTTCACCAAATATCACCACCAAATACCACCACCGTCCCATCTACATACCGCTACGACGTAAGATCATCTCCACACTCCACCCCCACTGTCACTAACACTTATCACCACCACCATTCCAGTTACTTGCCACTATAACCACCACCATTCCAGTTACTTGCCACTATCACCACCACCATTCCAGTTACTTGCCACTATCACCACCACCATTCCAGTTACTTGCCACTATCACCACCACCATTCCAGTTACTTGCCACTATAACCACCACCATTCCAGTTACTTGCCACTATCACCACCACCATTCCAGTTACTTGCCACTATCACCACCACCATTCCAGTTACTTGCCACTATCACCACCACCATTCCAGTTACTTGCCACTATAACCACCACCATTCCAGTTACTTGCCACTATAACCACCACCATTCCAGTTACTTGCCACTATCACCACCACCATTCCAGTTACTTGCCACTATCACCACCACCATTCCAGTTACTTGTTACTGTCACCACCACCATTCCAGTTACTTGTCACTGTCACCACCACCATTCCAGTTACTTGTTACTGTCACCACCACCATTCATTCCAGTTACTTGTCACTGTCACCACCACCATTCATTCCAGTTACTTGTCACTGTCACCACCACCATTCCAGTTACTTGTCACTGTCACCACCACCATTCCAGTTACTTGTTACTGTCACCACCACCATTCCAGTTACTTGTCACTGTCACCACCACCATTTCAGTTACTCGTCAGTCACCACCACCATTCCAGTTACTTGCCACAATCGCCACTTCATCTATCTATCGCCACCACCTATCACTACCACTTAAACCTACCTGTATGTCACCAACTACCACCTCCCCCACTACAATCACCGTTATCACCATTGTCGCTGCCGCCTCCAATACCACCACCTCCTCCATTGTCACCACCACCACCTCTACTACTATCTCTACCACTACCACCAACACCATCACCATCACCTCCTCTACCTCCACCACCACCACCTCTACCACCACCTCTACCACCACCACCTCTACCACCACCACCTCTACCACCACCACCTCTACCACCACCACCACCACCTCTACCACCACCTCTACCACCACCACCACCACCTCTACCACCACCACCACCACCTCTACCACCACCACCACCACCACCATCATCACCACCATCATCACCACCACCACCATCACCACCACCATCACCACCACCACCACCATCACCACCACCATCACCACCATCACCACCATCACCACCACCATCACCACCACCATCACCACCACCACCATCATCACCACCATCACCACCTCTACCACCACCACCACCACCACCTCTACCACCGCCACCACCACCACCACCTCTACCACCACCACCACCACCACCACCACCATCATCACCATCACCACCACCATCACCACCACCACCATCACCATCACCACCATCACCACCATCACCACCATCACCACCATCACCACCATCACCACCATCACCACCTCTACCACCAACAACACCTCCCACCAACAGATTATCCTCGATAGTCTAATGTGTACCACTGTCCTCATTTCAATACACAAAATGCAAATCCCTAAATGACATGACATGGAAATTAGAAATACGATTGACAGCTCCAGTGTTCTGGTGACAATAAAGCTTTGCCTACTGTTGGGGGCGCTGCGCTCCCCGTACTCCCCCGCTACTGCGGCGTCTTCATTAAGATTAGTGAAATGTACATCATAAGATATTTGTAACTGACATACAGTTCTTTCCTCACATGTATTGTTGTATTGTAGTGGATGATAAACTTGCACTGACAGAGCACTTACACACTCCAGTAGTCATACAGCCTGAGCTCACTGCGTCTCTCTCTCTCTCTCTCTCTCTCATATCATTAAGCAACAGTGTCTAAAACAAAGGTATTCGTGTATGCATTACCAGTGTCTTATCCGTTTATCAGTTTATTGTGGCAGTCACCACCTCAAGGAGCAGATGACCCTATCACCTGTGCATCAACTGACAACATTAAGGATGACAAGACACAGTCCAATGTTCCCTAGATGATAAATGTAAATATCCGCAGGCGTTCAACTCCACTCGCCTCTTGTGCTTGGATTGTAGATAAGTGACGCTTGCCGAATAGTGTACTGTAAGAAAGGAGAGTACATCTGTCCTCCTTTTCCAAGGTGTGAGTGCCCACATACCTTATAACTATGGTTGAGCAGGACGACGGTGAGAGTACGATTGAAAGATCTTAACTGTTCGTAGCCTGACTGCTTTCCCTTTTCTTAGTGGTGAGTTGTTCCCAATCATCTCTCGCTGTTGTGGAGTTTTCATTAAATACAAGGAATCAAAATTAGCTATAAAACCATCTGAGCTTCGTAAGAGGTGGCAATCAAGAACACAACTGCCACGAACAGCGGTAGTTTCAACATTTTAGACGAATTAACAAGAATCGTCGTAAGACCCCTAATAACTCTTAATATTTATATTATCACTTTATTCTGTTAAGCTGTTTTATACTTTTAACACAATGATCTCATAATTTGTCACTTGAAATTTTAATTTATATATATATATATATATATATATATATATATATATATATATATATATATATATATATATATATATATATATATATATATATATATATGTCGTGCCGAATACGCAGAACTTGCCATCTTGGTTTAAATAGCAACGTTCATCTTGCCATATAGGACAAGTGGAAATTTGTGTATGCAATAATTTCACCAAAATCATTCTGAACCTAACGAAAAAAATATATTTGATTGTGTTTGTTTAGTACTAAATTATTGTAAACGTATTTAAAATATATTTAGTTTGGTTAGGCTAAAATAAATTGTTCTTGTTATAATAAGGTTAGGTAAGTTTTCTAAGATTCTTTTGGAGCAAAATTAAAATTTTTTGTATTAACATTAATGAAAAAAATATATCTTTAAACGTATAAGAGAAAATTTTAGAAAGGACTTGATTTTAAATGAGTTCTTGCTAAATGACCAGTTTTACATATTCGGCACGACATATATATATATATATATATATATATATATATATATATATATATATATATATATATATATATATATATATATATATATATATAATGTGTGTGTGTGTATGTCGTGCCGAATATGTAAAACTGGCCAATTAGCAAGAACTCATTTAAAATTAAGTCCTTTCTAAACATTTTTTTTATACGTTTAAAGACATATTTTTTTCATTAATGTTAATGTAAAAAAATTTAATTTTGCTCCAAAAGAATCTTAGAAAACTTACCTAACCTTATTATAACAAGAACAATTTATTTTAGCTTAACCCAACTAAATATATTTTAGATTTGTTTACAATAATTTAATACTAAACAAACACAGTGAAATACATTTTTTTCGTTAGGTTCAGAATGATTTTGGCGAAATTATTGCATACACAAATTTTCACTTGTCCTATATGGCAAGATGAACGTTGCTATTTAAGCCAAGATCGCAAGTTCTACCTATTCGGTACGACATATATATATATATATATATATATATATATATATATATATATATATATATATATATATATATATATATATATATACTCAATGTTCTCTCCTGATTTGTACATTAAGGTTTAATAAAGATCTCGGTAAGCAAAGCGTTGACTAAATAGTAGAGTATTCAGATGTTGCATTTACCTAAATCTATTTTTCTGCAGTAATGAGAAATCACTAGGCTAAGCAGTCAAGTCATACAGAGTTCATATTTTTATCAAATGAAGAAATATTCTTATTATATAAACCAAACAGATTTTTGTGTGCGATTAAGGACTTACACGGCCAGGAAAAAGTTAAAAGTTACCCAAAGAAGGTCGTGGATACGTACGTGTTTGTTCACTTGTGTGAGTAGCAGTTAACGCTGCGGTGCCTTCACCATCAGTGTGAGCGGGAATTCTTAGAAATGGTTCGATAGTATGTTTTATGCTTTATAAATAAATCTTTGAGGGGGGAAAAAAGAAAATTGTGGGAATGGCACTGTTCCTAACCTACAGTACAATGAGTGACTTGCATTATTCAAAATCTGTAGAGACAGATCAGTGTAGAACTTGAGTGGTTCCTAACCTAGAGTGGCACAGCAGTGAGTGACCGTCATGGCCCGTAGCAGAACGGAACATAAATGATTTACAATTTATGGTGACGTATCAAAGCCAAACTTTCACTGTTCCTGACTCAAGAGACAGGAAAATACAAACCCCTTTTGAGTATTACCTGTCTTGCACAGAATTAGATCATGATTTGACGACTGAAGGTTGAATTACCAGGACCAAGGAAGCGTCTTGTCTAATATAAGAGAAGCAGTATTAAAAATATACTGTAATATGAAAGGATTAAACAAAATCTCGGTAAGCAAAGCGATGACTAAATAGTAGAGTATTCTGTAATATGAAAGGATTAAACAAAATCTCGACTTTGAAAGATTTTCACGTCTACAGAAAAAATGAAGGTGTTTATTAAGCGTGTTGGTGCGACAGTATGGCAGTGCCAGTGTCCCGGGGATGATGCACCTGTAGTATGGCCGGTGGCACTAAGCTTTAACATGGGAGGGGGGGGGAGTACAGCACTGAATTGCATCCAACGGCCGCGCTGCAGTTTCCTGATTTAGGGTTGTGTACTCGATCATCCTCACTCAGCCAGTCCCTACTCTGCTGCTCAGCCAGACCCACTCGTCCACCCCCCAGCCAGCCCCCACTCGGTGCCTTTTTTTCAGCCAGTCCCACTCAGCCGGCTCCACTTTTCTCAGCTACTTGCACCTGGTAATCACTAAGACCCACATAGTCACCTGGATCCCTTACTCAGTCCCACTTGGTACTTGTCATTACTATTTGAATCCTAAACATAATTTATTCAGACCTTCTCTTCCTCATACGGACCATTCATTCATCCCTATTTGGACCCTCACTCAGCCACATTCGGACACTCAACTAGCATTTATCCTCTACCGAGTCAGCCCCAAAAACGAAATAAAAATGCACAAATATCACGAATAGAATCGTTGAAATGAATGTTTTGCTGTTCGAGCATTGTGTAGCCGTGTGTGACAACCCATGCGTCAACAAACCTGCCTCAGAACCCAGGGTTACTATGAGCCAGTTTATCTCTATTAAAGGTCAGCTGTGCATTTACTAGAGCTCGATCAAGGCAATCTAGCCTCTGGGAGAGAGGAATAGCCAGCGTACTACCGTGGAACATAAGAACATAAGAAACAAGGAACACTGCAACAGGCCTACTGACCCATGCGAAGCAGGTCCATGCCACCACCCGGCTTTGAACAATGACCACCTAGTCAGGTCACTTCCACTTAAGGAAGGAGCACGGCACCAGACCTGGTAGCTCAAGCTAGTCAGGTCCAACTCACACCCACTCATGTATTTATCCAGCCTATTTTTAAAACTACACAAGGTCTTAGCTTCTAAGACGGTACTCGGGAGTTTGCTCCACTCATCCATAACTCTATTACCAAACCAGTGCTTTCCTATGTCCTTCCTGAATCTGAACTTTTCCAACTTGAAACCATTGCTGCGAGTCCTGTCTTGGCTGGATATTTTCAGCACGCTATTTACATCCCCTTTATTTATTCCTGTTTTCCATTTATACAACTCAATCATACCCCCCCCTAATTCTACGCCTTTCTAGAGAGTGCAGATTCAGGGCCTCAGTCTATCCTCATAGGAAAGATTTCTGATACATGGGATCTACTTTGTCATCCTCCTTTGTACGTTTTCCAGTGCATTTATATCCATTCTGTAATATGACGACCAGAACTGTGCAGCATAATCTGAGGCCTAACCAAGGATATATAGAGTTGAAGAACATCCTGAGGACTTCTATTATTTATACTGCTTGATATGAAGCCAAGGATTCTGTTACCTTTATTGCGAACACTTATGCACTGTTGTCTTGGTTTCAGATTACTGCTAACCAGAACACCTAAATCCTTTTCGCAATCAGTAGTATTAAGATCTATACTATTCACTTTATAAGTGGCATGGTTATTGTCCTGTCCAATATTTAGAACTTTGCATTTGTCTATATTAAACTGCATCTGCCACTTCTCCGACCACTGCATCAGTCTATTCAAATCATCCTGGAGTGTACTAATGTCCTCAATAGATTGAATTTGACGGCCTATTTTGGTGTCATCAGTAAATTTGCTTATGTCGCTATTTATTCCCTCATCTATATCGTTTATGTAAATTGTGAACAACAAGGGGCCCAACACTGACCCCTGTGGAACACCGCTTGTGACATGCCCCCATTCTGATTTCTCCCCATTTATGCAAACTCTTTGCTGCTTATTTGTCAACCTCGCCTCTACCCAGGAAAAAAAATTCTCCTCCTATTCCTAGTGCCTTGAGTTTCCTCAAAAGTCTCTGATGTGGAACTCTATCGAAAGCCTTACTGAAGTCCATATACACAATATCATAATCATTATAACAAACCATACATCGTGTCATTACGATTTCGTGAGTCATCATAATCATTACCTTGATCTACCTCCTCAAATACCTTAACGAAAAGAGTTAGTAAATCGTAAGACAGGAACGCCCCTTAGTAAAACCGTGTTGAGATTCATTTATCAATTTATGCCTGTCAAGATGGCTACGAATTGCCTCGGCAATTATTGATTCTATAAATTTTCCCACTATGGAGGTAAGGCGTATTGGTCTATAGTTCGAAGCCAAGGACCTGTCACCTGCCTTGTAAATAGGTATTACATTTGCCATTTTCCACTTATCAGGCACTATGCCAGTTTGTAGTGATATGTTGAAAAGATTAGCCAAAGGTTTGCAAAGTTCCTCTTTACATTCCTGTAAAACCCTTGCAAACAATTCATTAGGGCCTGGGGATTTGTTAGGTTTTAATTTCTCTATTTGTCTAAGGACCATGTCACTAGCTACTGCAATAGTGCATAGTTTATTATCATCCTGTTCTACATGATTTATTATTTCTGGAATTTCGCTAGTATCTTCCTGAGTAAAAACTGAGAGGAAGTAGGTATTGAAAATTTCACACACATCCCTATCACTGTCAGTGATCTGACCGGAGTCACTCTTAAGTGGGCCAATCTTGTCCCTAATCTTACTTCTGTATACCTGAAAGAACCCTTTTGGATTAGTCTTCGAATCCCTTGCGACCTTAGCCTCAAAATCTCTTTTTGATTTTCTTATTCCTTTTTTTATTACTCTAACTGAATGTATTGATTTCTTAACTGCCCATCCCCTCTTCTGATACACCTATATATGCCTCTCTTTTGACCAATGAAATGTTTTAATCTATTGTTCATCCATTTGGGATGAACAAAAGTGGACTGAGCAGCTAGAACTATGCTCTGAAAAACATCATATTGGCAACCAACACCAGCTACCTGACCCATAGTCAGATCATCCCAATTTAGCCCACCCAGATAATTTTTCCGTCCAATGAAATCAGCCAATCGAAAGTCTGGGACAGAGACTTGATTGCAGTTTACTGGGTAATTCCATAATATATTGAAACTAAGTGATTTGTGTGGAAGAGAACCAATTTGCATAACACATTATTACAAACCTGTTGTCTAATGCACAGAGAACAGAATAGTAATAAAAATTGTCTACAAAATCCTGAAAAAGGACGCCATCTGTGCACATAAGGGGAATTCTTGAGTAAGCTTGAAGCACGGACCCCTCACCTAGACAAACACATGTTTAAGCTCAAGGCGATAAAGAAGCTTGTTATTGTTCTTACTAAGTGCGTCCATCAAGGAAAATCTCCCGACACTTGTCTTCGTTAAAGTTGTGTCGGAACTAGGGCAAGAGCGCGGCAAGAACTAATTGTCCTTGTGGTGAGCACTGCAGCTCGTGCTGGGCTCACTGTTCAGTTTGAGAAGCATGGTTCCGGTCTGGCATCTGAGCTTCGAGACATGATCTACACGGAAAGTCTGTACGAGCTGAGACTTCATATTCCTGGAGGAATAAAGAACAAGTGACAAACTCACAATATACTGTACAAATATGCGAGGTGAATAAACTGAGTAGGCAGACTCCTCACTAGGGAAGGATCCAGATCGAGAGAACAAGAACAGGAACTACATAAGAACAGAACCTTTACCACGTGAGAATCCAAAACGAGTGAAGAACACGAAGACATTTCACCCGATCAGGATCCAGAAAGAGGGAATAAATGCTAAGTAGTATTGTTATTGAAGAGCTGTAGTTTGAATATACGAGCCATAAACGGGTCCAGACTGTCTCTTCTTTCTTACTCGACCCGAGTAAGAAAGAAGAGACAGTCTGGTCGAGACACTCTTCCCTGTCGGAGTTCATATCTGCAAGTAGACACGGACACACACTTTACCAGGTAAGGAGGATCCAGAACGAAAGGACAAATACAGACTGAACACTTACCCGACTCGTATAGGTGTTGGAAATAAATGGTATAAAATACCGACACAATGGAAATATAAACACATATGCAGTATAATGTGATCCTTTATTGACTACGTTTCGCCCACACAGTGGGCTTTTTCAAGTCACAAACAGAACTACCTGGGGTGGAAGGAACGCGAGTATTTATAGTCAGGTTCAGAATGCCAGGTAGTTCTGTTTGTGACTTGAAAAAGCCCACTGTGTGGGCGAAACGTAGTCAATAAAGGATCACATTATACTGCATATGTGTTTATATTTCCATCGTATAGGTGTTACTGAGCATTTATTCAACTTATGATAATACATATGTATGAACACTTGAACACTTGTTGATGCAATAGAGATGATTGACGGCCATGGCTCACCACCTGGACCTCAGTCTCTGAAGAATAAGAAAATATCTTATGATTGAAAGGTATTTTAAATAAATTAAATGATATGGATAACAATGGAATTTATTTAAGGTTGAGTTGTAAAGGACTGGAAGACAAAAGCTGGAGATGATCGGAAGATTAAGACGAGATGTAAGGAAATATTCTTAAATATTTGAGTAGTTGACATCTGGAAGTTAGGAAACGTATATTGTGTGTGTGTGTGTGTGTGTGTGTGTGTGTGTGTGTGTGACGAGTATGTTCACTTTTAGAAGTGCATTATGTTATGTTCTCTCTCTCTCTCTCTCTCTCTCAGAGAGAGAACATAACATAATGCACTTCTAAAAGTGAACATACTCGACACACACACACACACACACACACACACACACACACACACACACACACACACACACACACACACACACACACACAGAAACATACACACATACATACAAACACACACACACAGAAACACACACACAAACATATACACACACACATGCATACAAACACACACACACAACCTAGCGACCAGCGAAGAGGCAGGGCCAGGAACTGTGACTCGACCCCTGCAACCACAATCAGGTGAGTACACCAGTAAAAAGGAGGGGACAGGAGCTTGAATCGACCCCTGCACCCACAAATAGATGAGTATACACACTGTTTCACCTTCCCTCCATCTTCCTTCCTCCCTCCCTCCTTCCCTTCCTCTTCTACCTTCTTCCTCCCTCCCTCCTTCCCTTCCTCTTCTACCTTCTTCATCCCTCCCTTCTTCCATTCCTCTTCTACCTTCTTCCTCCCTCCCTTCCCTTCCTCTTCTACCTTCTTCCTCCCTCCTTCCCTTCCTCTTCCACCTTCTTCCCCCCTCCCTCCTTCCCTTCCTCTTCTACCTTCTTCCTCCCTCCCTCCTTCCCTTCCTCTTCTACCTTCTTCCTCCCTCCCTCCCTCCTTCCCTTCCTCTTCTACCTTCTTCCTCCCTCCCTCCTTTCCTTCCTCTTCTACCTTCTTCCTCCCTCCCTCCTTCCCTTCCTCTTCTACCTTCTTCCTCCCTCCCTCCTTCCCTTCCTCTTCTACCTTCTTCATCCCTCCTTCCCGTCCTCTTCTACCTTCTTCATCCCTCCTTCCCGTCCTCTTCTACCTTCTTCCTCCCTCCCTCCCTCCCTCCTTCCCTTCCTCTTCTACCTTCTTCCTCCCTCCCTCCTTCCCTTCCTCTTTTACCTTCTTCCTTCCTCCCTCTTTCCCTTCCTCTTCTATCTTCTTCCCTCCTCCCCTTCATCTACATTCTTCCTCCCTCCTCCCCTTCATCTTCTACATTCTTCCTCCCTCCGTCCATCCCTCCCTCCTTCCTCCCACTCTCCTCCCTCTCTCCTCACCCCAATACCTCCTATCCTTCAACATCCTTCCTTGCTTCCCCTCGCCTCTCGTCTTTGGCTTGGTCGACCTGGGCAAGCCACACGCATCCTCTCACCAATAATAATTATTATTTCTGCAAACATATATACAAGGTATACAGGCCTAGCTGACACTAATGACATAATGCTGTACAGAAAACTCCTTGTTATGCAGAGCATTTCGGGCAAAATTAAGTTAATTTTGCTCCCAGGATGCGACCCACACCAGACGACTAACATCCAGGTATCTATTTTACTGCTAGATGACCAGGGACAGGTGGTGTGTTAAGGAAACACGTCCTAACGTTTCCACCCGTACCGAGGATCGAACCACGGACCTCAATGTGTGAGTTAAGCGCGCTAACAATTGAGCTACTGGGCACCACGGAAGTACTAAATACCAGGGGATAAAACACTACACTTGATACCAAGGGGAATATAATACAAGGGATGTACAACAGGGCGTACCACACTATACATATACTAGAAGGGATGCCGCACTATAGAGGATGCGATACTACAGGGGATACCATGCTACAGGGGATACCACATTACAGGAAACACCATATAATAGGGAGTATCATACTATATGGGATACTATAATATAGGGAATACCACACCAGGGGGATAACTTATCACACGGGATACCATGCTTTAGGGATGCTATATTACAGGGGATTCCGCACTACAAGGCGATACCACACCACAAACCTACAGGGGATACCACACAACAAAATTACAGGGGATACCACACAACAAAATTACAGGATACCACACTACATGGGGATGCCATACTACATGAGATATCACATTACAGGGGATACCACTCTACAGACCATACCGTACTACAGGGATTACCACACTGAAGGGATACCAAACTAAAAGGAATACCATAAAACATGGGATACTACATTACAATGGATACCACACTACATTTTTTGGCAATATCTTCTGATATTTATTAAATTGATCATTAAAAACCACTCAATGTGCGCGCTACTGAATGAAATTAATGACTGGAAGATAATTACTGTTTGAATGGAGGGAGGGAGAGAGCTAGGGAGAAGGGAATAGTTAGAACTTAGAGGGAGGGAGGAACGGATAAGACTGAATAAAGAATATACGTATATGCATGTACGTAGGTGTGTATATATATATATATATATATATATATATATATATATATATATATATATATATATATATATATATATATATATATATATATATA
Organism: Cherax quadricarinatus; assembly: GCF_038502225.1. Taxonomy (NCBI): domain Eukaryota; kingdom Metazoa; phylum Arthropoda; class Malacostraca; order Decapoda; family Parastacidae; genus Cherax; species Cherax quadricarinatus. The sequence continues at coordinate 23,769,456 of NC_091330.1, read as the reverse complement.
TATATATAATATATATACATATTTTTTATTATTAACAAGTCGGCCGTCTCCCACCGAGGCAGAGGTGCTCAGAACACAACAGTTTAGAAGCATATACGTATAAAGATACACAACATATCCCTGCAAACTGCTAATATCCCGAACCCCTCCTTTAGAGTACAGGCATTGTACTTCCCATTTCCAGGACTCAAGTCCTGCTATATAAAAATAACCGGTTTCCCTGAATTCCTTCACTAAATATTACCCTGCTCACACTCCAACAGCTCGTCAGGTCCCAAATACTATTCGTCTCCATTCACTCCTATCTAACCCGCCCACGCACCCCTGCTGGAAGTCCAAGCCCCTCGCAAAAAAAACCTCCCTTACCCCCTTCCTTTTAACCTTTTCGAGGACGACCCCTACCCCGCCTTCCTTCCCCTACAGATTTATAAGCTCTCCATGTCATTCTACTTTGATCCATTCTCTCTAAATGACCAAACCACCTCAACAACCCCTCTTCAGCCCTCTGACTAATACTTTTATTAACTCCACACCTTCTCCTAATTTCCACACTCCGAATTTTCTGCATAATATTTACACCACACATTGCCCCTAGACAGGACATCACTGCTTCCAACCGCCTCCTCACTGCTGCATTCACAACCCAAGCTTCACACCCATATAAGAGTGTTGGTACTATTATACTTTCATACATTCCCTTCTTTGCCTCCATAGATAATGTTTTTGCCTTCACATATACCTCAACGCACCACTCACCTTTTTTCCCCTGATCAATTCTATGATTAACCTCATCCTTCATAAATCCATCCGCCGACACGTCAACTCCCAAGTATCTGAAAACATTCACTTCTTCCATAGTCCTCCTCCTCAGGAGTGTATATATATATATATATATATATATATATATATATATATATATATATATATATATATATATATATATATATATATATATATATATAATTATATATAATTAGAAACCACGAACGAGTGGTATTTAATCAATAACAACACTGTGACTAGCCGAGGGCTCAAACCCGTGTCGTTTTGGCCCGCCTCGGCAAGTAGCAGTGTTGTTATTGATATATATATATATTATATATATAATTGTGTGTCTGTCGTGCCGAATAGGTAAAAATAGCCATTTAGCAACAACTCGTTTAAAATTAAGTCCTTTCTAAAATTTTCTCTTATAGGTTTAAAGATACATTTTTTCATTTATGTTAATGTAAAAAATAACAATTTTGTACCAAAAGAACGTTATAATAACATTATATATATATATATATATATATATATATATATATATATATATATATATATATATATATATATATATATATATATATATATATATATATATATAAACCAAAGAAAAGTTATGAGTTGAGTGAATACGGTGATGGTCTAGAGTATATGTGGAGAGGGTTTCGGGGGTCAAAGTCACCGCGGCTCGGTTTGTGACCAGGCCTGGTTGATGAGGGCTTGATCAACCAGGCTGTTACTGCTCCCGGCGCGCTAACGGACATATGAACCACAGCCCAGCTGGTCTTTCTCGCCTACGTTCCAAAGAATCCAAATAAAGGAAAAGAATCATCATGGGCTTGGCATCCCTAGTTTTGAAGGTTCTCATTATCCATCCTATAATTTTCCTATAAAATGTGGTAGATACATTGTTGTGATCTTTGAAAGTGAGATTCTCTGACATTATCACTCCCAGGTCCTTCATATTAGTTTTTCGCTTCTCTCTTATGTGGTTGGAATTTGTTTTACACTCCGATACAATTTTAATTTCCTCGAGTTTTCCATAGCAGAGTAATTGAAATTTCTCTTCATTGAATTTCATATTGTTTTCTGCGGCCCATTTAAAGATTTTGTCCGCTTGGAGGCGTGCAGTGTCTTCGATGGATGACACTGTCATGCAAATTCAGGTGTCATCCGCAAAGGAAGACACGGTGCTGTGGCTTACATCTGACTATGTCAGATATGAGGATGAGGAACAGCATGGGAGCGATTACTGTGCCTTGTGGAACAGAGCTTTTCACTGTAGCCGCCTCAGTCTTTACTCTGTTTACAATTGCTCTGTGTTCTATTTATTAGGATGTTATAGCTCCATCTGCCAATTTTTCTTGTTATTCCTTTACCACGTATTTTGTGCACTATTATACCATGGTCACACTTGTCGAAGGTTTTCGCAAAGTGCGAGTATACTACGTATGCATTTTGTTTTTCCTCCAAAGCATCCAAGACCTTGTCATAGTGGTCCAGTAGTTGGGACAGGCACGAGCGGCCTGCTCTAAATCCATACCGCCCTGGACTGTGTAACTGATGGGTATCTAAGTGGGTGGCGATCCTGCCTCTTAGAACCCACTTGGCTGATTCCTGAAAGTTGTTTTCGGGGGTTCACATCTTCTTGGCCCGGTCCCAAACCAGGGGCTCTTGTTGGATTAAGGCTTGATCACTCATTCCCACGTATGAACCACAGTCCGGCTGATCAGGAACTGACTTGAGGAACTTGCCAATTTCCTCTTAAAGGCAGTAGGCGATCTGTTGTTAATCCCCTTATGTATGGCTGTTGAAAAGTCTTGGCCTCCCCTTACATTTTCACTAGAGGAGTTTTTTGAAACAGCCGAGCCTCTTGCTTTCATAGAGAGCGATTTCTGTGTTCAAATGAAAGGCCATTCCCTCTAGAATTTTTCATGTGTTAACTATAGTGTCATTATCGCCTGTGTTCTAAGGAATGCTGTTTGAAGGACTTAAAATGTTCAAAGTAATTCTGCTGCTTGGTTGAATTTTGTTGTTGCTTTTGCTGGCATTTGCACTTGTGTACTGTGAGATTGGTAGCATGCTGAAGTAACAGGCATGGGAAAGAACCTCACATTTATTGTAGAAATTAATACACAGTGAATTCTTGATGCTTGCGCATATCGGGCCGTAGGCTGGCGAAAGAGCGAAAGAATGGAATCGCCAAGGCTCCAGCTTGTCCCGTGTAGGTATAGTCTCTAGTGAATGAGTGAGAGTGAAACAGCGTGTGCTGCGCTGAGCTCCAGTCTGGACCAGGTCCACTAGATGGCAGCACAGGAGCAATGGCGGCAAGACGTAAAATGCGAAGGCCTGACTACACTTAGATGACTGGACAAGTCTCGTAGGGATAGGGTCCTGGCATGGACGCCAGACGTGGAGGACAAGAGAAATATATACGCATATACATATGCGCAATGGACCCCAAAAATTCTCTAACATAGGAGAAGAAAAAGTGCTGGGTGTGCTAAAGGGCAGTGTGGTAGACTTCTAGTAGTGCGTTGAGGTGGCAGATCCAGGAAAAAAAGTCAAAGAAAAAGTTTAAATAAAAAAAGTCATAGAAAGTGTCACACAAAACGTTCTTCAACCTCGTGGGTCACTACCATCCCTCAGTCTGGCGTGTCATTGAATGGTTTCAGCGTGAAGAAGCTACGGTGAGCACCATTATCCAACAGTATGGTGTTGGTAGCACACCTAACTGGGAGAACCACAAGACTACAGCTTCGGCTGAAATATTCGTTTTAGTCATCAACATTAAAGACATTGAATATTCATGTAATGCCACGATATTATGTAAGAAGTTTTCAATCTCTACATGTCATGTATTGTCAGTAAAGAACTGACTTATTAAATGTTTTTGTTTCATTGTCGTACTTTGCTTAAGAAACTGAATAAAATGTTGTTTTTTACATACGTGTAATGACATCATAAATAAATAGTGTTGTCAATGTGTACAAGTCATGTACTGTCAGCAACTGATTAAAAATATTTTCTTGTTTTACTTCAATTATTTATGGTATTTAAATAAAATGCTACTCTTTTCTAGTGATTTTTTCCTAACCAAAATTGTGATTTACTTTGTGACTTTTTTTTTTTCCTTTAACTATTTTTTTTCCCGAGCACCAAGGTGGCAGGGTGTCACATCGAAGCTCGGACCTCGATTCCAGGTAATGCGTTGCGGCAGGGCAAGCAGGAACATTGGCTGGAGGGAGTTAAGTCATGCTGGAACTGAGGCTGCTGACTGTGCGGCACGGCAGGAACTATCGGCTGAAGTGGTGAAGCAGACAGTCGTCGGTACGGGTGACAAACGGTCCATTTTGCTGGTGCCAGCGACCGGAACCTCGTAGTAGCGACGCTGACGAGTGAGCCATAGCGATGACTTAGGCAAAGGTGCCTTCAGCGATGCCAGTAGATGTGATGTTTCCAGAGAAAGACATTGTCTTTACCTGGAGAGAGTTCCGGGGGTCAACGCCCCCGCGGCCCGGTCTGTGACCAGGCTTGTGTGGGGGAGTATCTTTAATAAGTCGGCTAGTATAACTCTCTGTAAAAGAATACTCATTCGGCTCCCAGATCTGATGCTAAGACTATCCACGTACCAAATGTCAGTGGTTGCTTCCACGCACTTGAAACCTTGGGCAAAACCCACTGACATCCTCATACAAATTCTAGTATCGTCTTCAGAGGATGATTAATTATAATGAAGAACCATTACAAAGGCCCCAGCGCATCCACAAACTAGCAACATTACGGGTAGACGATACATACTATACCCATAAGTGTGATCCCATAAGTGTGCTTTGCATTATTGTAAATTATTTTTTATGCATTATGGACATGGGACACACTTTCAGTGTGTTGTGATCAAACATGCTCAGCTGACCGAGCATCTCTGTAAAAACTTGTACATTTTCTCTCTAATTTTCCACACTTTGAATCGCTCACTTAAAATAGCAATGTAACATAGACTTAGAAATGTAGTACACAACCACAGAAGACTGAGTGGGGAAGCACATGCTAATGGTGGCGATATTACTTCAGATGGAGAACTTGTGTGTGAGAACGGCTTCGTTGTGGCATCTTGGTCTGCCTTTCAGGTGTGGCGTCGTGGCTTAGGGTGTGGTTTAGAAAATTGGCTTAGGGGTTTCACGCTACCAAACCACACGACACAGAACGACATACAATCATAGACGAACAAACACTGCCGACAATAATACGGCGAATGGAGCGAGCGAGCGAGATGAAGGGGTTCCTGCGTGTGTGTGTGTGGGGGGGGGGGTGGCGGTGAGTGCACAGGGTTTGTGGTCCTGGCTGCGCTGCTACGTACCCCTTGTGGCAGGGATGACAGAGGCAAGCAGAACATCTGTCGCACAGAATGACTCATACAATAATAATATAATAATATCTTTATTTACTACAAGTACATGTACAAGGTATACAGTCCTAGCTGACAACAATGACATACTACTATATAGAAACTCCCTTGTTATGCTCTGCATTTCGGGCAAATTAGGTCAGTGTCCCGGGATGCGACCCACACCAGTCGACTAACACCCAGGTACCCATTTTACTGATGGGGAACATAGACAACAGGTGGAAAGAAACACGTCTCACCTCTCACCTCTCGCTACCGTAGTTAGTAGATTATTTGGCACGAGATAAGCGACTCATTACCTGATATAGGAGGATAACTGTGACTTGACAAGATTCATCAATGTGAATACGCCGGGACCGTAACAGCAGGTGATGCCAAATAAAAAATTACGGCCAAATGTAGGCGTTTGTCTAGAAAAACAGCTTCCTCGAGCGGCATGAATGATGGTGAGGCTGTGGATGTCTGTGCTGGGACATGATGATCCACTAGTTGTACATTATAGTGCTGAAGATTTCCCCCTCCCTCCTCCCTGGGCTTAACAAACTGCTGTGAATACCGCTATCACTATCGTTGTCATATATCGCTTAGGAAGACTAGGAGGAAAGGTCCTTATTATGCAAGTAACAAAGTGAGCTACACCGCCTCACCCTTCCGTCACAGCACCGCCTCACCCTTCCGTCACTACACCGCCTCACCCTTCCGTCACTACACCGCCTCACCCTTCCGTCACTACACCGCCTCACCCGTCCGTCACTACACCGCCTCACCCTTCCGTCAGTACACCGCCTCACCCTTCCGTCACTACACCGCCTCACCCTTCCGTCACTACACCGCCTCACCCTTCCGTCACTACACCGCCTCACCCTTCCGTCACTACACCGCCTCACCCTTCCGTCACTACACCGCCTCACCCTTCCGTCACTACACCGCCTCATCCCTCCATCACTACACCGCCTCATCCTTCCCTCACTACACCGCCTCACCCCCCGCATCACTACACCGCCTCATCCCCCGCATCACAACACCGCCCCACCCCCGCATCACTACACCGCCTCACCATCACTACACAGCCTGACCCCTCACTACACCGCCTCACCCTCACTACACCGCCTCACCCTCACTACACCGCCTCACCCTCACTACACAGCCTCACCCTCACTACACAGCCTCACCCTCACTACACAGCCTCACCCTCACTACACAGCCTCACCCTCACTACACAGCCTCACCCCAGCATCACTACACCGCCCCACCCCCGCATCACTACACAGCCTCACCCTCACTACACAGCCTCACCCTCGCTACACCGCCTCACCCTCACTACACCGCCTCACCCTCACTACACAGCCTCACCCTCACTACACAGCCTCACCCTCACTACACAGCCTCACCCTCACTACACCGCCTCACCCCCCGCATCACTACACCGCCCCACCCCCGCATCACTACACCGCCCCACCCCCGCATCACTACACAGCCTCACCCTCACTACACCACCTCACACTCACTACACCGCCTCACCCTCACTACACAGCCTCACCCTCACTACACAGCCTCACCCTCACTACACCGCCTCACCCTCACTACACCGCCTCACCCTCACTACACCGCCTCACCCCCCGCATCACTACACCGCCCCACCCCCGCATCACTACACAGCCTCACCCTCACTACACCACCTCACACTCACTACACCGCCTCACCCTCACTACACAGCCTCACCCTCACTACACAGCCTCACCCTCACTACACCGCCTCACCCTCACTACACCGCCTCACCCTCACTACACCGCCTCACCCTCACTACACCGCCTCACCCTCACCCTCACTACACAGCCTCACCCTCACTACACAGCCTCACCCTCACTACACAGCCTCACCCTCACTACACACTCACCCTCACTACACAGCCTCACCCTCACTACACCGCCTCACCCTCACTACACCGCCCCACCCCCGCATCACTACACAGCCTCACCCTCACTACACAGCCTCACCCTCACTACACCGCCTCACCCTCACTAACCTCCTCACCCTCACTACACCGCCTCACCCTCACTACACCGCCTCACCCTCACTACACCGCCTCACCCTCACTACACATTGCTGTGCACTTTATCCGCCTCCACTTAACATTTACCTTGTTGCCAATAACAAAGTAAATGACGGAGACGGTGAATATATTATTCAGCTCAATTGCAATCCATTAATACTTATACAATAATATACTTTGGCCAAACAGAAAGAGATTTAATATTAAGATGACTGGGGAAATTACAAGAATATTGAAACTCGGGAATATAATTAGTAGATCAAATATCCACTTACAGAATAGAGTCTTTAGAACAGCTCTTTCCTAGGAGACCAGCCAGCATCTAGTCGCAGGTCCCAAGACCCCCACACCGACCTCAGTCATCTCCGCGCCCGGCTAGTGCTCTGTAACCCACCTGGGGAAAGCTCTCCACAAAGTTCTCCGATAGAGCCTAGAGCTCTGCACCCAACAAGAGGTCTCTAAGAAGACCTCTTAGCTCATTCTCCTGAGTTTTTATAGGCCTCCACACTCCTCTCCATCCCCCCCATAATTTCTTTTTTCAGGTCACCTCACATAGGGACATACCACATGTGGCCTCCGCAGAGATTACAATTCCACAAACAGAACTAGGGTTTGAAGATTACCAACCACCACTCTTTTCTTCTATATAAACCAAAAGATCTGGGAGACCGTGACAGGTATTCTCCCTAGAGGTTACAAAGGCCTCCACACTCCCCACTTCTGGCTAGATCACCCCTCGTGGGACTTCATCACCTGGCCTGATGACCCAGGGTGTGGAACATTAGCAGTAATTACTGTGGTCTCAGGTAGAAACAGAACACCTACTATCACGTGATGTTGAGGAGACAGTCTCAAGTCATCAATCACATTGTTGTAATTGCTTTTGCCTGCATTTGCATTAGTGTATTGTGAGACTGGAAGCATTCTGTAATAGGCATGGATGCGAGCCTACGTTTATTACAGGAATGGGTACACAACGAAAGCTTGGTGCTAACCCACGCCAGGCCGCAGGCCGACAAAACATTGAAGGAATGTGACCTCCGACCTGTCCTGTGTCTGTTCAGTGAGTGAGAGCTAAACAGTGTGTGCTGCGCTGAGCTCCTGTATGGACCAGGCTCGCTAGATGGCAGCACAAGTACAATAGTGACAAGGCACAAAATACAAAGGCCTGACTGGGCTTACAATTTATTCATGCAGCGAAGGCTTTCTGTTTATTCTCTAGGTCTGCAATTTTGCTTCCTTAGAATGGGTTGTTAGTGTACAACAATACTGCAGTATATATAAGACAGGTGATTTAAAGAGGATCATCATAGGCTAGTAATTGTTTGTTTGGAAGGTTCTTTGTCTATTCCATCATTTTTCCTCGTGGTTGTAATAATGATTCTGCTGTGAACCTTGAAAGTGAGATCCTCTGACATGATCTCGTTTATTTTAAGCTTTATAGTTAGAGTTAATTATATTCTCCATTCTAGTTTTTAATTTCTCAGTTTTCCATAACAGAATAAATGAAATTTGTCCTCATAGAACATTATTTTATGCGGGTCTCTGGTAGACCTGGTTTATCTCTACTAGGAAATTCGCAGTGTCCTCAACGAATACCACCCTCATGAAAATTCTAGTATTGTCTTCGGAGGATGATACGAGAATATCAGATACGAGAATGAAAGAAGGATGGAAGGAGAGTACTGTGCTTTGTCAAACATAGTTTCATTTGAGGCATTCTAGTCTTAACACTGCTTACTATTACTCTTTGCACTCTGTTTATTATAAAGTTAAAAATCCATCTTCCCATTTTTCCAATTACTCATTTTGCACACATTGTGTGTTATCACATCGTGAGCGCACTTACTGAATATTTTGAAAAATCCAGCGCATCCAAGACCATGTCACAGAATATATGAGACATGACAAGTTTCTTGCAGAATTTGATAAACATGATGTTTCATGAGTCTGGAGCTGAGGCAAGTTGATAGTGGCTTTTTCGAAGTTGAATAGGGTGAGGGCTAAATAGGAAATTTCTGAGATATTAGTAATACTGAGCCTCATAAAAAATTTGTGAATTGTCAACCCTGGATCTTAATAATAACTGACTGAAGGTAGCCATACTCACTCATCTGCGATCATCTATGTTAAGTTTCATGTTTCATGAAGAGCTCGATACAGGATGTGACTTTTTGCTCCGAATTTTATTTTCCTTACGAGAAGAAATATTTTGGATTTTCAATTTTATTAACCTCTTTTAACCTCTGTCCTTTCTGGACGCTGATTGATTCAGTTTATGTTCAGTATCCTCTAGTTTTTTAACCAATGTTTCTTTCCGCGGTTGAGATATTCTGGCGCCTCTGACAGTTCTGTGAGTCTTCATCTTTAGTTGTAGAGGGAGCGCCTCTCTCTCTCTAGTTTACATCTTCAACTCATTTTCCTTATCCAGAAACTGGTTTGGATCTAGGTTATTCAGAGTATCTTTCAAAGATATGATCTGATTTATTCCACTTCATCATCATGTTTTTGAAGGTAAATTTGGTGAAAATTCCCTCAAAACTGTTTTTAATTTACAGCTCCAGATCAGTGTCCAAGCAGGTCAGTACTTCGATTACTTACGTTAGACATCGTTATGTTCCGCACCAGCTCATTATTCGTGAATATAATATCAAGGGTATTTTCTAGTCTTGTGGATTTAGCTATTTACTGGTTTAAGGCGATTTTTTCTTTTACAGAGTTTTAGTAGTTTTTATTTTGAGTCTGTTCATCTGAGCTGTTACCTGAGATTATCTGTAATGTTATAGAATTTTTCACATTATTCCATTTTAGAAGTCTGAAATTGAAATCGCCAAGCAATATGATATTTGGAGTTGGAGAGGAAAAATTTTCCGGACATTATTCGATTTTCGATGATTGGCTACAGAACAATTACGAAGTTGTATCCGATGGCTTATAAGCAAGTACAATAATTTGGTTCTCGTTATTTCTCAATTTTTATTACCTAAACTTCTACTGCACCACTTATGGCGTTAAGTAACTCTACAGATGAGCGACTCTGACATACTGGCTAACTCAGCTTGGTGACTGTTTAAGCCGTACCCAGTCCCAGTCGTCTCTTGTTCATTGACCGGCGGTCATTCATCTCGGCTTGTCTAGGTGTACAGAGTATCAGGCTTAGAGGAGTAAGAGAAAAGAAGTACCACGAAAGCTTCTGGGGCTGTGAAATGAGACAGTAGGTCACAGTTGTGTTTTTAATAATACAACCATGTGCTGCTTTTAAATCATCCTATTGTAAGATATGTGGCTATGTGATTACTGCTTTGGGCATGATATAAGCATAAACAAAGATTTGAGTCCCCGCTTATTTTTCTATTTATTATTCTCTCTCTCTCTCTCTCTCTCTCTCTCTCTCTCTCTCTCTCTCTCTCTCTCTCTCTCTCTCTCTCTCTCTCTCTCTCTCACACACACACACACACACACACACATACACACACACACACAGACACACACACACACAGACACACACACACACACACACACACACACACACACACACACACACATAAGGTGTGTGTGTGGACAAAGGTGGACAGAGAGGATGTTCCGGAGATGGGACACAGAAACAAGGGGTCGCAATTGGAAGTTGAAGACTCAGATGAGTCAATGGGATGTTAGGAAATATTTCTTCAGTCATAGAGTTGTCAGGCAGTGGAATAGCCTAGAAAGTGACGTAGTGGAGGCGGGAACCATTCATAGTTTTAAGACGAGGTTTGATTTAGCTCATGGGGCAGGGAGAGAGAGGACCTAGTAGCAATCAGTGAAGAGGCGGGGCCAGGAGCTATGAACCGACCCCTGCAACCACAAATAGGTGAGTACAAATAGGTGAGTATACACACACACACAGATAGGGAGGACATGATAACGATATACAAAATACTGAGAGAAATTGACAAGGTGGACAGACAGAATGTTCCAGAGATGGGACACAGCAACAGGGAAACACAGTTGGAAGTTGAAGACTCAGATGAATCACAGAGATGTTAGGAAGTATTTCTTCAGTCAGAGTAGTTGGGACGCGATGTAGTGGAGGCAAGATCCATTCATAGCGTTAAGAAGAGGTATGATAAAGCTCATTGAGCAGGAAGAGTGACCTAGTAGCGGTCAGCGAAGAGGCGGGGCCAGGAGCTGTGAATCGACCCCTACCACCACAACTAGGTGAGTACACATACTCACACACACACACACTCTCTCTCTCTCTCTCTCTATATATATATATATATATATATATATATATATATGCAAAACAACCACTCTGAAAGAATAGAGAAATTCCAAGCGCTTTCGTGACTAGTCACGAAAGCCCTTGGAATTTCTTTATTCTTTTAGAGTGGTTGTTTTGCATATTCTGAAATCACCTGTTTACTGTGATCTTATTGCATATATATATATATATATATATATATATATATATATATATATATATATATATATATATATATATATATATATATATATATGTGTGTATACACACTGTGTGTGAATGAATGAGAGAAAGAGAGGGAAGTGTCAGGGAGAGGTATGAGAGAGAAAGAGAGAGAGAGAGAGAGAGAGGAAGGAAGAACAGGTGTAGGGAGAGGTATGGAGGAACAAGGAGGGGGTAAGGGTGAGTGACTATATTGTTGTACGCGAGGTAATGGAAGACGAAGATTAGATTATTGTGGTCGTTCCTGCGTCTGCTGTGGTAGTTGCTGCTCTTGTTTCTGTGTCTGCTGTGGTGGATGTTGCTGCTCTTGTTCCTGTTGTCTGCTGCGGTGGTTGTTGCTGCTCGTGTTCCGGTGTCTGCTGTGGTGATTGTTGCTGTCTTGTTCCTGTGTCTGCTGTGGTGTTGTTGCTGTCTTGTTCCTGTGTCTGCTGCGGTGGTTGTTGCTGCTCTTGTTCCTGTGTCTGCTGCGGTGGTTGTTGCTGCTCTTGTTCCTGTGTCTGCTGTGGTGGTTGTTGCTGCTCGTGTTCCGGTGTCTGCTGTGGTGATTGTTGCTGTCTTGTTCCTTTGTCGGATGTGGTGGTGGTTGTCTTGTTCCTGTGTCTGCTGTGGTGGTTGCTGCTGCTCTTGTTCCTGTGTCTGCTGTGGTGGTTGTTGCTGCTCGTGTTCCTGTGTCTGCTGTGGTGGTTATTGCTGCTCTTGTTGCTGTGTCTGCTGTGGTGGTTATTGCTGATCTTGTTCCTGTGTCTGCTGTGGTGATTGTTGCTGCTCCTGTGTCTGCTTTTGTGGTGCTGCTCGTTTTCCTGTGTCTTCTGTGGTGGTTGTTGCTCCTCTTGTTCCTGTCTCTGCTGTGGTGGTTGTTGCTGTCTTGTTCCTGTGTCTGCTGTGATGGTCGTTGCTGCTGTGACTTTGATCTGTGTTTGTCGTGTCTTTGATCGGTCGCTGTTGTGGCCTTGATCTGTGTCTGCTGTGGCTTTGATCTGTGTCTGCTGTGGCCTTGATCTGTGGTTACGTTTTACTTTACTCAGAGACTGCTGTTAGTTATGAAACTTGTGTTCTGTGGCTGTTGTTTCTTCCATCTGTGGCTGCTCTGGTGTTGCTCGGCTTCTGTTGTTGTTCGTGAGATTTGTCAAGGTTTAGTTGTAGCAATGTTTGAAATCTGTGAGGTTATGTGAGCTTATTTTCTTTACATTTTGTTTAGCGGTGCTTCGATTACTTTCATAGCCTTATGGTTAATACATTTATCTTTTTTTAGTTACGGGGAGCTTTCGTTACTTCCTTACTTCTTGGTTAGGGAGCTTTAGTGTTGTAGCTAATTCTGAATATCTTTATTTCTACAAGTACATGTACAAGGTATACAGTCCTAGCTGACATCAGTGACGTACTACTACATAGAAAGCCGCTTGTTATGCAGAGCATTTCAGGCAGATTAGGTCAGTTTTGTCCCAGGATGCGACCCACACCAGTCAACTAACACCCAGGTACTCATTTTACTGTAGGTTGAACATGGACAGCAGGTATCGTATGGAAACACGTCCTAATGTTTTTCAGCCGAACCGGGGGATCGATACCCGGACCTCATTGACTGTATCTAACATTTTTGTTGTTGGGGCTTTCAAACTTAAATGCTGTCGTATCCATCTCAGTTCTTGTTTAATCTTAATCTTTGTATATTGTTTCAGGGACACGAACTGGTGATAATTCTTAATTGCAATATGTATTTCGGTGAATCCTCAATCCGAGAAAGGTAGCCCTGTATCTCGTAAGCCCAGCCACCTCTACCTCTATGCAGGCAAAATGAATAGAGGAGGACGGATACAAAATAAAAATATAGGCTGCTGGAGGCAATATGTGATGTGCATATTATACAGAGAATCCACAGTTTGGAGATTTGAAGGAAGTGCAGGGTTTCTTAAAGTATTATCCAGAGGGCTGAGGAGGGGTTATTGAGGTGGCTCTGACATTTAGAGATGATGCAGCGAAATAGAATGACTGATCTGCAGTGAAAAGAAGGCGGGCTAGGAGTTGTCCTAGGAAAGGTTGGAGGGAGGAGGTAAAGGAGGTTTAGTGTGCGAGGGGCTTAAACTTTCATAAAGCGTACGTGAGCGTATTAGACAGGAGCGAGGGTGAGCAAAGTAACATTTATGAAGGGTGAAATTCAGAGACACTGGTTAACCAGACTTGAGTCCTGGAGGTGGAAAGGAAGGGTGGAGATACGTCGCAGTTTTTGAACTGTAGTTTCGGCACGCCTCTGGCAAGATATGCTCCCTGCCAAGTCTTGCTGCGTCCTGCCCTTGCACCGGTAGAGATCTTCCTCACTTCCTGCAGATATAGGCTGGGTTTCTCTCCAAGTATTTACCAATAATAACACCTCCCATAACAGTTCATTGGTATTTTCTTCGCTATCATCTCTCATCCAAGAACCCCTGTGGCCTGGTGGCAGAAGATTTCGCTTCACACGGTGAGTGTCCGGGTTCGAGTCCTGGCAAGGTAGAAACAGGCGTGTTTCCTTACACCGGTTGTCTATGTTCACCCATCAGTAGCAATGGGTACCTAGGTGTTAGTTGACTGGTGTGGGTCGCATCCTGGGACAAAATTGACCTAATTTGCCGGTAATGCTCTGCATAACAAGCGGCTTTCTATATAGTAGTATGTCATTGATGTCAGCTAGGACTGTTTACCTTGTACATGTACTTGTAGATATTATCATTATTATTATTATTATTATTATTATTATTATTATTATTATTATTATTATGGTAGCTATGGGCACGTAATTTTGATAGTTACGAGTGATGTAAGGAGATATATATTACCAAGACCGGTAGACATTCTACAAATTTTTACAGTGCTTCCTGGTGCCTATGCTTATTGCAGGCGGTTTTTGTGTGTGAATTCCGAGAAGATCCGAGTTCCATGGACATTAAACCAAGCTTGGTTAAGCCTGTCTGTTCCAGAAAGCCTAAGTCAGTAACCCAACCGTCTGCCCTGCTTCAGCAAGTCTGTGTGATGGTTTGCCAGCATTTCAGACGTGTCAGTGTACTCCGTGTCGAGGGATTGAGCCAGCATAACAACCCAGCTGAGAGAGAGAAGTAAGCCAACCCAGTTTCGCTTAGAAATTACTGACTCCAGTGTGCTGCTCACTCTGTACTACTAATAAATAGAGGGTCAGCAAGGAAAACACCGATAGACTATTAGAAACATTGTTACTGGTAAATACTTGGATAGAAACCCAGCCGATGCAGCGAGGCTTGGCAGGCAGCATAACTATAATCTACTATATATAATACTACACAAGTATTATATTATATTATATATATATATATATATATATATATATATATATATATATATATATATATATATTAATATTAACAAGTTGGTCGTCTCCCACCGAGGCAGGGTGACCCCAAAAAAAAAATCCCCCAAAAGAAAATACTTTCATCATTCAACATTTTCACCTCACTCATACATAATCACTGCTTTTGCAGAGGTGCACAGAACACAACAGTTTAGAAGCATGTACGTATAAAGATACACAACATATACCTCCACTCTGTCAATATCCCAAACACCTTGTTTAAAGTGCAGGCATTGTACTTCCCATTTCCAGGAATCAAGTCCGGTTATATAAAAATAACCGGTTTCCCTGAATCCCTTCACCAAATATTACCCTGCTCACACTCCAACAGCTCGTCAGGTCCCAAATACCATTCGTCTCCATTCACTCATATCTAACACGCTCACGCATGCTTGCTTGAAGTCCAAGCCCCTCGCCCACAACTCCTTTACCCCCTCCCTCCAACCTTTTCGAGGACGACCCCTACCCCGCCTTCCTTCCCCTACAGATTTATACACTCGCCATGTCATTCTACTTTGATCCATTCTCTCTAAATGACCAAACCACCTCAACAACCCCTCTTCAGATCTCTGAATAATACCTTAATTTACTCCACACATTCTCCTAATTTCCACACTCCGAATTCTCTGAATTAATATTTAAACCACACATTGCCCTTTGACAGGACATCTCCACTGCCTCCAACCACCGCCTCGCTGCTGCATTCACAACCCAAGCTTCACACCCATATAAGAGTGTTGGTACCACTATGCTTTCGTACATTCCCTTCTTTGCCTCCATAGATAATGTTTTTTGTCTCCACATATACCTCAATGCACCACTCACCTTTTTTCCTTCATCAATTCTATGGTTAACCTCGTCCTTCATAAATCCATCCGCCGACACGTCAACTCCCACATATCTGGAAACATTCACTTCTTCCATACTCCTCCTCTCCAATTTGATATCCAGTTTTTCTTTATCTAAATCATTTGATACCCTCATCACCTTACTCTTTTCTAATTGTTCACTTTCAACTTTCTACCTTTATACACACCCCGAAACTCGTTCACTAACCTTTGCAACTTTTCTTTAGAATCTCCCATAAGCACAGCATCATCAGCAAAAAGTAACTGTGTCAATTCCCATTTTTTACTTGAGTCCCCGTAATTTAATCCCATCCCTCTCCTCAACACTTCTTTTACAACCCCAATCTATAAATATATTAAACAACCATGGTGACATTACACATCCCTGTGTAAGACCTACTTTTACCGGGAAGTATTCTCCCTCTCTTCTACACACCCTATCCTGAGCCTCACTATCCTCATAAAAACTCTTTACAACATTTAGTAACTTACTACCTATTCCATATACTTGCAACATCTGCCACATTGCTCCCCTATCCACTCTATCATATGCCTTTTCTAAATCCATAAATGCAATAAAAACTTCCCTACTTTTATCTAAACACTGTTCACATAAATGCTTCAATGTAAACACTTGATGTACACATACCCTACCCACTCTAAAACCTCCTTGCTCATCTGCAATCCTACATTCTGTCTTGTCTCTAATTCTTTCAATAATATCCCTACCATATACTTTTCCTGGTATACTTAGTAAACGTATTCCTGTATAATTTTACAATCTCTTTTGTTCCCCTTCCCTTTATGTAAAGGAATTATACATGCTTTCTACCAATCCCCAGGTACCTTCCCCTCTTTCATACATTTATTAAACAAAAATACCAACCACTCCAACACTATATCCCCCCTGCTTTTAACATTTCTGTCATGATCCTGTCAGTTCTAGCTGCTTTACCCCCTTTCATTCTACGTAATGCCTCACGCACCTCCCCCACACTCACATCCTCTTCTTCTTCACTCATAGAAGATGGTATACCTCCCTGGCCAGTGCATGAAATTACCGCCTCCCTTTCTTCGTCGACATTTAAAAGCTCCTCAAAATATTCCCGCCATCTACCCAATACCTCCACCTCCCCATCTACTAACTTCCCTACTCTGTTTTTAACTGACAAATCCATTCGTTCCCTAGGCTTTCTTAACTTGTTTATCTCACTCAAAATTTTTTTTCTTATTTTCATTAAAATTTCTTGACAGTGCTTTTCCCATTCTATCATCTGCTCTCCTTTTACACTCTTTCACTACTATCTTCACCTTTCTTTTACTCTCCATATACTCTGTTCTTTTTATAACACTTCTGCTTTGTAAAAACCTCTCATAAGTTACCTTTTTCTCTTTTATCACACCCTTTACTTCATTCCACCAATCACTCTTCTTTCCTCCTGCACCCACCCTCCTATAACCACAAACTTCTGCCCCACATTGTAATACTGCATTTTTAAATCTATTCCAACCCTCTTCAACCCCCCCCCCCCCCCACTACTCATACTTGCACCAGCCCACTTTCTGCCAATAGTTGCTTATATCTCACCCGAACTTCTTCCTCCCTTAGTCTATACACTTTCACCTCTCTCTTACTTCTTGCCATTTTCCTCTTGTCCCATCTACCTCTTACTCTAACTGTAGCTACAGTTAAATAATGATCCGATATATCAGTTGCCCCTCTGTAAACATGTACATCCTGAAGCCTACCCACCAACCTTTTATCCACCAATATATACTCTAACAAACTACTTTCATTATGTGCTATATCATACCTTGTATATTTATCCTCTTCTTCATAAAATATGTGTTACTTATTACCAAACCTCTTTCTACACATAGCTCAATTAAAGGCTCCCTATTTTCATTTACCCCTGGCACCCCAAATTTACCTACTACTCCCTCCACAACATTTTTACCCACTTTAGCATTGAAATCCCCAACCACAAGTACTCTAACACTTGGTTCAAAACTCCCCACACACTCAACATTTCCCTAAACCTCTCTCTCTCCTCTACACTTCTCTCTTCTCCAGATGCATGTACGCTTACTATAAGCCACTTTTCACATCCAACCTTTATTTTACTCCACATAATCCTTGAATTAATACATTTATAGTGCCTCTTTTCCTGCCACAGCTTATCCTTCAACATTATTGCTACTCCTTCTTTAGCTCTAACTCTATTTGAAATCCCTGACCTAATCCCATTTACTTCTCTCCACTGAAACTATCCCACCCCCTTCAACTTTGTTTCACTTAAAGCTAGGACATCCAACTGCTTCTCATTTATAGCATCCACAATCATCTTTCTTATCATTCCCACAACATCCACGCACATTCAGACTTCCCACTTTGACAATTTTCTTCTTCTTTTTAGTAATCTGTACAGGAAAAGGGGTTACGAGCCCATTGTTCCCGGCATTTTAGTTGATTTTTACAACACGCATGGCTTACGGAGGAAAGATTCTTACTCCACTTCCCCATGGATATAAAAGGAAAAGTAATAAGAACAAGAACTATTAAGATAAAATCAAAGAAAACTCAGATGAATGTGTATAAATAAAGGTGTACATGTATGTGTAGTGTGACCTAAGTGTAAGTAGAAGTAGCAAGACATACCTGTAATCTTGCATATTTTTGAGACAGACAAAAGACACCAGCAATCCTACCATCATGTAAAACAATTACAGGCTTTCGTTTCACACCCACTTGGCAGGACGGTAGTACCTCCCTGGGTGGTTGCTGTCTACCAACCTAATATATATATATATATATATATATATATATATATATATATATATATATATATATATATATATTAGTAATTGAAGTTCCACATGGGAAATTAATCTTCAATATAAGAAGCAGGACAAAGGCTGCAACAAACACCATATTTAATGGATACCCAATGTCTTTATTGACGTTTGAGATATTTCTTCATCCACCATAAAACTCTAAAATATACTACAAAAGTAAGGCACCATCCTCTCTAAGCAAATAAACCAAATCAACAACCCTTACATCTACACAACTGAATGTCGCTCTCCGTAGTCTTCGAATTAGGATGGACCTCTTTAACGCTTGAGGATAGGTCAGAGTTTTTCTTAACCATCAGTTTTACTGGCTAGGAGCTGTTATCCTCCTTCAACTCATTTCAAAACCCAGCCCTATCAAAAGTATAATAGTCCCATCCCCCAGGATGAGACCCACACCAGTCAACTATCACCCAGGTACCTACTTACTGCTAGGTAAACAGGGACAGCAGGTGTAAAGAAACATACCCAACGTTTTCACCCATGCCGGGGATCGAACCCCCGGACACTCAGTGTGTGAGTTGAGTGCGCTACTAACCGAGCCATGGGACCCAGGGAGCTATCACAAAAAGCAGAGAATTGATTCAGCAACTTTGGTTATAGGATATGGGCTTTTGTCAATTGCCCCAAAAATTTGGCACTAGTTACTATATTCAAACACTGAAAATATGAAGCCGATCGGACGAGGCGTTCTCGAAAAGTTGGAGAGAGAGAGAGAGGAAGAAAGAAAGAATGAAACAAAATCAGCTATCATTTAAAGTTCACTTTTTAAGGATACATAATAATAATAATAATAATAATAATAATAATAATAATAATAATAATAATAATGATTTACAAATGCACAAAAGCAGTAGTATAATTCGTTGTAGTACAAATAAAAGTTGATTCTTTCCCAGCTTATACGAGACGGAAGAGTTGAAGGGATCACACAAGGGTCGTGGAAAGGCTGAGCCCCGTGTCAGGGTCCTGTCCTGACGAACGTTACAGCATGGGATCACAAGGCTGTACACATTTAAAGGTGTATATTTCTTAGTGTACCTATCATGAGAATTCACTTTAATTCCTTGACTGCTGATGAAGAGGTTACATGCAGCAGTAATGATGACTAGTGTAGTCGACTGGCTTTATACTGGGTTAACCCTCGAGGGTTGAGACTTGAGCACTTTTCTCAGTGTGTATGTGGGCTACTAGTTAGGTTTTTAACGCCAAATACTCTTTCAGTCTAACACTACATACATTAAATGAAAGTAAAGACACTTGCATCAGAACAAGCTTGTACTGGGGCGAAGTTTCGCTCTTAGAACCTTTTTGAACCCCTCAGGGCAGAAAGGCTTGTTTCAGCATTTCGCCCTCAGACACCAAATACATTACCACAGCGTCATTACGCTGCAGAAAGCTATGCACTCTATCCATATTTTATCAACTTCAATGATATATACACCATGAGGTGATGGTCTCTCAGTGTATATATACTGAGAGCTATTCCCAATTTAAGGATAAAAGTATTCGTGACTGATGGCTAATAGGTTACATTTAGCATTAATAACTGTGTAGCCAATAGGCTTTAAACACCATCAATCAAACCAACCATCAAATTAGCATTAGCATTAATGGTCACTTACCAACAATAAACTTCATCATCCGCTTGCTCAGCTTACCTAAATTCTTTTCCGCAATCATCTTGATTTACTACTACTATGCATAAGTTGCTTTTAACATCCGTAACCATATTAATAAAATTTTATATTCCTTCTGAAAGTTTTTTTTTTTCTTAATTATACCAGCCGTTTTCCACTGAGGAAGGGTGACCCCATCCCCCGAAAACAGGGAGACATTCTATATTACTCATTCAGTGCAGTCTTGTCAATGTCATATTTGGGTCTTAGAATTTCTGAACATTGCCTTGAGTCTCCAGTCTGTCCAAAGTATGGACTCAGTTAACTACAATGTTGAATGTAGAGCTGTGGAGAATTTCATGACTTAATATTTTGATGCACCTGTCCTGTGTGAACAGACTGTCAATCTTGAGATCGACTTTGACTCTTTTGGGTGTTATTCCTTTCTTATACCTGGTGTGACCTCAGTCTCAAGAAGAGGTTAGCTTCTACATACGAAGTAGTGAGGGGACAATGTTTGCCTAGCTTCATGGACTCGGCCTATTTTAGGATTGAATAAATTTTGTCTCTGCTTTGTTGTTGTTTACTCACTGTATTTTGTGAATTTAGTCTGTACCAGATGGTATCTGCATACATATTCACTGGTGACTTAGTGTTATGTAGAAGCGATTTGCCTTAATAATTTTGGATAATTTTTGTCTATTAGTCCGTTGTTGGCGAATTAATCACATTATTGATACTCAGGGCATTAACTTTGAGTTATGTGTTATCCTTACCGTATGCAGGCAATGCCTTCCTCATAGCATGCAGACAGTGCTGTCCTCATACCATGAAGATAATAGTGTAGTCCTCATAGGATACAGAACAGATCGTCCCTCAGAGCTTGCAGGCAGTGATGTCCTCAGTGGCTGTGGCAAGGATGAATGGGACCAGGGGGCTGAAGCCTCCCAAAATTCAATCGGCTTTCCCCAAATCCTGCCAAATAATCATAATAATAATGCTTCTAGACAAGTCTCCTCCCCCCCCTTCCCTATTCCAGCCAGGTAGCCACCTTTAAGCTCCTCCTTTGTAATTCATCTGGAGTTTTTCCTGGCTATTCTCACAACATGTATGAAGTTTTATCCTCAGTATGTGCAGTGTTGTCTCCATTGCATGGCAGGTAGCCCCATCCCATGGATAGTAGGTCACTGCATACCTGGCAGTTCAGTGTTCATAGCATGTCACCCGACAGTGCTCTCCTCATAGCATGCGAGGCGGGAGTAAAATAGCTATTTCAACATTTCGCCCTCAGACACCAAATACATTACCACAGCGTCATTACGCTGCAGAAAGCTATGCACTCTATGCTTATTTTATCAACTTCAGTGATATATATATACCATGAGGTGATGGTCTCTCAGTGTGTATATACTGAGAGCTATTCCCAATTTAAGGATAAAAGTATTCGTGACTGATCGCTAATAGGTTACATTTAGCATTAATAACCGTATAGTCAATAGGCTTTAAACACCATCAATCAAACCAACCATCAAATTCAACAAACTCACCACTCAAGTGTACTGAGAGTCAGGTGCCCGGCTAGTTCATCACATCCCGTGTTGAGGCCTCCTGGGAGAACGTTCAAAAGCATTAATGCCGCTTTGAACTAATATAAATAATGGAGTTTGTAAACCAAGTATACTCATACTGATTTATAAACATGCTTCTTTAATGGCAGTTTAGAATACATTTTACATTTAATGAAAAATGGACACGAACATTTAATGATTAAAAAAATATACTGCAGAGGAAGAAGGAAAATGAGGGAAATGGGAAATGGTAAAAGAAGACTGAGAGAGATGGAAGGGTAAGGATGATAAAAATTTAGATGACAACGGGAAAAGAAGAGAGGTGAAGGGGAAGGCAAAAAATATTAAGATGGAAAAAAATAAAATGAAAGGGGAGAAGAAAAAGAGAGAGACGAACAGAAAGAAAAAGGAGAAACAGAGAGATGAATAAGAAGATAAAGGAGGGAGACGGAAGCACAATGGCGGGTTAGTTTGACCACCGAATATTCTTGGCTTTTGATGAAGATCCTTTTATATGAAAAATAATATATTTGACCACAAAGCAGTCCCATAGCTTAAATATTGCAAATTAACTTTTCCAAGAGTGCTCCAATTCAAGCAAGATGTGAACACAGATATAATCACTTCACGAAAGAACGTGTCAGCCACTGCACCAGTGTGTCGTGGGACTCGCTCCTGCGATTTGTTGCTGGCGGTTTGGTTGTTGTGATACTTAATATTGTGTCTGTAGCTATCATGGGTCAGGATACGGCACCTTTAGCTCTTTTGGATGTGGTGGTTGTGTTTGTAGTCATGAGCTTGGTTGAGGAACCTCTGATTGCTGTGACCATTGCTATTGTCTTTAGTTATCGAAGACCTTGTTAGGAGCCGTAGGTTTCAATGTGTATGGTTTTTGTTTTTATCAGAGACCTGATTAAATAGCTTTTGATTATTGCCTTAGTTATTGTAGGCCTGGTTGTGGAACCTTCCAGTGCTGTGAGTGTGGTTATGTATATGTTAGTGGCCTGGATAAAGAGCCTTTGTTGTGGTTGCACTTGTTGAATGTTCATTTGTCACAGACTTTGGTTGCTGTGGATGTGTCATAGGGTCTGGTTGCCGTGTCTGTAGTTCTCGTAGGTTTTAGTTGCTGTGGGTGCTAGTCTTTAGCTGTCAAAGGCTTTGCTTAATGTTAGTGGTTTATGTGAGTGAGTGTGTGTGTGTGTGTGTGTGTGTGTGTGTGTGTGTGTGTGTGTGTGTGTGTGTGTACTCACCTAGTTGAGGTTGCGGGGGTCGAGTCCGAGCTCCTGGCCCCGCCTCTTCACTGATCGCTACTAGGTCACTCTCCCTGAGCCGTGAGCTTTATCATACCTCTGCTTAAAGCTATGTATGGATCCTGCCTCCACTACATCGCTTCCCAAACTATTCCACTTACTGACTACTCTGTGGCTGAAGAAATACTTCCTAACATCCCTGTGATTCATCTGTGTCTTCAGCTTCCAACTGTGTCCCCTTGTTACTGTGTCCAATCTCTGGAACATCCTGTCTTTGTCCACCTTGTCAATTCCTCTCAGTATTTTGTATGTCGTTATCATGTCCCCCCTATCTCTCCTGTCCTCCAGTGTCGTCAGGTTGATTTCCCTTAACCTCTCCTCGTAGGACATACCTCTTAGCTCTGGGACTAGTCTTGTTGCAAACCTGTGCACTTTCTCTAGTTTCTTCACGTGCTTGGCTAGGTGTGGGTTCCAAACTGGCGCCGCATACTCCAATATGGGCCTAACGTACACGGTGTACAGGGTCCTGAATGATTCCTTATTAAGATGTCGGAATGCTGTTCTGAGGTTTTCTAGGCGCCCATATGCTGCAGCAGTTATTTGGTTGATGTGCGCTTCAGGAGATGTGCCTGGTGTTATACTCACCCCAAGATCTTTTTCCTTGAGTGAGGTGTGTGTGTGTGTGTGTGTGTGTGTGCGTGCGTGCGTGCGTGTGTGCTTGTGTGCGTGCGTGTGTGTGTTTGTGTGTGTGTGTACTTACCTAGTTGTGGTTGCAGGGGTCGATTCACAGCTCCTGGCCCCGCCTCTTCACTGGCCGCTACTGAGTCACTCTTCCTGCTCCATGAGCTTTATCATACCTCTTCTTAAAGCTATGTATGTATCCTGCCTCCACTACATCACTTCCCAGACTATTCCACTTCCTGACAACTCTGTGGCTGAAGAAATACTTCCTAACATCCCTGTGATTCATCTGAGTCTTCAACTTCCAACTGCAACTCCTTTTTGCTGCGTTCCATCTCTGGAACATGCTGTCTCTGCCCACCTTGTCGATTCCTCTCAGCATTTAATATGTCGTTATCATATCTCCCCTATCTCTCCTGTCTTCCAGTGTCGTCAGGTCGATTTCCCTTAACCTCTCCTCGTAGGACATACCCCTTAGCTCCGGGACTAGTCTTGTTGCAAACCTTTGCACTTTCTCTAGTTTCCTTACATGCTTGGCTAGGTGTGGGTTCCAAACTGGTGCTGCATACTCCAATATGGGCCTAACGGCCTTAACGCTCACAGTGTACAGGGTCCTGAGCGATTCCTTATTAAGATGTCGGAATGCCGTATGCTGCAGCAGTTATTTGGTTGATGTGCGCCTCAGATGTACCCAGGGTTATACTCACCCCAAGATTTTTTTCCTTGAGTGAGGCTTGTAGTCTCTGGCCCCCTAGACTGTACTCCGTCTGCTGTCTTCTTTGCCTTTCCCAATCTTCGTTCCTTTGCACTTGGTGGGGTTAAACTCCAGGAGCCAGTTGCTGGACCAGGTCTCCAGCCTGTCCAGATCTCTCTGTAGTTTTGCCTGGTCCTCGTCCGATTGGATTCTTCTCATCAACTTCACATCATCTGCAAACAGGGACACTTCAGAGTCTATTCCGTCATGTCATTCACAAATACCAGAAATAGCGCCGGTCCTAGGACTGACCCCTGTGGAACCCCGCTCGTCACAGGCGTCCACTCTGACACTTTGCCACGTACCATGACTCGCTGTAGTCTTCTTGACAGGTATTCCCTGATCCATTGCAGTGCCTTCCCTGTTATCCCTGCCAGGTCCTCCAGCTTTTGCACTAATCTCTTGTGTGGAACTGTGTCAAACGCCTTCTTAAAGTGGGTGTAGTTATTTTCTTTGCACTTATCAAGGGCGGTGGCTACTGTAATTTAGCTAGTGTTTACATTTATCAAAAGCTTTGGTTGCTGTGGGTGTGGTTGTTTTGTCTGGAGTTATCAAAGGTTTGGTTACGGAGCCTTTGGCTGTTTAGGAGCAGAAATATTTGCCTACTTATCAACTGTAAAAGGCCATAAAAGAAAAATTATTTTTTTCTGACATTTGTACCGCAATGTACGTTCGTTTATATACGTCCAGCCCGTCCTCCTAAGCAACGTCAGCATTTCACTTTGGTTGATGACTGTCCGATATGTGATATTGACACTAAAATGATAGATTAATTATTTTTATTTGAGAGTGTATTAAAGTTCCCTCAGTGGTTCCCCTCTTTCTCAAGAGTGCTTGAAAAGTTTATATCGCCGTTATGTATTATTGCTTTTATTGGAGTTAAGGAATAGTAAAATTTGTTAAATTTTCTTAATAAACAACATTGTAACTTAGGTTAAGTTAATCTCACCACCAACCATTTTTACCGCAACTCACTACCTACCCACCACAACCCAACCACCTTCCTCACCCTCTCCACCAACCAACCACAACCTATCTCTCCCATCCTTTCCACCTACCAACCACAACCCACCTTTCCACCTACCAACCACAGACCACCCACCTCCCAGCCATCACCGCCAACCTCTCTTATTAAAGTGGGTTAACCGGAGAACATCAGGATTATATATTTGATGATAGCGGTGACAGCCATAACAATAAAAATTAAAAAAAAAATGTACACGAAAAAATTAATGCAGACAGGACACCACGAGCATATATGTTCCTGTGTCTCTCACATACACATACAGAAGGTTTATTCCCAAGGGCAACAGAAATAATGGGAAGACCAAAGCGAGTCCTTGGTTTACCCGAAGGTGTAGGGAGGAAAAAACTAAGTGCACCAAAGAATGGAAAAGGTACAGGAGGCAAGGGACCCTGGAAAATAAGGAGATTAGTCGAAGAGCCAGAAACGAGTATGCACAGATAAGGAGGGAGGCTCAGCGACAGTACATAAACGACATAATATCGAGAGTCAAGTCTGACCCGAAACTGCTGTATAGCCCCATTAGGAGGAAGACAAGTCAAAGACCAGGCGATCAGGCTGAGGAAAGAAGGCGGGGAGGAGCTCAACACGAGATTTAAGGAAGTGTTTACAGTAAAGACAGGAAGGCCTCTAGGAAGGCACAACAGAAGGGGACACCATCAAGGGATATACCAACAAGTGTTGGATGACCTACACACAACTGAGGAGGAGGTGAAGAAGCTGCTAAGTGACCTTGATACCTCAAAGGCAGTGGGACAAGACAACTTCTCCCCATGGGTCCTTAGAGAGGGAGCAGAAACGCTGTGTGTGCCACTAACCACAATCTTCAACACATCCCTTGAAACTGGGCAACTACCTGAGGTATGGAAGACGGCAAATGTAGTTCCCATTTTTAAAAAAGGAGGCAGAAAAGTGGCACTAAACTATAGACCCGTGTCACTGAAGTGTATAGTATGCAAAGTCATGGAGAAGATTATCAGGAGAGTGGTGGAGCACCTGGAACGGAATAAGCTTATAAACGCCAAGCAGCACAGTTTCATGGAAGGTAAATCCTTTATCACAAACCTGGAGTTTTATGATAAAGTAACAGAATTAAGACACGAGAGAGAGGGGCGGGTTGATTGCATTTTCTTGGACTGCAAGAAGGCCTTCGACACAGTTCCTCACGAGAGTGCAGAAGCTAGGGGATCAGACGCATATAACAGGAAGGGCACTGCAATGGATCAGAGAATACCTGACAGGGAGGCAACAGCGAGTCATGGTACGCGATGACGTATCACAATGGGCGCCTGTAACAAGCGGGGTCCCACAGGGGTCGATCCTAGGACCAATGCTATTTTTGGTATATGTGAATGACATGATGGAAGGGACAGACTCAGAAGTGTCCCTGTTCGCAGATGATTTTAAGTTAATGAGGAGAATTAAATCAGATGAGGATCAGGGAGGACTTCAAAGAGACCTGGACAGGCTGGACACCTGGTCCAGCAACTGGCTTCTCGAATTTAACCCCGCCAAATGCAAAGTCATGAAGATCGGGGAAAGGCAAAGAAGACCGCAGACAGAGTATAGGCTAGGTGGCCAAAGACTACAAACCTCACTCAAGGAGGAAGATCCTGGCGTGAGTATAACACCGAGCATGTCTCCGGCAGCACACATCAACCAGATAACTGCTGCAGCATATGGGCGCCTGGCAAACCTGAGAATAGCGGTCCGATACCTTAGTAAGGAATCGTTCAAGACACTGTACACCGTGTACGTCAGGCCCATACTGGAGTATGCAGGACCAGTTTGGAACCCACATTTAATCAAGCACGTCAAGAAATTAGAGAAAGTGCAAAGGTTTGCGACAATATTAGTTCCAGGGCTAAGGGAAATGTTCTACAGAGAAAGGTTAAGAGAAATCGGCCTGACGACACTGGAGGACAGAAGGGTTAGGGGAGACATGATAACGACATACAAAATGCGTGGAATAGATAAGGTAGACAGAGACAGGATGTTCCAGAGAGGGGACACAGAAACAAGGGGTCACACTTGGAAGTTGAAGACTCAGATGAGTCAAAGGGATGTTAGGAAGTATTTCTTCAGTCATAGAGTATTCAGAAAGTGGAATAGTCTAGCATGTGAGGTAGTGCAGGCAGGAACCATATATAACTTTAAGACAAGGTATGATAAAGCTGGAAACATAAACACATATGCAGTTTAATGTGATCCTTTATTGACAACGTTTCGCCCACATAGTGGGCTTTTTCAAGTCATACACAGATCTACCTGGGGTGGAAGGTACGGGAGTATTTATAGTCAGGTTCAGAATGTTGAGGTCAGGTGAAGAATGCTGCATCTGATGATCTACCGGGTGGGCTTATAGAGTCTTGGGTAGCTTGGCAGGGGTATTGGACAAGTTGTGAGTAGACCTTCTGCAGTGTTCTATGTTCTTATGTGGGATAGCGATGAAGAAGTTTCTTTGCAAGTGGTTCAGCTATGTTATAGAAGCCATTGTTCTGGTTGAAATTGTTGGTTATAGAGATAAGCGATGATTCCAGGATTCTTCGGTATTGAGTGTTGTCTTCTGTGGCGATAAGTCTTGAGTTTCTGTAGTTAATTAAATGGTTGTGTGAATTGCGATGTTGTACACAGGCATTCCTTGTATCGTCAGATACAATTCCTTGTATCGTCAGATACATGGTCTACCCATGGGCTCGCCACTCAGTGCCGTCCTGGCGAACTTATACATGGAACGTCTGGAAGCCGAGCGTTTCTCCACCATTATTCCTTCGACTGTCACCTGGCTCCGTTATGTTGACGACATTCTCCTCATAACTCCCAGGCGCTTCAACGTTCAAGCTCTCCAAGACAAGCTCAACCAGGTCGAGCCCCCAATCCATTTCACACTTGAAGAAGAAGTCGACAACGCTCTTCCTTTCCTTGATGTTCTTCTCTGCAAAACTGACCATGAACTTCGTTTTAAAGTCTATCGAAAACCAACCAACCAAAACGATCTTCTCCACTTCTACTCTCACCACGACACCAAAACTAAACGTGGTGTAATTATAGGCTTCTTCCTGCGCGCACTCAGAATCTGCAGCAATGAGTTCCTTGAGGAAGAATGCACTATAATTGAACAAGTATTTTCTAAACTCCACTATCCTCGTCACTTCATCAGAGACTGCAGACGGCGGGCATTAAACATCTTCAACACACCCAGAGAAGACACTGCCAAGAAGAGATACATAGTCCTCCCCACCAACTCCATTGCCAAACATATTTCCAACATCTTTTCCAGTACATCATTCCAAGTATCTACCTCCACAACCACGACCATCAAGGACATCACCAGTAGTAGACAGGACAAGCTCCCATCCTCTGCAGGAGTATACATAATCCCTTGTAATGACTGCAACAAATTATACGTGGGCGAAACATCAAGAGACCTCCAAACACGTATTTCAGAACACCAATACGCAAGCAGGACTGACGATACAAGGAATGCCTGTGTACAACATCGCAATTCACACAACCATTTAATTAAGTACAGAAACTCAAGACTTATCGCCACAGAAGACAACACTCAATACCGAAGAATCCTGGAATCATCGCTTATCTCTATAACCAACAATTTCAACCAGAACAATGGCTTCTATAACATAGCTGAACCACTTGCAAAGAAACTAAATCATCGCTATCCCACATAAGAACATAGAACACTGCAGAAGGTCTACTCACAACTTGTCCAATACACCTGCCAAGCTACCCAAGACTCTATAAGCCCACCCAGTAGATCATCAGATGCAGCATTCTTCACCTGACCTCAACATTCTGAACCTGACTATAAATACTCCCGTACCTTCCACCCCAGGTAGATCTGTGTATGACTTGAAAAAGCCCACTGTGTGGGCGAAACGTTGTCAGTAAAGGATCACATTAAACTGCATGTGTGTTTATGTTTCCAGTGTGTCGGTATTTTATACCATTTATTTTCATTGTATGATAAAGCTCTTGGAGCAGAGAGTGAGAGATGACTTAGTAGCGTTCAGTGAAGAGGCGGGTCCAGGAACTGAGTCTCGACCCCTGCAAACACAATTAGGTGAGTACAATTAGGTGAGTACAAGCATGTGTGCTCCCGGGTCTGTGAATCGACCACTGAACATATAACTAGGCGAATACACAAGAAAAAACGGAGATTCGAACCGTGGTACTGGAGTGCAGCAGGTCCAGTAATGTACAATACACTGGGCAAAAACAATGTACAATACACTGGACAAAAACACTGCAGGCAAAGCCTTGCAATATAGAAAATACATGATACTGTGCACTCTGCATGGAGCCACCAGAGCCACGTACAGTAGAGCCACGTACAGTAGAGCCACGTACAGTAGAGCCACGTACAGTAGAGCCACGTACAGTAGAGCCACGTACAGTAGAGCCACCTACAGTAGAGCCACCTACAGTAGAGCCACCTACAGTAGAGCCACCTACAGTAGAGCCACCTACAGAAGAGCCACCTACAGTAGAGCCACCTACCGTAGAGCCACCTACCGTAGAGCCACCTACCGTAGAGCCACCTACAGTAGAGCCACCTACAGTAGAGCCACCTAAAGTAGAGCCACCTACAGTAGAGCCACCTACAGTAGAGCCACCTACAGTAGAGCCACCTACAGTAGAGTCACCTACAATAGAGCCACCTACAGTAGAGCCACCTACAGTAGAGCCACCTACAATAGAGCCACCTACAATAGAGCCACCTACAGTAGAGCCACCTACAGTAGAACCACCTACAGTAGAGCCACCTACAATAGAGCCACCTACAATAGAGCCACCTACAGTAGAGCCACCTACAGTAGAACCACCTACAGTAGAGCCACCTACAGTAGAACCACCTACAGTAGAGCCACCTACAATAGAGCCACCTACAGTAGAGCCACCTACAGTAGAACCACCTACAGTAGAGCCACCTACAGTAGAACCACCTACAGTAGAGCCACCTACAATAGAGCCACCTACAGTAGAGCCACCTACAGTAGAACCACCTACTGTAGAGCCACCTACAGTAGAGCCACCTACGAAGCAGCTACATAGAAGACAATTCAAAGAAGAATGTTCTGACACATCATGATACAAGATAAAATGATAAATTTAGTTGAAGTAAATCACGAGAAAGATTAAGAAACACAAAGCATTAGAGAACTTAGCGTTATAGAACACTTAGACCGTACTACAGAGAACCTTGAGAGAGCACAGCAGTGCATTAGAGCACTTAGACAACATTATAGAGCATCTAGAAAATATTACAAGGAGCCTAGAAAGAGCACTACAGTGGATCTAGAAAGAACACTACAGTGGATCTAGAAAGAGCACTACAGTGGATCTAGAAAGAGCACTACAATGGATCTAGAAAAAGCACTACAATGGATCTAGAAAGAGCACTACAATGGATCTAGAAAGAGCACTACAGTGGATCTAGAAAGAGCACTACAATGGATCTAGAAAAAGCACTACAATGGATCTAGAAAGAGCACTACAGTGGATCTAGAAAGAGCACTACAGTGGATCTAGAAAGAGCACTACAATGGATCTAGAAAAAGCACTACAATGGATCTAGAAAGAGCACTACAATGGATCTAGAAAGAGCACTACAGTGGATCTAGAAAGAGCACTACGGTGGATCTAGAAAGAGCACTACAGTGGATCTAGAAAGAGCACTACAGTGGATCTAGAAAGAGCACTACAGTGGATTTAGAAAGAGCACCACAGTGGATCTAGAAAGAGCACTACAGTGGATCTAGAAAGAGCACTACAGTGGATCTAGAAAGAGCACTAAGTGAATCTAGATAATACTAGGTAGCACCTAGAGAACACAGAGCTCTACAGAACCCCTAGAGAGCGAAAGATAACATAAGACACTTATAGTGAACTTGAGAGTATCTAAACAGCAATTAGAAGAGCTGCACTCTGCATCCACTCTTTATTTTGCTGCAGTATTATTCCTGCTGGAAATTATTCCTTCTTCCTGAATTAATTATCTTACCCTAAAAATGTGTCGACATTTTACCTGGAAACATAAGCTTGGGAATTATACCTGTTAGCCATATTTCCACTGTAATTATTTTTTTCAGGAAAAAGTGACCCGACTGTCGTGACATTCTCAATATCTTAACATTTTCTAGCAACTGTCTCCACTTCCTTACTGTACAGATTCACTGTTTCTCAACGTCTATTTTCAGCCCCATTAATATTTCACAGATTTCCTATTTCACAACTTTTCTTTGGTTAATAGTATTTTGTTTTTTGTTAACGGGTTTCATTGATTTTTCTTCCCTTCAGAAACAGATGCCTATTATTTTCTTTATTAATGTTCTAGCCTATGTATCCTTTCCATCCCAAGTTTTTCACATGTTTCTTATTCATCAGTGTGTCTGATGTTGACATGAGATGGTGTCTATTAAGTCTCTGTTAGGTGTACCTCGTTTTTTTTTTTTTTTTTTTTTTAAGTATTAGTTTACAATATTCTTGTGCAAAATAAGTTATTTAATATGACAACAGCTACGAATATTTAAAAGCAGTACTGGTGGATCAAGCTGAAATGTTACGTCCATGTGCAGGGATGTTGACTTTTATCCGCCAAGTTTTACTCTCGTCGTTGTCCTCTCGTATTTTAGTTGTCCTCTCCTCTTTTCGTTGCCCTCTCCTCTTTTTCGTTACCCTCTCCTCTTTTCGTTGCCTTCTCCTCTTTTCGTTGCCCTCTCCTCTTTTCGTTACCCTCTCTTCTTTTCGTTGCCCTCTCCTCTTTTTCGTTACCCTCTCCTCTTTTCGTTGCCTTCTCTTTTCGTTGCCCTCTCCTCTTTTCGTTGCCCTCTCCACTTTTAGTTGCCCTCTCCTCTTTTAGTTGCCCTCTCCTCTTTTAGTTGCCCTCTCCTCTTTTAGTTGCCCTCTCCTCTTTTCGTTGCCCTCTCTTCTTTTCGTTGCCCTCTCCTCTTTTAGTTGCCCTCTCCTCTTTTCGTTACCCTCTCCTCTTTTCGTTGCCCTCTCCTCTTTTCGTTGCCCTCTCCTCTTTTCGTTGCCCTCTCCTCTTTTCGTTGCCCTCTCCACTTTTAGTTGCCCTCTCCTCTTTTAGTTGCCCTCTCTTCTTTTCGTTGCCCTCTCCTCTTTTAGTTGCCCTCTCCTCTTTTATTTTTGTCCTTTCGTCTCCTCGTTATACTCTCGTCTCTTGTGCATCATCCCATATTTTATTATATCGTAAGTAGTTAGACTAAAATATTCACTGTATTTGAAAATGGCAAATGGTAAGTCTTGTAAATGGTAAGCTTTTCTTTGAAAAAGTGTTTTTCCTGTAGTATTTTTGATTGCCCTTCTTAAATATAATGGAAATATAATTATAATCACTTGATGTTACACTGTAATTAATACACTATGTAGTCTTTTGCCTTTTGAAAATACAAAAGAGGACGTTAGACCAGTATTTCTCAAACTGGTGGGGTCTTCCTTTTACCCAGGGGAACGCCTTTTCCAGAGGAACGAGCTTCCTCAGGGATCGCCTATTTCCCGAGGAACGCTCTTCCTCAGGGGAACGGGCTTCTCCATGAGAGCGCGAGATTTCAGGAAAGGGAGGCGCGGAAGCTCAGTGAAAGATGTTGGTAAAGCGGCCTTCTAAGCAAAAGCAGCACAAACCAAAACTGTATATGTTTATTTATTATAATTAAGCGATAAACAAATGTGAAGATGACATTGAAACTCAAGTAGTCAAGAAACTTCAAGTTTTTTCTGAGTTGTCACTCGCTGCGTTGACACTAGAGATTCATTTCACAAAAAATGGAGAGGAAACTTTAATGGACTGAAATTTTCTCTCCAACTTTTGTTTTTGAGAAATTTTCAAATCATATTATTTTGACTCTGTCTTCTCTAAACCACAGACTCTGCTCAGTGTTTCATACTTCTACTTTACTCACGATTCATAGGAAATAAACCAGTGAAAGCAGAAATGATCTACTTTTTGTTGGAGACTAGTACAGAAGCTGACGATATTTTTCCTGCTATGTAGAGCTTCAACGAAAATGAAGTTACAAATTTACGTTGATGGAGCTCCGGCTAGGCTTGAAACACAATCTGGCTTCATTTTCAAATTTAAGGAGAGGGGTTCCCTCACTATTTCCCCACGCTGCATCATAGATCACATGGCACCAGCAGTAAAGACGCTCCCTTCACAATTCAAAGAGAATTTAAGTATGGCTATGGGTTAAAAAAAAATACATGTTTGTAAACGAGCTGTTACATTTTGGTAAATATCTCGGTAATGCACCAAGAGTGACAACTGTACAGATTTAAAACTTCCTGGTTATATGACACTCGGGCACCTGTTTGACAGATGTAACAATTTTTTGAAATGTGTTTATTTTTTGTTATAGATAGGTTTTCATAGTTCTACGTTACCTTGACTAACATAACCTAAGGCTAACTTAAAACAAAAAAAAATGTATTTATAAATTTACAGAAAGAGCTAAGAAATGACGCATGAGCTCGTAAGACAGCTAAGGCAGGGAAAGGAAGTCACGGGGCCTGTTGGTATGATAAAGCATTAGCATTAATGTTCACTTACCGACAATAAACTTCATCATCCGCTTGCTCAGCTTACCTAAACTCTCTTCCGCAATCATCTTGATTTACTACTACTATGCATAAGTTGCTCTTAACATCCGTAACCATATTAATAAAATTTTATATTCCTTCTGAAAGTTTTTTTTTCTTAATTATACCAGCCGTTTTCCACTGAGGTAGGGTGACCCCATCCCCCGAAAACAGGGAGACATTCGATATTACTCATTCAGTGCAGTCTTGTCAATGTCATATTTGGGTCTTAGAATTTCTGAACATTGCCTTGAGTCACCAGTCTGTCCAAAGTATGGACTCAGTTAACTACAATGTTGAATGTAGAGCTGTGGAGAATTTCATGACTTAATATTTTGATGCACCTGTCCTGTGTGAACAGACTGTCAATCTTGAGATCGACTTTGACTCTTTTGGGTGTTATTCCTTTCTTATACCTGGTGTGACCTCAGTCTCAAGAAGAGGTTAGCTTCTGCATACGAAGTAGTGAGGGGACAGTGTTTGCCTAGCTTCATGGACTCGGCCTATTTTAGGATTGAATAAATTTTGTCTCTGCTTTGTTGTTGTTTACTCACTGTATTTTGTGAATTTAGTCTGTACCAGATGGTATCTGCATACATATTCACTGGTGACTTAGTGTTATGTAGAAGCGATTTGCCTTAATAATTTTGGATAATTTTTGTCTATTAGTCCGTTGTTGGCGAATTGATCACATTATTGATACTCAGGGCATTAACTTTGAGTTATGTGTTATCCTTACAGTATGCAGGCAATGCCTTCCTCATAGCATGCAGACAGTGCTGTCCTCATACCATGAAGATAATAGTGTAGTCCTCATAGGATACAGAACAGATCGTCCCTCAGAGCTTGCAGGCAGTGATGTCCTCAGTGGCTGTGGCAAGGATGAATGGGACCAGGGGGCTGAAGCCTCCCAAAATTCAATCGGCCTGCCGGATTCCCAGAATCCCTTCATAAATATTGCCCTGCTCACACTCCAACAGCACGTCAAGTCTTAAAAACCATGTGTTTCCATTTGCCCCTATCTAATACGCTCACGCATACTTGCTGGAAGTCCAAGCCCAAGCCCCTTGCACACAAAACCTTCTTCATACCTCCCTCCAACCTCTCCTACGCCGACCTCTACCCCGCCTTCCCTCCATTACAGATTTATACACTCTTGAAATCATTTTATTTTGTTCCACCATCTCTACATGTCCGAACCACCTCAACAACTCCTCCTCAGCCCTCTGGATATTATATACATATATATATATATATATATATATATATATATATATATATATATATATATATATATATATATATATGTCGTGCCGAATAGGCAGAACTTGCGATCTTGGCTTAAATGGCAGCACTCATCTTGCCATATAGGACAAG
>NC_091330.1:23717283-23733717 GCF_038502225.1 Cherax quadricarinatus | reverse complement strand
TGCTGGGTTTAGGAAATGAAGCCAAAAGATGCTGAAAACTGAGAGATAAGGCCTGAAGATGGTGGAAAGTGGGATTTACGGCTAGAAGACGCTGAGTATGGTAGATGCATAGGCCAGAATATGTAAAGACTGGAAGATGCTGGGTCTGGGAGATACCAGAAGATGATCTTACTGGGAGATGAGGTCAGATGCTGTTTCTAGATGAGAAGAACAGGAGATGCTCTTATTGGGAGATGAGGCTAGATGATGCTGTTACTGGGAGATGCCAGAAGATGCTGTTACTGGGAGATGGGAAGGCCAGAAGATGTTGTTACTACGAGATGGTCAAAAGATACTATTACTGGGAGATGAGAAGGCCAGAAAATGCTGTTACTAGATGAGAAGGTCAGAAGATGCTGTTACTGGGAGATAATGCCAGAAGCTGCTGTTACTGGGAGATGAAAAGGCCAGAAGATGCTGTTACTGAGAGATGAGTGAAAATAAACAGGGAGAAAAACTGGCTGGTACATTGTCTCTGCAGGCTGGGAGTAATTTAAATAATAAGTTTAATGTGGAAGTGCATCAAGGAAGCTTAAAGAGCAAATGTCTGACGCTTCTTTAGTGCCAGAGTGAATGTTAGTACTGGCACTGCCCATCATCAATGCCAGAGTGAATGTTAGTACTGCCACTGCCTATCATCAATGCCAGAGTGAATGTTAGTACTGGCACTGCCCATCATCAATGCCAGAGTGAATGTTAGTACTGGCACTGCCCATCATCAATGCCAGGGTGAATGTTAGTACTGGCACTGCCCATCATCAATGCCAGAGTGTATGTACTGGCACTGCCCATCACCAATGCCAGAGTGAATGATAGTACTGGCACTGCCCATCTTCAGTACCAGGGTGAATGTTAGTACTGGCACTGCCCATCATCAATGCCAGAGTGTATGTACTGGCACTGCCCATCACCAATGCCAGAGTGAATGATAGTACTGGCACTGCCCATCTTCAGTACCAGGGTGAATGTTAGTACTGGCACTGCCCATCACCAATGCCAGAGTGAATGATAGTACTGGCACTGCCCATCTTCAGTACCAGGGTGAATGTTAGTACTGGCACTGCCCATCATCAATGCCAGAGTGAATGATAGTACTGGCACTGCCCATCATCAATGCCAGGGTGAATGTTAGTACTGGCACTGCCTATCTTCAGTACCAGGGTGAATGTTAGTGGTGGTACTGCCCATTTTCATTGCCAGGGTGAATGCTAGTAGTGATACTGCCCATCAATGCCAGGATGAATGTTAGTGGCACTGCCCATCTTCAGTGCCAGGGTGAATGAGGATTTCATCAGTGCCTGATCAAGGTGTAAGACTGAAAACATTTGCGTTTTTTTTTCTGTACTACTGAATGTGTGGTTATTCGTATATATTATACTCTTTCTCTCATATATTTTGCTTTATCGTTACTTATCATTTTCTTTAAGCGCCGTTATCCTACCCTCTTCTTTTCCCCTCTCATCTTGCACATTCATTATATTCTTTAGTGTTACGCGTTTCCTTTTGTCTGTCATTGTCCCCTCACCTTTCCCCTTTTTTCTTTTCTTTTTTCCACCTCTCATTTTTCTTTCT
This sequence comes from Cherax quadricarinatus, assembly GCF_038502225.1. NCBI lineage: Eukaryota > Metazoa > Arthropoda > Malacostraca > Decapoda > Parastacidae > Cherax > Cherax quadricarinatus. Next base: position 23,732,106 of record NC_091330.1, on the reverse strand, counting down.
CTTGTCTTTCATTTTTTGCTCTTCTTTATTCTCCTACCTCTCCTCTTTTCCTACACCCTTCCATTCTTTTGTCTACTCATTAATTCTTCTCTCAACTTTCATCATACCTTCCACCATACATCATCTTTATTGTTTACTCTTCCACATATCTCCTTTCCTTAATTTTTCCCATGCTTATTCCTTCACTTCCTCATCCATTCACGCCCATCCTCCCTTCCATCCACACCTTCATGTCTTCCGTCTTTTATTTGTACCCCTTCTCTCTTTCTTTTCACTCTCTCTCCCATCCCCCTGTCTCTCTCCCATCCCCCTGTCTCTCTCCCATCCCCCTGTCTTTCCCATCCCCCTGTCTCTTTCCCATCCCCCTGTCTCTTTCCCATCCCCCTGTCTCTCTCTCATCCCCCTGTCTCTCTCCCTTCCTCCCCTTCTTGTCCCTTCATGCGTTCTCTTTATACTTTATCTTCATTTCTCCCCTCATACCTTCTGTTTACACACCTTCCCTCTGCCTCTCTCTCTCTCTCTCTCTTTTACACATGGTTGGACAAGGTTAAGGATCCCCTAGCATTATTGACAAGCTATTTACAGGTTAAGGATTCCTAACTTTATTGGCAAGCTAAGAGCTGTTACCTACATCAGCTCATTTCAAAGCATTTTTGTTGTTATGAGACATACAAGTATTTTTATTGTTATGAGACATACAAGTACGGAACAGGATGAAGTTGGAGCCATCCGTGGGCCAGCATTTTCATCTGATCAACTGACTTTATCTCGGTGACATAATGCTGTACGAATGTGTTCCATACTTGAGTCATCCTGGGGATAAATGATCTCAGATGAAGTGATGTTCTGGAGAAGGGTACAGCCAGAGTGAACTTGCTGCTTTCTGCCCGTCTTGTGGTATAGAAGCTTGTTTCACGCTGTCCTCGAAGTGGATCCAAGTGTGGTACTTTGACAGTATTGGCCTTATACATAACAGTAAGGCCACCCACATCCCTCCTGTGTTGAAGGCTCTGCTGAAATGACAGATTGTGAAGGCTTACTCAGCCCTGTAATAACTTCAGACAGTATTATTCAGGCTGGCTCCTCCTCAGGAAAATTAATGAATAGAAAAAGCAATAATAACAGACAAACATAAACACTTTATTATATAGAAAATATAAAATATAAAACACTTAAATATGAAATATTAATCCTACATTAAAGAAAATGAAAAATATAAATGATAACTGAATTCAACGCTAATATGTATATGGGTGTCTGGTGTTGGTGACACTGTTGTTGAAATCGTAGCCGTTGCTGATGATGTGGGGGGGGGGTCGCAGGTGTTGGTGACCACCACTGGCTAGTTCTTCACAGATTATCGCCGTGAGTATTATCCCGATGACAGGAAAGCAGGTTCTTTACCGCTGCAATGATGTGGGGTTACGTCCTGCAATTTCATACAGGTGCACAGGTAATTAGATTCAAAATGGGACGTCTCCAGGACGTTAGTCCGTCTCCTGTTCTTCTCGTTGATTGACAGGTGACCCTCACTGTCATCCAAGCTGAAAAGATAGACAGGTTACCCACTGCTTAAATAACCACTCTCCATGGCAAGTACGATACTCAAAAGACGTGGTGATTATTACAACAGTCAACCTAGAGCAAGACTGAAAGGACTTCAGTTTATTATTGGTCAAAAGTGAAGCTTTTAACCAATAAATCTACTAGAATACAAGGCAGGCATGTACTTACAGTAGTGTTGGGAGCTGTGAGTCGAGTGATTCACTGTTTGACCAGAGCCCCACACGTCACCTTTCGGTGGGGGGGGAAGAGGGAGGGGAAGGGATAGCGGGAGCTAGACTGACCCTACCTTAAGCAGCCGGCAGTCAAACTATCACTTTCAGGGAGGGGGAAAAAAGGCGGGAAAAACGGGAGCTTGACTTACCCTACCTTAACTAGTAGCCGGCAATGAAACTATTGTTACTATATTGCTACTCCTATCTATTGAACTTTTCCCTCACACTCCCCCATACCAAGACTTATAGTCAAGGAGTATAAGAAGAATAGGTGAGGAAAAAGTTCTAACATGTGGAAGTCGCGTAAGGCAACAAATCTTCTACTGACTGTCACGACTTAACCAGTCAGAGAAATAATTTGATGAACCATTGATATACACAATATGGAACTTAAAAGCCTGGAGTGCCAATGTCCACCTCAAGAGGCGACTGTTGGTTCCCTTAAAAGTTTCTAGGTATATCAAAGGTTTGTGGTCCGTTTCTAAAATGAATTCTTTTCCCAGCAAATAAAATTTAAGTTTGGAGATACCCCACACAAGGGCTAAACATTCCTTTTCTATTGTGGAGTATCTTGTTTCTGCGGGAAGGAGTTTCCGGCTTAGGAAGCATACAGGGAAGGGAGTACCATCATGGTATTGTAGTAACACCGCACCTAAGCCAGTATTGGAGGCATCAGTTCTCAAACAAAATGTTTTATTAATATCTGGAATCATAAGTATAGGGTCTTTCGAAAAGATACTTTTAATCTCATTAAACTTTTCCCGAGCTACGTCGGAAAGTTCAAGAGGTTCCTTCACAGACTTTTTAAGGAACTCAGATAAGCTGCCTGTAAGATCAGTAAGGTTCAGGATAAACCGTGCATAAAAATTTACAGAACCAAGAAAGCTTCGCATGAGCTTCTTGGTTTTGGGGAATTTAAATTCTAATAAAGCTTTGATCTTACTGGGGAGAGGCTGCAGAGAGTTATTAGAAAGTATCAGTCCAAGATATCTAATCTTGTTATACCCAAGGAAGCATTTCTTCGGCTTGGCAGTGAGGCCATGTGAGCGTAACCTAAGCAAAACTGATGTTAATGTTTGGATATGTTCGCCCCACATTACGTAAATGTTATCAAAATAAACTGAAACATTTGGCATATTACCCAAGACCTTTCTCATCAGTCTCACGTAGGTAGCACAGGCAGTTACCAAACCGAAGGGCATAGTTCTATACTGCATCAGTCCTTGGTGTGTAGGAAAAGCGGTGTACTGCTTAGAAGAAGGATCTAACATTACTTGATGATATGGCTGCGCAATATCAATCTCTGAAAAGAAGGAAGCGTCATAAAATTTGTGTAGATCGCTATCTATTAAGGGCATAGGCTCAGCATCCCACCGAGTTATAGCATTAAGGCCTCTGAAGTCAATAGCAAGTCTATATGAATTATCCTCCTTCTTAACCATGACTACTGGTGAACAATATGAAGATACTGAAGGTTCAATGATCTTTAGTTTTAATAATTTGTCTACCTCTCGGTCAAATGCATCCCTAAGGTGAACTGGAACTGGGTATAATTTCCGTTTGATAGGATTGTCATTCACTAAGTCAATCTTATGGACTACCGTGGAGGTAACACCTGGAATATCAGTAAAGATGTCTGAAAAGTTACTCACACATTTAAGTAGTTCATGTCTCTTATGGTCATCCAAAGATTCATTAATATTAATGTTGGTGGCATACGAGTGGTCAAGAGTCACCAAGTCATGTAGTTCTTCATCATGGTCTAAGTTAGAGGTGTCAATTACTCACACTTTACATTCTTCAGTTGTCTTATCAAGTTCGTGTGGAAAAACTAAGTCAAAGTTATTAAGGCAGTTAACCGAATTTCTTCGGTAATATTTCTTAAGGATGTTGATATGATAAAGCTTAGGTTTCCCCTTGACTTCTATGAGGTAGTCAACTTTCCCACAAATTTTTAATACTTTATAAGGACCTTTCCATGTTACTAATAATTTATTTGACTTGATAGGCAAAAGTACAAGAACTTCATCTCCTACTTTAAAACTTCTCCTCTGACTTTTGGAATCAAAATTTTTAGGTTTTGTACTGGTCCATTGACAAGCTTAGGTTTTTCGAAACTATGTCAGAGGTCTCCTCAAGTTTGGATCTAAGGTCAAGGAGAAACTGGTAAGAAGACTGAACCTCAGCACTCACCTCCTCATTAGTCCATAAGTCATGAAGGATGGACAATGGGCCTCTGGCCTGTCTACCATAGAGAAGTTCAAAAGGTGAAAACCCCAAAGAGTCACTGGGAACTTCCCTCATGGCAAATAAAGCACAGGGTAGGTAACGATGCCACTCCTTAGGTTTAAGGGAGCTAAGTTTTCTTAAAATGGACTTGAGAATCGAATGCTGGTGCTCAATCCTCCCATTACAGCTGTTATGATAGGGTGTTGTGAAGAGAGGCTTCACTCCCAGAAGTTGGTATAGATGCTGCATTAAGTCAGATGTGAATTGTGTCCCACGGTCAGACAAAATTTCTCTAGGGATGCCCACTCTGGAGAAGATGGACAAAAGGGCTTCAGCCACCTCTGTAGTAGTTATGGTTTTTAAGGGTACGGCTTCAGGGAAACTCGAAGCATAATCAACTAATGTTAATATATATCTATGTCCCCCAGATGAAAGTGGAGATAAAGGCCCAACGATGTCAATAGCTACTCTTTCAAATGGTACCGTAAAGATAGGCATTTTGACCATAGGTACTCGCCTGGTACCTCGGGAGGATGACAGTTGGCAAACTTTACACGATCTACAATAGGTAGTGATATCTGAGGACATTTTTGGCCAAAAATAGGTTTCCCTAATTTTATTTAAGGTTTTACGATGCGAGAAATGTCCGGCCACTGGCAGGTCATGAGCCATTTTAAGAACAGTCTCTCTGCATTGACTTGGAACATCTAAGATGGAATAGTCTATCTCATCTGAATTTAATTTGAATACTGACTTGTACAAGATACCTTTTATATATTCAAATTTATATGAAAAGTTTTTCCTTTGGATAACTTGATTTTGTTTAGCGGCATTATGGCAATTCTGAAGAGAAAGACAATTACGTTGTAACTTGACAAAGGAGTCCTTCGATATATCTAAAGGCTTAAAGTCAGGGAAAATCAAAGGATGGACAGTAGGAGAAGCCTGGGCTTTGGTCTGAGCCCTAGTTAAGACATTTATGGTATCGGAGGTGATATCTTCACTTTCATCTAACAAGTGAACTTGTGATCCTATTTCCTCGCTTTCGAGAGTAGCATCACTGGTTTTTAATCCCACATGAATATCGCGAGACATTGTCTCATCTGAACTTTCGAGGGGCTTCTCCGACTCTACAAGAAGAGGATCTGAAACACTTATATCCATCTTTGGTGATGAAAGGTCAACCTCCGAAGGAAGAATGGCACCTTTTACATTACCTATTAGTACGGAGCAAGAAGTGATGTGAGCTAGTACGGCTTCAGACCAACCTGTGAACCATTTAGACCTAATGTAACAACGGATGATAGGAAAAGTGTCCGTACGGCCCAAGTAGTCTGAAAGTATAGCAGAGGAATGAGTTTCTTTAAGGTTAGGGAACAGCTTATCAGAAATGACTATACATGTGCATTCAGTGTCTCGTAAAATGGTAGATACATTAAGTCCATTAACTGTTCCTGAACAGAAGGGTGCTTGGTCATTACAGGCTTTAAAACATCTTCCAACTTTTTGGACCTTCTTAGAAGGACAATCTGGACGTTTATGTCCCTTAACACCACACAAATGACAAACAGGAATAAAAGAAGTCATTTTACTTTCCACTAGAGGCTTTGATTTCTTAAGGTCTGATGAACCCTTGCCCTTAGGGTTCGATCCCTTTAGGTCTTTATAGGAATTGTGAGCCTCAGCATACAGGTCAGCAGCCTCAGCAACTTCCTCAGCTTTAATCAGGTTACGTTCTCTAATGAATGTTCGTATCTGGTGAGGAAGAGCTGTCAGGAACTGGTCAGCAACCATGAAGTCTCTAAGAGATTCATAACTGTGATCAATTCCTGAACTCTCTATCCAAAAGTCGAACAAACGAAAGAGTGTTACCTGTAACTGCTGAAAGTTCTGGCCAAGCTGTAAGGTGGCATACCTGAAATCTTTCCTGTAAGAATTAGTGGTTTTTTGATATGCTTTAAGGATTGCCTTCTTTAGTAGGTTATAATTACATATGATATCCTGCGACAAAGTTGCATAGATATTGAAAGCTGTACCAGAAAATAACATTCCTAACCTGGTAGCCCAGGTGTCAGCAGGCCATTCACAGAGGGTAGCGGTATTTTCAAACCTGATAATGTATGAAGTTATGTCCTTCCCCTCTGTGAAGGGAGGTAAATTAGGTGTTGGAATATGTGCACTGACTACCCGTTGTTCCATTACTCCTTCCTCTAATTGTTGTTGTGTAAAAGTTAACTTTTTATTCTCTAATTCAAGGCGAGATTTTTCGAGCTCGCGATCCTTTTCTCTCTCTATTAACTCAAGTTCTCTAGCTTTTTCCTCAACTTCTCTATCCTTTGCTCTTTCCTCAAGTTCTCTTAATTTAACCTGTTCCTCACGTATCTTAGCTTGTTCCTCACGTATCTTATCTTGTTCCTCACGTTCCCTAGCTCTTTCCTCGCGATCAAGTCTATCACGCTCTTTTTGGTCTTCTCGCTCTCTTTCTGTCTTTCTCGGATTTCTCTCTCAATTCTCTCTCTCTCCTTTTTCTCTTCTCTTTCGATTCTCTCTCTCTCCTTATTCTCTTCTCTTTCCCTTTCTAGCTGTCTCTCTTCTCTCTCAATTCTCTCTTTCAAGTCTTTCCTGGATCTTAGCACTAATGAAAGATTCTAAATTTTTCCCTGTTATTCCTAACTTACTTCCAGCATTCATCCAAAACTGGTATTCCTCCATGCTTGCAAGAATAACTTAAACTATCAGGGGAAATGAAACGGGTATTAAAGAAAACGGAGGGTTCAATTCCTGCTCCGCTCAAACTGTAAATAAACCAGAGGGCTCGATCCCTGCTTCAATTAAACTACTTGTATTAATTAAAATGAAGGGTTCTATGCCGGCTCCGAGCAAACAGTAAGTAGAATGGGGTCACTTGACCATCCAGTCTTCTCACCAACAAATCAAGAGTGTCCTATGACAGTTCATTGATATAATAAAGAGCTCAATGAAACAAGTCACTGGAAAATCTCGGGTCCCTAGAGTCTAATCCTCCAAAGTGTTTCAAGCTCACACACAATTAGGTGGCAGAATTAAATATTATATCCTGCCTGACTTGACTTACAATAAATTGAGACTACAACAATCACCAAATCTTTTAAATACCTGTACTGTAGTCTTACCATAAAGACTGATAACTCATGGCTGGTGGTAACCGTCTGTGGTATGCAGCATTGAAGGTCCAATGGTAGATTCGAGATGGAGTTGAATCTTGATTCAGTAGAGTTGTATCCTGGCAAGGTCGCCACTTGTGAAGGCTTACTCAGCCCTGTAATAACTTCAGACAGTATTATTCAGGCTGGCTCCTCCTCAGGAAAATTAATGAATAGAAAAAGCAATAATAACAGACAAACATAAACACTTTATATATAGAAAATATAAAATATAAAACACTTAAATATGAAATATTAATCCTACATTAAAGAAAATGAAAAATGAAAAATATAAATGATAACTGAATTCAACGCTAATATGTATTTGGGTGTCTGGTGTTGGTGACACTGTTGTTGAAATCGTAGCCGTTGCTGATGGGGGGGGGGGGTCGCAGGTGTCGGTGACCACCACTGGCTAGTTCTTCACAGATTATCGCCGTGAGTAGTATCCCGATGACAGGAAAGCAGGTTCTTTACCGCTGCAATGATGTGGGGTTACGTCCTGCAATTTCATACAGGTGCACAGGTAATTAGATTCAAAATGGGACGTCTCCAGGACGTTAGTCCGTCTCCTGTTCTCGTTGATTGACAGGTGACCCTCACTGTCATCCAAGCTGAAAAGATAGACAGGTTACCCACTGCTTAAATAATCACTCTCCATGGCAAGTACAATACCTAAAAGACGTGGTGATTATTACAACAGTCAACCTAGAGCAAGACTGAAAGGACTAAGTTTATTATTGGTCAGAAGTGAAGCTTTTAACCAATAAATCTACTAGAATACAAGGCAGGCATGTACTTACAGTAGTGTTGGGAGCTGTGAGTCCAGTGATTAACTGTTTGACCAGAGCCCCACACGTCACCTTTCGGGGGGGGGAGAGGGAGGGGAAGGGATAGCGGGAGCTGGACTTGCCCTACCTTAACTAGTAGCCGGCAATGAAACTATTGTTACTATATTGCTACTCCTATCTATTGAACTTTTCCCTCACACAGATCTATCCAGGATTGGTCCAGGTGAGAGATGAGACGTCTTTCTCTGTTCTCTACTCTGTCAAGCAGTCGCAGACGAAAAGGGGGGCAGGCGAACCAAGAAAGTGGAGCATACTCAAGGTGTGAGCGTACTTGTGCCTCGTACAAAATCTTCCAACCCCTGCTGTCGAGCAGATGCGAGATGCGGCGAAATGCTGTAAGCTTTCTGGTTGCCTTGTTTGCAAGGTTTACAGCGTGGTTTTTCTTGGTCAGTTTGGAGTCAAATTTCACCCCAAGGATATCAACCTCTTCCTCAGGTGCCAAAATCCTCCCATTCATCCTTACTACTGCACCGGCATTACCATCATGGTGCCTAGAGATCATCATCATTTGTCTTTTCTCAGGTGCAAATGTTACTTGCCATCTATTTCCCCAAGCTGATATAGCTCTTAGCTGGTGATTGATGTAGCTTAGAGCAGCTGGCATTTCTTCTTTTGGATAAGTGAATGTCGGTGAACAGTCGTCTGCATATGCATGGGATTCTGGGATGAGACGAAGAAGGTCATTGAAGTAGACATTCCATAACAATGGTCCCAGAATGTTTCCCTGTGGAACACTTGTGCCAGTAGGATGTCTTGCTGATTCTGTTCCATTGAGAACTACCCTTAGAGATTTACCATGAAGGTAATCACTGAGGAGACATAGCGTAGAGCCTGCAATTCCCAGAGCTTGCAGTTTTGCTAAGAGACCCTGGTGCCACACCCGGTCGAAGGCACCATCAGTGTTACCACACAGCTGACTTTGGATTCATCCAGTGACTGGTGCCACTAGTGGAGAGGTTTAACAAAAGATCAGCAGCAGAGTAACCTTTCCTGAAGCCATATTGATGGTCACAAAGTAGTGAGTGGTAGTCAAAAAACTGTCATTTGTCTTGAGATTATTGTCTCAAGGATCTTACCAGTGATTGACAGGAGTGACACTGGTCTGTAGTTGCTGATTTCTGCTCTGCTCTTCTTTTTGTGAACAGGGACTACATTTGCCTCTTTCCACAGAGAGGGTCATTTACACTGTACTAGGCAGTGCTGAAAGATGCGAGTTAGAGGTGCTGCTAGCTGGTCCGCACATCTCAACAATCTTGGGCTCAACTTGTCTGAGCCCACAGCCTTTTCTTGGTCAAGCGATTTAAGAAGGAAATGCACCTCTTCCTGCCTTATTGTCACCACTGACAGTTTTGACACGGTTCTTGCAGCTAGCCGAGGAGGGTCCCTTGCTGGATCAGGAACTTGCATTTTGGTAGCAAATTGTTCGGCAAAGAGGTCCGCTTTCTCTTGACTACTAGTAGAGGTGGTCCCATCCTGTCGATTTAGAGGTGGATTGAGTTCATCAGGCAAATAACCTTGTCTGTCCTTGAACAGGGACCACCTGATGCTAGCTTTCTTTTTGTGTCCATCTCCCATTTAGCGATGGCCCACTTTTGAACGTCACCCATATGCCTACAGGCTTGCCTGTGCAAGTTCCTGTTACAGGTGGTAGGATGTCTCATATACCTTCGCCATGCCTTGTACTTAGCAGAAGCAGCCTCTCTACAACGAAAGCCAAAACAAGGCTGATCTGTAGGCTTCGTCACGTATTGCCGGTGAGGGATGTGTTCTTGCTGTAGATTAAGGATGTGTCCAGTGAAGGCTTTCACTTGGTTGTCAACATTCCCTTGGAGAAGACCATTCCCATTGGTGGTGGCGAGCTCTGAGCATAGGGCTCGCTAATTACCTCTTTCCCATAGCCAGGTTGTGCGTGTGGACTCCTCACTTCGTTCTGTTGGGATCTAAAGTGTTGTAAAAACAGCCTTGTGGTCAGATGATCCAACGTAGCCGAGGGGTTGACAAGTGACTGTACCTTCTGCTAGATCACTCACTATTAGGTCAAGGGAGGGGCCAGAGATGTGAGTAGGAAAATCAACAAAGTTTCTCATGTCAAATACCCCAAGAAGGCCATCAAAGTCCATCTGTATAAGGTGTTGGTTGAGGTCACCAACAATTATGACATGTTGACAGTTTTGTTGTAGCAGAAGGGAGTCCACATTTTCCATTAGGAAGTTGATGGGGTCTGCATGTTGCCACTGAAGTCTGTGCATTGCACATGCTAGTACAGAGGTACTAGTGCTTATGCATGGCTTGAAGAACATCATTTCAAGATGAGTAGGGGTGGCAACATCAATGTGCTGGTCATGTACACTTTTAGAGAAGCACACAGCAACGCCTCCTCCTTGCCCTTGCCTGTCTCTTCTTTTGCAATTCTTGTAAAATTTTCTGAAATCCTGTCGTCCAAAAATGTTTCAACAACAGCTGTCATGTCGAGACGTCGAGTGTTCACAAAACTGTGTGTGGGCTCTCCAACATTAGTAATGAAACCTCTAATGTTGGCCAACAGGATGCTGATAGACTGGCTCTTCATGATATGGTCAGCTTGAGGTGGTGGGTGTGTAGGGTATGTAAGGTGCCTGCCCTTGAGAGAGGTAGGGTACTGAGGCAGCTGCAGGGATGTAGGTCTGTGGTCTTGTATAAGGCACAATACCACCTGCTGTGCTGAAATACAAGTAGCTCTCTCTCTCTCTCTCTCTCTCTCTCTCTCTCTCTCTCTCTCTTTCTCTTTCTCTTTTTCTCTCTCTCTTCCTCTCCCTTTCCTCACTTTACCAATTTGTTTTTGCATATTTTATAACCACTTTTAACATTCGTTTCTTCATTTGTTCCTGCACTCTTCTGCACTCTTTTTGTTCCATTTACCTGTCTGCCTGTCCATGTTCTTCCCTGCCTCTCTGGCTCTACCTTCCTGCTTGTCTATCTGCTTGCCTGCCTGTCGTCCTGCTTCCTTGCTTGTACTTCAACCTGCCGTCCTGCCTTCTTGCTTGTACTTCAACCTGCCTGTCTGCCGTCCTGCCTTCTTGCTTGTACTTCAACCTGCCTGTCTGTCACCGTGCTTCCTTGCCTGTACTTCAACCTGCCTGCCTGTCGTCCTGCCTCCTTGCTTGTACTTCAACCTGCCTGTCCTGTCGTCCTGCCTCCTTGCTTGTACTTCAACCTGCCTGCCTGTCGTCCTGCCTTCTTGCTTGTACTTCAACCTGCCTGTCTGTCACCGTGCTTCCTTGGCTGTACTTCAACCTGCCTGCCTGTCGTCCTGCTCCTTGCTTGTACTTCAACCTGCCTGTCTGTCGTCCTGCCTCCTTCATGTACTTCAACCTGCCTGTCTGTCGTCCTGCTTCCTTGCTTGTACTTCAACCTGCCTGTCTGTCGTCCTGCTTCCTTTCTTGTACTTCAACCTGCCTGTCTGTCGTCCTGCTTCCTTGTTTGTACTTCAACCTGCCTGTCTGTCGTCCTGCTTCCTTTCTTGTACTTCAACCTGCCTGTCTGTCGTCCTGCTTCCTTGTTTGTACTTCAACCTGCCTGTCTGTCGTCCTGCTTCCTTTCTTGTACTTCAACCTGCCTGTCTGTCGTCCTGCTTCCTTGTTTGTACTTCAACCTGCCTGTCTGTCGTCCTGCTTCCTTGCTTGTACTTCAACCTGCCTGTCTGTCGTCCTGCTTCCTTTCTTGTACTTCAACCTGCCTGTCTGTCGTCCTGCTTCCTTGCTTGTACTCCAACCTGCTCTCTTGCATGTTGACCTTCCTGCCTACTTGTCTAATTGCTTCACCACAAGTATGCCTGTGTCTGTATACTTGCTTGTGTGTTGAACAGTCTGCTTGCTTTGTTTTGTCAACCTGAATGCTTGTTTTTTCGACCCGAGCTTCTGTTTGCTCGTCTACATGCCTCTGTCTTGTTGCTTGTTTACCTGACTGCATGTGTCTGTTTACCTGCTTGTTTAACTCCCGAAGACATAGAGCTGAAGGCCACGTGTCCATTTCTCCCTCTCTCCCCCTCCCTCTCTGTCCCCCTCCCTCTCTCCCCCTCTCTCTCCTCCCTCCCCCCTCTCTCTCCTCTCTCCCTCTCTCTCCTCTCTCCCTCTCTCCCCCCTCTCTCCCCTCTCTCTCTCTCTCCTCTCTCTCTCTCTCTCTCCCTCTCCCCCTCTCTCTCCCCTCTCCCTCTCTCTCTCTCTCTACTCTCTCTCCCCTCTCTCCCCTCTCTACTCTCTCCCCTCTCTCTTCTCCCCCCTCTCTCTTCCCCTCTCACCCTCTCCCTTTCTCACCCTCTCCCTTTTTTTTTTACACAGGGTTTGACACGGTTAAGGATCCGTAGCTTTATTGACAAGCTATTTACAGGTTAAGGATTCCTAACTTTATTGGCAAGCTAAGAGCTGTTACCTACATCAGCTCATTTGAAAGCATTTTTATTGTTAAGAGACATACAAGTAGGGAACAGGATGAAGTTGGAGCCATCTGTGGGCCAGCATTTTCATTTGATCAACTGACTTTATCTCGTTGACATCATTATGCTGTACGAATGTGTTCCATACTCGAGTCATCCTGGGTATGTATGATCTCAGATGGAGTGATGTTCTGGAGAAGGGTACAGCCAGAGTGAAGTTGCTGCTTTCTGCCCGTCTTGTGGCATAAAAGCTTGTTTCACGCTGTCCTCGAAGTGGATCCAAGTGTGGTATTTTGACAATATTGGCCTTGCACATAACAGTAAGGCCACCCACATCCCTCGTATGTTGAAGGCTCTGCTGAAATGACAGATCTATCCAGGATGGGTCCAGGAGAGAGATGAGACGTCTTGCTCTGTTCTCTACTCTGTCAAGCAGTCGCAGATGAGAGGGGGGGGGGGGCAGGCAAACCAAGAAAGTGGAGCATACTCAAGGTGTGAGCGTACTTGCACCTCGTACAGGATCTTGCAACCCCTACTGTCAAGCAGATGCGAGATACGGCGAAGTGCTGTAAGCTTCCTGGCTGCCTTGTTTGCAAGATTTACAACATGGTTCTTCATGGTTAGTTTGGAGTCAGATTTCACCCCAAGGATATCAACTTCTTCTCCAGGTGCCAACACCCTCCCATTCATCCTTACTACTGCACCAGCATTACCATCATGGTGCCTAGAGACGATCATCATTTGCGTTTTCTCAGGTGCAAATGTTATTGCCATCTGTTTCCCCAAGCTGATATAGCTCTCAGCTGGTGATTGATGTAGCTTAGAGCAGCTGGCATTTCTTCTCTTGGATAAGTGAATGTCGGTGTACAGTCGTCTGCATATGCATGTGATTCTGGGATGAGATGAAGAAGGTCATTGAAGTAGACATTCCATAACAATGGACCCAGCACGCTTCCTTGTGGAACACTTGCCCCAATAGGATGTCTTGCTGATTCCGTTCCATTGAGAACTACAATTAGAAATCTACCATGGAGGTAATCACTGAGGAGACAGCGTAGAGCCTGCAATTCCCAGTGCTTGAAGTTTTGCTAAGAGGCCCTGATGCCACACCCGGTCGAAAGCGCCAGCAATGTCCAGTGCTACCACACAGCTGACTTTGGATTCATCCAGTGACTGGTGCCACTTAGTGGAGAGGTTTAACAACAGATCAGCAGCAGAGTAACCTTTCCTGAAGCCATATTGACAATCACAAAGTAGGGAGTGGTAGTCATTTGTCTTGAGATTATTGTCTCAAGGATCTTACCAGTGATTGACAGGAGTGACACTGGTCTGTAGTTGCTGATTTCTGCTCTGCTATTCTTTTTGTGAACAGGGACTACATTTGCCTCTTTCCACAGAGAGGGCCATTTACACTGTACTAGGCAGTGCTGAAAGATGCGAGTTAGAGGTGCTGCTAGCTGGTCTGCACATCTTCTCAACAATCTTGGGCTCAACTTGTCTGGGCCCACAGCCTTTTCTTGGTCAAGCGATTTAAGAAGGAGATGCACCTCCTCCTGCCTTATTGTCACCGCTGACAGTTTTGACACAGTTCTTGCAGCTAGTCAAGGAGGGTCCCTTGCTGGATCAGGAACTTGCATTTTGGTAGCAAAGTGTTCAGCAAAGAGGTCCGCCTTCTCTTGACTACTAGTAGAGGTGGTCCCATCCTGTCGATTTAGAGGTGGAATGAGCTCATCAGACAGATAACCTTGTCTGTCCTTGACCATGGACCACCAGGTTTTGGAGCCTACCCTACCTGATGCTAGCTTTCTTTTAGTGTCCACCTCCCATTTAGCAATGGCCCACTTTTGAACGTCACCCATATGCCTACAGGCTTGCGTGTGCAAGTTCCTGTTATAGGTGGTAGGATGTCTCTTATACCTTCTCCTTGCTTTGTACTTAGCAGTAGCAGCCTCTCTACAACGAAAGCCAAACCAAGGCTGATCTGTAGGCTTTGTCGCATATTGCCGGTGAGGAATGTGTTCTTGTTGTAGATTAAGGATGTGTCCAGTGAAGGCTTTCACTTGGTTGTCAACATCCCCTTGGAGAAGAGCATTCCAATCGGTGGTGGCGAGCTCAGAGCGAAGGGCTGGCCAATTACCTCTTTCCCATAGCCAGGTTGTGCGTGTGGACTCCTCACCTCGTTCTGTTGGGATCTTAAGTGTCGTAAAAACAGCCTTGTGGTCAGACGATCCAACGTAGCCGAGGGGTTGACAAGTGACTATGCCTTCTGCCAGATCACTCACTACTGGGTCAAGGCAGGAGCCAGAGATATGAGTAGGGAAATCAACAAAGTTTCTCATGTCAAACACTGCAAGGTCATCAAAGTCTCTCCC
>NC_091330.1:23627283-23714783 GCF_038502225.1 Cherax quadricarinatus | reverse complement strand
GTCCTTAGAGAGGGAGCAGATATGTTGTGCGTACCACTTACCACAATCTTCAACACATCCCTGGAAACTGGGCAACTACCTGAGGTATGGAAGACGGCAAATGTAGTTCCCATTTTCAAAAAAGGAGACAGAAAAGAGGCACTAAACTATAGACCTGTGTCATTGACGTGTATAGTATGCAAAATTATGGAGAAGATTATCAGGAGGAGAGTGGTGGAGCACCTGGAACGGAACAGGAGTATAAATGCCAACCAGCACGGATTCACGGAAGGCAAATCCTGTGTCACAAACCTTCTGGAGTTTTATGATAAAATAACAGAAGTAAGACAAGAGAGAGAGGGGTGGGTTGATTGCATCTTCTTGGACTGCAAGAAGGCCTTTGACACAGTTCCTCACAAGAGATTAGTGCAGAAGCTAGAGCATCAGGCGCATATAACAGGAAGGGCACTGCAATGGATCAGAGAATACCTGACAGGGAGGCAACAACGAGTCATGGTACGTAATGATGTATCACAGTGGGCACCTGTGACGAGCGGGGTCCCACAGGGGTCGGTCCTAGGACCAGTGCTATTTTTGGTATATGTGAACGACATGACGGAAGGGTTAGACTCAGAAGTGTCCCTGTTTGCAGATGATGTGAAGTTAATGAGGAGAATTAAATCTGATGAGGACCAGGCAGGACTTCAAAGAGACCTGGACAGACTGGACACCTGGTCCAGCAAATGGCTTCTCGAATTTAATCCTGCCAAATGCAAAGTCATGAAGATAGGGGAAGGGCACAGAAGACCACAGACAGAGTATAGGCTAGGTGGCCAAAGACTGCAAACCTCACTCAAGGAGAAAGAACTTGGGGTGAGTATAACACCGAGCATGTCTCCGGAAGCACACATCAATCAGATAACTGCTGCAGCATATGGGCGCCTGGCAAACCTGAGAACAGCATTCCGATACCTTAGTAAGGAATCATTCAAGACACTGTACACCGTGTATGTCAGGCCCATACTGGAGTATGCAGCACCTGTTTGGAACCCGCACTTGATAAAGCACGTCAAGAAACTAGAGAAAGTACAAAGGTTTGCAACAAGGTTAGTTCCAGAGCTAAGGGGAATGTCCTATGAAGAAAGATTAAGGGAAATCGGCCTGACGACATTGGAGGACAGGAGGGTCAGGGGAGACATGATAACGACATATAAAATACTGCGTGGAATAGACAAGGTGGACAAGGACAGGATGTTCCAGGGAGGGGACACAGAAACAAGAGGCCACAATTGGAAGTTGAAGACACAAATGAGTCAGAGAGATAGTAGGAAGTATTTCTTCAGTCATAGAGTTGTAAGGCAGTGGAATAGCCTAGAAAATGACGTAGTGGAGGCAGGAACCATACACAGTTTTAAGACGAGGTTTGATAAAGCTCATGGAGCGGGGAGAGAGAGGGCCTAGTAGCAACCGGTGAAGAGGCGGGGCCAGGAGCTAGGACTCGACCCCTGCAACCACAAATAGGTGAGTACAAATAGGTGAGTACACACACACACACACACACACCATACACACACACACACACACACCATACACACACACACACACACACCATACACACACACACACACACACACACACACACACACACACACACACACCAAACACACACACACACACACACAAACCACACACAAACACACACATTGCCAGACTCACACATACACTCCCCCCCTCCCCCACCGACATCTCACTCCTTCACCTGATCCCTCCCCTCCCTCTGTCACCCTCCCCCTCCCCACCTCTCCCTCCTTCCCCCTCTCCCTCTCCCACTCACCCACTTGCTTCTCCCTCCTTCCCACATAGCCACAGTTCCTCCACTACCTCCCCCCCCCACACTCTGACATACACAATACTAACCTAACATACAGAATTACATAGGTTTCCCACTCTAAGGCAATCAGGATAAAACAAAAATGGGTTGCCAGAGAGCAACAAGAAAAACCAAGGGACAGGAGGAGGAAACTGCAAAGGAAGATTGGGCAGCAGCGCTCACAAAAAGGGAACATGAATGGGAAAAGAAACTAGAAGAACTTAGCATGAGAATGGAAGAGAGGTTAGACATGGAAAGCAGGAAGTGGGAGGTGCAAGTCAAAGCAGCAGAGGCCAGGATACAGAGTTTAGAAGAGGAACTGAAAAATCTGAAACAGCCTAAAGAACTAAAGAACATTTTGGGTTTGACAACAGAGACTGCTACCTCAGCCACAAATAAGGGGACTGTAGGGAAAGAAGGAGCAAAACTTTATGTAGAAGCTCAATCAGTGGAGACTGTAGTAAATGAAGGAGCTAAGCTATATGTGGAGGCCCTAACAGACCACAGCAGAGCCCAGGGAAAGCCGAGAAGGGAAAATGACAGGCCACTGAGCCCAAGTACATTAGCTAGTGTAACTGAAGAAAGGAAAGCTGCAATGGAGGAAATCAAATTGAATGAGGGGATACACAGGGATATGCAGTGGGAAAATGAAAGGGTGAGGTCAGTCTTTGTGTATGGGCTCCAGGAAGTTGAAGGGGAAACATATGAAGCAAGAAAACAAGGGGAAAAAAAAGCATATGAAAGCATCATGAAAGCAATAGGAGAAGACGACATGACCCAGCTGGAAAATTTTCGGAGAAAAGGGGGCTTTGTAAAAAAAAGAACCCGGCCAGTGAAAGTGACCTTCAAGGCAGAATCGACTCGGAACAGGATCCTGCAGGAGAAAGCACGATTAAGGGACATGCCGGCATACAGGAAGGTGTATCTCGACCGCGACAGAACACAAGCAGAAAGGCAGAAACAGAGATGGTACAAAGGCGAAAGGAGGAAAGAGAGGGGATGGAGAAGACAGACAGGAGATCCCAGACACAGGAAGATCAAATACAGCCTCCCTCACAACTTCCTATAGAAGCCTCCCAACCAGGTCAACCCCAGTGCAACCAAACACTCTAAACCAAAACACCCATGCCACATCCAATGCCCCCACCCACTGCATTACAAACTCCACCCCCACAGCAACCACCCATAGCTCCTTATCAGGTCTCCCACTTCCCCAACCCCAATTCACCTCCCAGACCACAATCTTAGAAAAGAAGTTGAAGGTGTGGTATACAAATGCAGATGGAATAACAAATAAGTATGAGGAGTGGCACGAAAGAATCAAGGAGACATCCCCAGACATAATAGCACTCACAGAAACAAAACTCACCAGAATAATAACAGATTCAATCTTTCCACCCGGATATCAAATCCTCAGGAAAGACAGAGGGAGGAGAGGGGGAGGAGGAGTTGCACTGCTCATTAAAAACCAGTGGGGGGTTGAGAAAATGGAAGGAATGGATGGCACGGGCGAAAGGGACTACTTAGTAGGAACAATCCAGTCTGAGGGACATCAGGTGATAATTGCAGTAATGTACAACCCACCACACAACTGCAGGAGGCCAAGAGAAGAATACGATGAGAGCAACAGAGCAATGGTCGACACTAGCCGAGGTGGCCAGGAGAGCACACATGGGGGGGAGCAAAGTTACTAGTTATGGGTGATTTCAATCACAAGGAGATTGACTGGGAAAACCTGGAGCCCCATGGGGGTCCCGAAACATGGAGAGCCAAGATGATGGATGTGGTACTGGAAAACCTCATGCATCAACATGTTAGAGACACTACCAGAGAGAGACTAGAGGATGAACCAGCAAGACTGGACCTTGTATTCACCTTGATTAGTTCTGACATCTAGGATATCATGTATGAAAGGCCCCTGGGAGCTAGTGATCATGTGGTTCTGTGCTTCGACTACATAGTTGAGCTCCAAGTGGAGAGAGCAGCAGGAATAGGTTGGGAAAACCAAACTACAAAAGGGGGAACTACTCAGGGTTGAGAAACTTCTTTCAAGACATTCAGTGGGAGAGGGAACTGACAGGAAAACCAGTACAATAAATGATGGATTATGTGGCAACAAAATGCAAGGAGGCAGAGGAGAGGTTTGTCCCTAAGGGAAACAGAAATAATGGGAAGAACAGAACGAGTCCTTGGTTCACCCAAAGGTGTAGGGAGGCAAAAACTAGGTGTACTAGAGAATGGAAAAGGTACAGAAGACAGAGAACTCAGGAAAATAAAGAGATTAGCCGAAGAGTCAGAAACGAATATGCACAGATAAGAAGGGAGGCTCAGCGGCAATACTAAAATGACATAGCATCGAAAGTAAAGACTGACCCGAAGCTGTTGTACAGCCACATCAGGAGGAAAACAACAGTCAAGGACCAGGTAATCAGACTGAGGAGGGGTGATGGGGAATTCACAAGAAACGACCGGGAGGTATGTCAGGAGCTCAACACAAGATTTAAAGAAGTATTTACAGTGGAAACCAGTAGGACTCCAGGAAATCAGAGCAGGGGGGTGCACTAGCAAGTGCTGGATGAGGTACATATAACCAAGGAAGAAGTGAAGAAGCTGCTATGCGAACTTGACACCTCAAAGGCGGTGGGACCAGACAACATCTCTCCGTGGGTCCTTAAAGAGGGAGCAGAGATATTGTGTGTACCGTTAACAAAGATCTTCAACACATCATTTGAAACTGGGCAACTCCCTGAGGTATGGAAGATGGCAAATGTAGTCCCAATTTTTAAAAAGGAAGGCAGACATGAGGCACTAAACTACAGACCTGTATGACTAACGTGTATAGTATGCAAGGTCATGGAGAAGATCATCAGGAGGAGAGTGGTGGAGCACCTGGAAAGAAACAAGTGTATAATTGACAACCAGCATGGTTTCAGGGAGGGAAAATCCTGTGTCACAAACCTACTAGAGTTTTATGACAAGGTGACAGAAGTAAGACAAGAGAGAGAGGGGTGGATAGACTGCATTTTTTTGGACTGCAAGAAGGCCTTCGACACAGTTCCTCACAAGAGGTTACTGCAAAAGCTAGATGATCAGGCACACATAACAGGAAAGGCACTGCAATGGATCAGAGAATACCTGACAGGGAGGCAACAACGAGTCATGGTACGTGACGAGGTGTCAGAGTGGGCGCCTGTGACAAGCGGGGTTCCACCTGTGCTGTTCTTGGTATATGTGAATGACATAACGGAAGGGATAGACTCAGAAGTGTCCTTGTTTGCGGACGATGTGAAGTTAATGAGAAGAATCAAATCGGATGAGGATCAGGCAGGACTACAAAGAGACCTGGACAGGCTACAAGCCTGGTCCAGCAACTGGCTCCTTGAGTTTAACCCTGCCAAATGCAAAGTCATGAAGATTGGGGAAGGGCAAAGAAGACCGCAGACACAATATAGTTTAGACGGCCAAAGTCTGCAAACCTCACTCAAGGAAAAAGATCTGGGGGTGAGTATAACACCGAGCATATCTCCCGAGGCGCACATCAATCAGATAACTGCTGCAGCATACGGGCGCCTGGCAAACCTACGGATAGCGTTCCGATACCTCAGTAAGGATTCGTTCAAGACTCTGTATACCATTTACGTCAGGCCCATACTGGAGTATGCAGCACCAGTTTGGAATCCATACCTAGTCAAGCACGTCAAGAAATTAGAGAAAGTGCAAAGGTTTGCAACAAGACTAGTCCCAGAGCTACGGGGATTGTCCTACAAAGAAAGGTTGAGGGAAATCGGCCTGACGACACTGGAGGCAAGGAGGGTCAGGGGAGACATGATAACGACATATAAAATACTGCGCGGAATAGACGAGGTGGACAAAGACGGGATGTTCCAGAGATGGGACACAGACACAAGAGGTCACAATTGGAAGTTGAAGACTCAGATGAATCAAAGGGATGTTAGGAAGTATTTCTTCAGTCATAGAGTAGTCAAGCCGTGGAATAGCCTAGAAAGTGAAGTAGTGGAGGCGGGAACCATACATAGTTTTAAGGCGAGGTATGATAAAGCTCATGGAGCAGGGAGAGAGAGGACCTAGTAGCAATCAGTGAAGAGGCGGGGCCAGGAGCTGTGAATCGACCCCTGCAACCACAAATAGGTGAGCACACACACACACATACACACACATATACACACATATACACACATATACACACACACATACACACACATATACACACACACATACACACACACATACATACACATACACACATACACATACACACATACACACATACACACACACACACACACACACACACACACACACACACACACACACACACACACACACACACACACACACACACTACATCAGAGACAACTAGAGAGAGAGAGGACGAACCAGTGACGCTGGACATTGTATTCATCTTAAATGCCCTTCAAAGAAGGTTCCTTGACGCTGGTGAGGGGCTCTTCATCTAGGGAATTGGATCAGTGCTCCAGTTTCCTGAATTAAACCTGAATACCTTCCACATCTTCCCCGCAGGAGCTGTATAATCCTACGGGTTTAGCGCTTCCCCTTTGATTATAATAATCATCCTAAATGACGCTGATGTAAGGGACACTGGCTATTAGGGGCTCCTTGGTACTACCGTCCACGCAGCTATAAGGTTCGAGTACCATGTGGAAGCAAACCTGACGAGAAACAGTAGGACGGAAACTACAAAACTGAATGAGGAAAAGCCTAATGGAGAGCTGTAGGACAGGGAACTAAATGAAAAGTCAAACGAAATGGAGTATGTAACTGGAAAATGACGATAGGCAGAGGAGAAACGTATATTCAAAAGCAGAAGAAAGGTAGGCAAAAATTGTGTGAGCCTTTGGTCCACCCAGAGGTGCAGAGGCAAAACCTAAAAAGTGTAAGAGCCTGAAAGAAATGTAGAAAGCAAGGAAACCCGGACAACAGGGAAGCGAGACGAAGCCAGAAATGAATTCTTATGGATACGAAGAGAAGGTAAACGACAACGAAGTTTAAAATATTTAGAGGGATTGTCAGAGTGGGCAGGGCACGTGTGTTTGTGAGGCGGGTCTCGGGTACACGCTGGTATAACTAGAATTTTAAAATAGAAATGAGTTATAGGATTGCTAGGAAATACCTCTTTAGCAGGCGAGATATATACAATATTTTAAGAATAGATATAAGATTTGTGGAGGAGTGAGGAAACCCGGTAGAGGCCAGCGAAGAGACGGGGCCAGGAGCTGAGACACGACCCCTGCATCCACAATTAGATCAATACACACACACAATGTGCGAGTGCACGCATCCCCCCAAAAAATGCACAACAATGGATCAAGGAATAACTCAGAGGAAGACAGAGTGATATATGTAGGGCAAAAAGTGTTAGGAGAGTGGTGAGCTGGGTGCCACAATGACACCGTCTGATACATGTAAATGCAGCGTCTGAGGTATTGGAGTCGTATATATCACTGTCTGAGGATGAAGTAGAATTGCTAAGACTAAGATGGCACTACGATGGACTTCGAGGCATCAGTACAACCCACGGAAGTGGTCACTGTATTTCTACTTTGAGCGAGTGCAAAATTATGGGAGTAGAGTGGAGTGGAGAAAGGCCTAGGAGAAAAAAATCTGATGACACGAAATTTGCTGTCATAAAAACAGGAGGAGAAATTGATATATAACTACTTGTAAGTCCATTTAAGGCACGGAAAATCTCGGGTTTAGTAACTTAAAAGACGGTGCAAAATTTCAAATTATATATATATATATATATATATATATATATATATATATATAACACTGCGCTAGCCAAGGATTCTAACTCATATTGTACTTTCCTGCCTCATGGTAAGCGAGAATCACATGACGCTTTAAACCACAGGACCACCCAACCCTACAAGAATGGCGCAGCCAGCACACAACTAGCTATTGGGCCGTCATCCGAGGGCATACGGAGGTGTGGGAGCTTCTAAGCTAAATTCATTCTCATTCCTGTTTGGTGTACTAGCCTCACGAGCAATATTTATATATTATTGTAAGCACGAACGAGTGGTATTGATCAATAACAACACTGCGCTAGCCAAGGATTCGAACCCATGTTGTACTGGCCTGCAACATGTTGTACTGGCCAGTACAACATGGGTTCGAATCCTTGGCTAGCGGAGTGTTATTGATCAATACCACTCGTTCGTGGTCACAATAATAAATAAATAAATATATATATATATATATATATATATATATATATATATATATATATATATATATATATATATATATATATATATATAATGTCGTGCAGAATATGTAAAACTGGTCAATTAGCAAGAACTCATTTAAAATTAAGTCCTTTCTAAAATTTTCTCTTATACGTTTAAAGATATATTTTTTTTCATTAATGCTGATGTAAAAATTTATAATTTTGCACCAAAAGGAACTTAGAAAACTTACCTAACCTTATTATAACAAGAGTTATTTATTTTAGCCTAACCCAACTAAATATATTTTAGATTTGTTTACAATAATTTAATACTAAACAAACACAGTGAAATATACTTTTATCGTTAGGTTCAGAATTATTTTGGCGAAATTATTGCATACACAAATTTTCACTTGTCCTATATGGCAAGATGAGCGTTGCTATTTAAGCCAAGATCGCAAGTTCTGCCTATTCGGCACGACATATATATATATATATATATATATATATATATATATATATATATATATATATATATATATATATATATATATATATATATATATATATATATATATATATATATATATATATATATAGGGTTATGGGCACTACTGAGCTTCAGAACCTTGCATTTATCTACATTGAGCTGCATCTGCCACTTTTCCGACCTGGAATTGAGTATGTCTAAATCCTCTTGAAGTTCCATTAAATCTACGGATGTCAGTAACAACACTGCGACTAGCCAAGGACTCGAACCCATGTTGTTGTGGCCCGCCTAATGGTAAGCGAAAACATATGACACTAACCTACAGGACCACGCAGTCCTACAAGAACCAAGCACCCAGCCAAGCTAGGTGTGTTATCTTGGTCCGAGGGCATACTGTGGTGTGGGTGCCTCTGAGCTTACTTCACTTCCCGTTTGGTGTACTAGCCCAACAAATGTGTTATTATTGAACACACACACACACACACACACACACACACACACACACACACACACACACACACACACACACACACACACACACACACACACATGAGTAGTTCAGACATCGAGGGTATCGTGTATGAAAGGCCCCTGGGAGCTAGTGATCATGTGGTTCTATGCTTCGACTACATAGTTGAGCTCCAAGTGGAGAGAGTAGCAGGAATAGGCTGGGAAAAACCAAACTACAAAAGGGGGAACTACTCAGGCATGAGGAACTTCCTTCAAGACATTCAGTGGGAGAGGGAACTGACAGGAAAACCACTACAAGAAATGATGGACTATGTAGCAACAAAATGCAAGGAGGCAGAGGAGAGGTTTGTTCCCAAGGGAAACAGAAATAATGGGAAGAACAGAACGAGTCCTTGGTTCACCCAAAGGTGTAGGGAGGCAAAAACTAGGTGTACTAGAGAATGGAGAAGGTACAGAAGACAGAACTCAGGAAAATAAAGAAATCAGCCGAAGAGCCAGAAACGAATATGCACAGATAAGAAGGGAGGCTCAGAGACAATATGAAAATGACATAGCATCAAAAGTAAAGACTGACCCGAAGCTGTTGTACAGCCACATCAGGAGGAAAACAACAGTCAAGGACCAGGTAATCAGACTGAGGAAGGGTGATGGGGAATTCACAAGAAACGACCGAGAGGTATGTCAGGAGCTCAACACAAGATTTAAAGAGGTATTTACAGTGGAAACCAGTAGGACTCCAAGAAATCAGAACAGGGGGGCACACCAGCAAGTGCTGGATGAGGTACATATAACCAAGGAGGAGGTGAAGCTGCTGCTATGCGAACTTGACACCTCAAAGGCGGTGGGAAAAGACTAACATCTCTCCATGGGTTCTTAAAGAGGGAGCAGAGATATTGTGTGAGCCATTAACAAAGATCTTCAACACATCATTTGAAACTGGGCAACTCCCTGAGGTATGGAAAATGGCAAATGTAGTCCCAATTTTTAAAAAGGGAGACAGACATGAGACACTAAACTACAGACCTGTATGACTAACGTGTATAGTATGCAAGGTCATGGAGAAGATCATCAGGAGGAGAGTGGTGGGGCACCTGGAAAGAAACAAGTGTATAATTGACAACCAGCACGGTTTCAGGGAGGGAAAATCCTGTGTCACAAACCTACTAGAGTTTTATGACAAGGTGACAGAAGTAAGACAAGAGAGAGAGGGGTGGATCGACTGCGTATTTTTGGACTGCAAGAAGGCTTTCGACACAGTTCCTCACAAGAGGTTACTGCAAAACCTAGAGGACCAGGCACACATTACAGGAAAGGCACTGCAATGGATCAGAGAATATCTGACAGGGAGGCAACAACGAGTCATGGTACGCGACGAGGTGTCAGAGTGGGCGCCTGTGACAAGCGGGGTTCCACAGGGGTCAGTCCTAGGACCTGTGCTGTTCTTGGTATACGTGAACGACATAACGGAAGGGATAGACTCAGAAGTGTCCTTGTTTGCAGACGATGTGAAGTTAATGAGAAGAATCAAATTGGACGAGGATCAGGCAGGACTACAAAGAGATCAGGACAGGCTACAAGCCTGGTCCAGCAACTGGCTCCTTGAATTTAACCCTGCCAAATGCAAAGTCATGAAGATTGGGGAAGGGCAAAGAAGACCGCAGACACAATATAGTTTAGATGGCCAAAGACTGCAAACCTCACTCAAGGAAAAAGATCTGGGGGTGAGTATAACACCGAGCATATCTCCTGAGGCGCACATCAATCAGATAACTGCTGCAGCATACGGGCGCCTGGCAAACCTACGGATAGCGTTCCGATACCTCAGTAAGGATTCGTTTAAGACTCTGTACACCATCTACGTCAGGCCCATACTGGAGTATGCAGCACCAGTTTGGAATCCACACCTAGTCAAGCACGTCAAGAAATTAGAGAAAGTGCAAAGGTTTGCAACAAGACTAGTCCCAGAGCTACGGGGATTGTCCTATGAAGAAAGGTTGAGGGAAATCGGCCTGACGACACTGGAGGCAAGGAGGGTCAGGGGAGACATGATAACGACATATAAAATACTGCGCAGAATAGACGAGGTGGACAAAGACGGGATGTTCCCGAGATGGGACACAGACACAAGAGGTCACAATTGGAAGTTGAAGACTCAGATGAATCAAAGGGATGTTAGGAAGTATTTCTTCAGTCATAGAGTAGTCAGGCCATGGAATAGCCTAGAAAGTGATGTGGTGGAGGCAGGAACCATACATAGTTTTAAGGCGAGGTATGATAGAGCTCATGGGGCAGGGAGAGAGAGGACCTAGTAGCAATCAGCGAAGAGGCGGGGCCAGGAGCTGTGACTCGACCCCTGCAACCACAAATAGGTGAGTACACACACACACACACACACACACATACACACACACACATACACATACACACATACACACACACACACACACACACACACACACACACACACACATACACACACAAACACACATACACACACGCATACACACACACATACACACACACATACATACACACATACACACATACATACACACACACACACACTCTCTCTCTCTCTCTCTCTCTCTCTCTCTCTCTCTCTCTCTCTCTCTCTCTCTCTCTCTCTCTCTCTCTCTCTCTCTCTCTCATTTATTCGTTTTCTTACCTAGTGGAATAAAAATTATTAGTATTCAAAATAGGAATGATGGAACGAGATTATAGGTTTGTTTCGAATAAATTCTGACGGAAGGATTAGCGAGGTTTTGCTTGACTAATTCAGCAAAATATTGAAGGTCTTCATTGATGGAATAGGTTAAGTAAATAAATATTGAGACACACTATTAATACCCTGTGGTTGAATACATTAAATAAAAAATATCCAATATTGAATAAGCAATATACATCCACGAGAATGTCTACCCGGAAGCCCTTCTGCCCGACTGGAAGTAACACCGGAAGTACCGGGAGCGTGGTCCCCATCGCTCCCCCTTTTCGGCGAGCCGAGTCTTCCCCCCCCCCCCGCTAAAAAAAAAGCAGCTAGTCTAGGACAAGCTGCACTATTTGCCTACCTTCCTGCCTGCTTTTTTATCATCATTCGCCTCTTTCTCTTGATCTTATATCTCTCCTCTTCATCTCTCTGCCTAAATTAAATTTTTCCTTTTAATCATTACTTTTTTTCCCTCCACCTTCAAAATTATCCACCTACTTCTCCTGTGATTTTCTACTTATCTTTCTTTATTATCGTAGTTTCTTCTGTCTCCTGCCTCCGTCCTCTCTTCCTCCACCGGGAAGCGTGGTGGTGGTGCAGTGATACATGGCTTACTGTTAAGCAGTCCCCAAATTCTTTAGTCCTGCCTCTAATGTGACACAGACAAACGACGTTCTTTGAGGAATGGTCGCGTGTTGTGATACTCTGGAGGAGGCAGTGGGATCTGTTGTAGCAGTGGTGGTGGTGGTGATGGTGGGGGTGAGTTCAGTGTTGGTGGTGCTGGTGGAGGTGAGTTCAGTGTTGGTGGTGGAGGCGAGTTCAGTGTTGGTGGTGATGGTGGAGGCGAGTTCAGTGTTGGTGGTGGTGGAGGAGGCGAGTTCAGTGTTGGTGGTGGTGGTGGAGGTGAGTTCAGTGTTGGTGGTGGAGGCGAGTTCAGTTGGTGGTGGTGAGGTTTGTAGTGGTGATGCTGGTGGTGGTGAGGCCTATGGTGATGGTGTTGGTGAGGGATGTGGTGGTGGTGCTGGTGCTGGAGAGTTCTGTAATGGTGGTGGTGGTGGTGGTATTGGTCTTGATGGGGAAGTAAGCTTTGAGCTCTGTCATTGTTTTCCAGTTTTAAGTTACCCAAAATTATGATTCTTTTTGCTTTATAAGCACTTTTCAGCCTCTAAATATCACACGAAAAAAATCGGTACTAAGTCCGGTCCTTGTAACACGCCACTTGTGAACCTAGCTTGTACCACTGGCTGTTGATTGCTTCTTAATAAATGGTAATCACAAATTACCCGAAGCCTTCATAATACTGATTTACCAGATATACTCATTTATTTATATTAAGAATATTAAAAATATATAATTAAAATAAATCAAGCGGATTCGTAAAAACTGATCAAGCTGTTTTATTAAAACTGATCAAGCTGTCTTGCTAAAATAGATCAAGCTGTTTTAATAAAATAGATTAATCTGTTTTAATAAAATAGATTAATCTGTTTTAATAAAATAGATTAAGCTGATTCCTGAACATAAATACTATTAATAGTAGACTTTTTTTTTATAATTTGTAGCTAAGCAATGAACCAACAAAAGTCAGATTATTTTTATCTCGAAGTATTGTTCCTACAAACTCTCAAGCAAATGAAATAAACCTCTGAGATCAAGGACTCTTCTTCAGAACTTTGGGATCAATAAGTGTCCCTTCCTCTCACTGTGTCAAACTTGAATACCTCTGTTGACACAAGACAAATTTTCCTGTGATATGCAATATTAATAATGGAGTAACACACCCCAAACTGACATTCTTCCTGGTTAGGTAAAAGGACACAAGTGCAATAATGTGACATTTTACTGTGACAACGTATCGCTCTCCAGGAGCTTCGTCAAGCCATTACAAACAATACATGGACACAGAGGGTATATATAGGCCTATATATATCCTCGGTAATTCTACAAATATTAACATATTCTTCCTGCATACCACTATAAACTACTTCACGTCATTATCCCTAAGAGTCACTATACTCTACATGCTGACGACACACATTATTGCCTTCTGCAGTCACTGATGGCAACATGCATCACGAGCAACTTTTTATTTAAGGAGAAGCTTCAAGACTGAGCTCCACTTGACCTGATAAAGTGAGTTATCGTCTATAATTAGGTGTTTTATTTCTACACTTATTGACACTACAAATTTATGACAATGGTATGCGTCTTAGGGTGACGAATGTTGTAAACACACTAACAATCTTTGCACTTAAGTGTCACCTGCTGAGTCTCACAGCATCACAAGAGAACTAGTGGCACCACAGCATCACAAGAAAACTAGTGGCACCACAGCATCACAAAACTAGTGGCACCACAGCATCACAAAACTAGTGGCACCACAGCATCACGAGAAAACTAGTGGCACCACAGCATCACAAAACTAGTGGCACCACAGCATCACAAGAAAACTAGTGGCACCACAGCATCACAAAACTAGTGGCACCACAGCATCACAAGAAAACTAGTGGCACCACAGCATCACAAGAAAACTAGTGGCACCACAGCATCACAAAAAACCTAGTGGCACCATAGCATCACAAGAAACCTAGTGGCACCACAGCATCACAAGAAAACTAGTGGCACCACAGCATCACAAGAAACCTAGTGGCACCACAGCATCACAAGAAAACTAGTGGCACCACAGCATCACACTAGTGGCACCACAGCATCACAAGAAAACCAGTGCCGTCACAGCATCACAAGAACACTAGTGCCACTATTTTCATTGTAACGAGAACAATGTCAGATCATTCATATTATCTTGACAAACTGCAACCAACCTCTCCTGTGCCACCTCCCGCTGTTAGAGAGGCGACTTTATCTTTTCCTCAAACACCTAGATTAAATTCGTGATTGTCCTTAATCTAGATATAAACAGAGAGTGCATCTCAGTATATAGCTGCTGTGTTGACTCCAAAAATTCAATGCTGTTTTTCTCCTATTGAATACTTGTTTTCCACATTGTCTCTTATATCTACCCATCGCTTGCCCTCACACTCTCGATGGTACACTCTTGGTTTTCTCCAGTTATTACAGTCGCACTCTCATTGGCTATCTGGAATCTATTCCCCACCAATTGTATTTCCTGTCTTTCACAGTATTTTTTGAGATTCTGAACGTCCATAATCCATTAAAATTTAATACAAAATTCTAAAATTGCTAATGAAATATTATGAGTAATCTTCTTTCCATAATGTGTCCTGACCCCTTTGGGAAAAGTTTTTATTTTCCCTTTAAGAAATGTGTCATCTAATTTTCGCAAAGAGAAACGCGCAAAAGATTTATTTTTAAAATAATTTCTTGAGTGGTTTTTATTTCTAAGTGGCATGTCTCAGTATCAACTTAGGAGTGTACCGTACATACAAGTGGTGTGACTCCGTGTAATGGGGGATGGACTCTGAATATAGAATGTTGTCTCTCCGTGTAGCAGGAATATTGTTGATGTAAGTGTTCTCTCCGTCACCAGGGGATGTACTGTTCTTGTTGGAAGCGTCTCTCTTCGTATACTAGAGTGTGTACTGTAATAGGCGTCTTTCTCACTCTTCTAGAGATGTATTGTGTCCTCTGTCCGTCTACTGGGAAGTGTGCTGCTGGGGATTTAGGAAGTAGACTATCTTTCCTTGTACAATGGGGTATAATGTGGATGTTGAATTTATTTATATTCGTCTTCTAGAAGAAGGGAAGGTTTAGTGCTAATGTTAAAAATATCTTTCGTCTTTTAAGGAAGGAGGTGTACTAAGGATGCTGAAGTCTTTCTCTCTCTCTCTCTCTCTCTCTTTTAAATGGGGATATACTGAAGATATAGGTGTTGTGTCAAAGTTAAGAAATAAGTTAGGATGACAGGCAAGGTGCCCTAATGGATAAAAATAAGCAGAAGATATGGAAAATAAAGTTAGTGGGAGAAAATTCAGAATAGATGGTGCTACTAGAGTTCCTCTGTGTTCATTACTGGAACAAATCATATTCTTGATACGTGAGCAGTCTTCCACAGGAAATAGATTACTTCAAGATATTGTTCGTGAATGATGCGATGCTAGAGTTGGACAGCAATGACAAATGACGG
The DNA here is from genome assembly GCF_038502225.1 of Cherax quadricarinatus. Taxonomy (NCBI): domain Eukaryota; kingdom Metazoa; phylum Arthropoda; class Malacostraca; order Decapoda; family Parastacidae; genus Cherax; species Cherax quadricarinatus. The sequence continues at coordinate 23,698,947 of NC_091330.1, read as the reverse complement.
CAAGAGAACTCCGCCAAGATGCAAAAGTTACACCTTTCAAGGGTTATGAACCAAACTGCGAAGTCTCATAATGATATGCTTGAATATACCTCGCACTAGTGCTAGGTAAAAAGGGACCGAGAATAAGGTATCCGGATATCACATGGGGTATCACAGATATATTATCTGACAAACATAAATTAGTATCACCGAAATGGGACCCTCAAGTGGTTACCTGAATTTTTTTTTTTTTTTTTTCTTTTTCTAACTTTTCTATTTTATTTCGTTTTAACTCTAGAACCTTTCATTCAATCTACTTGAAATTTTTAACGCTTATGTAAAGTAACTAGGACCACATTCTTGGAACGATTAGCATGTTCATGTGCCTTATGACCAAAGTTGTTGAATCTATTTCCAGCATCCTGGAATTGCTCAGATAACTTCCAAAACCAGCTGAGCAGCTTCAAAAGTTAAAATCTCTCTTAATATGACGACAGCGGAGAGCGAAAGTCCAACATGTTTCAGCAGATTTGACCATTTTATGTGTAAAATAGTGACATTTCCATTCTCGTTAAATCACTTAAACACATTTTAGTGTAACTTCTCTGAAGAACTTCAATATTTCATGGTTAATGCATCTTATGACCAGGATAGTAACTGCTGAGTTCAGTTGAGTCCAGACAAAACTGTTGATATAGTAAAAACAGTAAAAAAAAAAAACAGAATCGTTGGAATCTGTATCATAATTGGAAAACGATTTATATAATGGGCTTCAAATTTTCATGACTGGTGTGGTGTCCTGAACACAAGATTCCCGCTGTCACTGGCTGGGGCGAGTCCCATTTTGCCAGTTTTATTAAATAAATAGCGATATTTTAATTAAGTAACTATACACTGCCTTTGACGTCAACGTATTAAAGGAGATTTGGAAAAATAACTAAAATCGTTGGAATTAGATCAACTACTGGAGAATGCCTTTTTTTTTGTCTTCAAACTTTTCCCATATACTTCGAGATGTGTAAATTTAAAATTGTCAATTGTATTAAACTGTTTCCCATGTAATTAGAGAATGCTTCTTCCGATCAGCTTTAAACCCTAAATGTTGGTGAAGCTTAAGTGGACGTATTTTATAATTGATTTTCGGCTGTGTGGGGTACCAATTTGTCATTTCTTGCCAATTTTATCAAACTATTTTTTAATAAAGAATATAACATAAAACCAATTTTACCATTGTATTTTTTTAAATCAAATTCGAATATTTGTTCTTAATGGATAGAAGGGCTTTTTAAATAGAAAATAAGTTAGAAAAAATACTGGAAAAACTCTCAGGCGTTGTTAAATTTAAGGAGAAGAGACTCCTATTTTCGGATCATTCTTACCAACATTTTTGTTTACTGTCTCAAATTTTCGTTTGTTAATCGAAAACGCCTTATTCGATAGTCTTCAGATTTTCAAGGCTTGTGTAATATATATTGGGCAAGATTCCTGGGACCATTTGATGGCTGGTGCACTAGACACAATGTTACATAGTTCTCTAGTTTGTTACCGTGTGGTTACTTAAGACAGGCTTCTCTGATCTGCTGCAAAATTTTCACACTTGTGTAACCTACTCAGAAGAAGGTCGGTATATTTAATGGAGTGTGTAGGAGACATTTCTGCCACTTTTAATCTTATTTTACATTATTGCATTATTTTGCCTTGATGCTAGTTAGCCTCTCGTGATCCAAGGAACTGGACTTACCATCCACTTGTTGTGATCGAATTTGAGTGCCTCCCATTCCACAGGCTTTATACGACCCTTACGGGTTTAGCGCTTTCCACTGATTAAAATTTAATAATTGTGAACGGCATCAGTCTTCTCTGGCTGATGTATCGTTTAAAATGGATGGATCGTTTCATGGGTTTAGGCTGTGTAGCTCCAGATTTTGTTGGATTCTCTGCAATAACTGGAAAATGCATTTTCTGGTCAGCTTGAAGCTTTTAGCGCTGATGTTTTTTTCCCTCAAAGGAAGCTGTCTCTTAATAATAGGTTGTGTACGTTATAGTGTGTCGATTTTATTAATCAAATTAGTTCCTGATAATAACTGGAGAATGTCTCTTCTGGTCAGAAATAACGTTATTATACATTAAACTTACATAAAAGTTACTGTGCTTTCTTAAACACTGGTCAGTCTTACTAAGGAAAAACTGGTGATGTAGATCCTAATTTCTCATTTTTTATTTAAAGAAATTAGAAAAACCTAAGTACTGTATTTCATGAGATAATATGATTAACTTCAACACTTCCATGTTGATAACTTGATAATGAAACTTATGAGAGACTTCAAACTTTCTTTTTGTATTTTAGGATATTGGTCTCGTAGATCTTTTTGAAAGGTTTGAATTAGATCTGGGCTGTGTATGTCCTAATTTATCATTTTTATTGAAATTTGGATGTTACTTTCATGTGACGACTTATCAATTCTTCTGCTTAACTTTCCATCTGGAACACAAAAATTTACTGCATTATCAATTTATGCTGCTCTCTCATTACAATCTCGTGTATTAAGGCACAGGAGGAGGGTTACACAATACGGAGTTACCTTTCTCGAACGGCGCAGCGGCCGAATTATATCTAGTGTGTGGTAGACATGACTGAGAATAAGACGTGATTTCAACAATAAGAATAAAAGGTCGCAAGGAATATGTAATGGAACTCCAGGCCAAGAGATCCAGTACTCTAGTCGACTGAAGATGAGTAGTGGACACAAGGTCTTTACCTCTCCTGTAAGCACAGATCAAGTAGACTAGTTGATGGAAGGTTGAGACGCGGACACAAGATCTTCAACTTCTACGACCTAAGACAGGCGGGCAAACATAGATAAGTACACAAAATATCACAATTCCACCGTACATATCCTACCACCATGAGTGTCAGCAGCATACATGTTAAGGGAACCTAAGATGATTGGCCTTTTAAGTGAACTTCCCGATGGCTCTCTGTTGGAAAGTGTATTCAAACTGAGGGAGAATGCCAACTTCTCCCCTGGTTATTGCACATTGATAGTGCCAAGCCAAATTGTACGGAGGGCTGCTGCCGCGCCCCTAGTGGTCATATTCCAGGGATAGAGAGCATGTGAAGGGGCTTCAGAACACTCGCTACCAGCTGCCCACTTATGAGTACAAGGGAGAGAAGAGAGGGCAAGACGAGGAGGAAGATAGCGAAAAATGTGGAAATGTAAACAGAGATGGAAGGAAGATCAGTAGGGGAAAACTTGTTCATCCCCGAAGATCAGATAGTGTGGGTAGTTTTAGAGAGACTGAGTACACAGTCACATGGGAATGAACAGAAAGATACTTGAATTAAGTGGAAGGAAATACCAAAATATGGAAACATTTAAGAAGGTTAATTTGTATAACATGAGATAAACTTCACTTATGAAGTTCATGCGATTAAATAAATGAAAATCAGTCACTAACTGTAAACTCGAGTCACTCAAATGTCTTCAGGCTTATGTTGCCATGGCATAGAATTAGTGTTTTAAGAGATATTTGTGAGAGAATTACCTTCATTGGTGATGTAAATATTGCCGTAAATGACTTTTGGCCCATTGTGACTCGGACTTTTACAGCTTTTTAACATACGACCTTTATAGTTACACAGAAAATTCACTGTAGATTACTGATGACCAGAGTTATGTCGGTGTAGCTCTGGTCTTGTAAATGTAAACAGGAGTTCGTTCTGTCACTGAATCATTTTTTCAGTCTTTAATATATCGTGATGTGATAATTATCATTTTGTATAATTTTATCGTGTTGATAAAGCCACTGGATGGCGAAACGTCTACAATAAAGATACCCAGATGTTGCACATGTGTCTTAATTTCATCTTGTCGGTATTATATACCATTCTTGCAATAATTTTATCGTGATGAGAGGTCATTAATTTTATAACTTAATATGCGAATTTGAACATAGGTACACTCCCTGTACAGCCCCCGATGCCGCAACTACCGCTGCCGCAGCCGCAGCACCCGCAGCTGCAACTACCGCTGCCGCAGCCGCAGCACCCGCAGCTGCAACTACCGCTGCCGCAGCCGCAACAACCGCCTTGTTACCAACACGCACACGCCGTGACAGCGTGTGGAGTGTTCTCTATTTTGCCATCTAGAACCAATCCTGAGCCTTCTGCTGTAAGTTCTGGCCGAGCCTTCACCACAACTAACTACTGGTATTAAGTTGAAGTGAGAGAAGTGGAAATAAGAGACCGGTCAACTTAACTGATTCTTCTAGCAAAACATTAAGACCATTCTAATAAACGTTTCATTAAAATGGTTAAGAGATGTTTAAGAACTAAGGATGGTTTCTACAAGCATTGCAGGCCACTCAGTAAGGATCTTTACAAGCATCACAGGTCACTCAGTAAGGATGGTTTTACAAGCATCCTAGTCCACTCAGTAAGGATGGTCTTTACAAGCATCCTAGTCTACTCAGCAAGGATGGTCTTTACAAGCATCCTAGTCTACTCAGCAAGGATGGTCTTTACAAGCATCCTAGTCTACTCAGCAAGGATGGTCTTTGCAAGCATCCTAGTCCACTCGGCAAGGATGGTCTTTACAAGCATCCTAGTCCACTTAGCAAGGATGGTCTTTACAAGCATCCTAGTCTACTCAGCAAGGATGGTCTTCACAAGCATCACAGGCCACTCAATAAGGATGGTCTCTGCAAGCATTGCAAACCACTCAGTAGGAATGATCGGGAAATTTAAAGCGTCTCAACAGGGACCATTTACTTGAAACAACCATAGGCCCAACCATAGGCCAGTAAGTAGTCATAAAATTTGTCCAGTAAATGAATACCATCCGCTGCGGAAAAATCTCTCGACATAAATTGATAGCCGATCATTAGTAACAATCTCTGCGAGAACGCTGCAGACTCTGTTGGGAAAAATATATCAGTAGCTTAACAGGTGCTGACAAACATGTTCCCTAACAACTTGAGAACAATTATTGGAAAAAATTGTTTAGCTAGAATCGAAGGTCAGTAATTGAGAGTCAGTCTCTGGTAATATTTCTGGCCAGCAAGACAAACTATTGTCTAAGGATAAATAAACTGCTTCTTATTATGGACCGTCTGACAGGAAACTCTTGTTTTAAGTGAATAAATATTTACGAGAAGTGAAGTAAAGGAAGTGATTAGTCCCTCAACTATGATAGTGGTGGTCAGTCCCTCAACTATGATAGGTGGTGGTCAGTCCCTCAACTATGATAGGTGTTGGTCAGTCCCTCAACTATGATAGTGGTGGTCAGTCCCTCAACTATGATAGGTGGTGGTCAGTCCCTCAACTATGATAGGTGTTGGTCAGTCCCTCAACTATGATAGTGGTGGTCAGTCCCTCAACTATGATAGTGGTGGTCAGTCCCTCAACTATGATAGGTGGGTCAGTCCCTCAACTATGATAGTGGTGGTCAGTCCCTCAACTATGATAGGTGGTGGTCAGTCCCTCAACTATGATAGGTGTTGGTCAGTCCCTCAACTATGATAGTGGTGGTCAGTCCCTCAACTATGATAGGTGGTGGTCAGTCCCTCAACTATGATAGGTGGTGGTCAGTCCCTCAACTATGATAGATGGTGGTCAGTCCCTCAACTATGATAGGTGGTGGTCAGTCCCTCAACTATGATAGGTGGTGGTCAGTCCCTCAACTATGATAATGGTGGTCAGTCCCTCAACTATGATAGGTGGTGGTCAGTCCCTCAACTATGATAGATGGTGGTCAGTCCCTCAACTATGATAGGTGGTGGTCAGTCCCTCAACTATGATAGGTGGTGGTCAGTCCCTCAACTATGATAGGTGGTGGTCAGTCCCTCAACTATGATAGGTGGTGGTCAGTCCCTCAACTATGATAGGTGGTGGTCAGTCCCTCAACCATGATAGGTGGTGGTCAGTCCCTCAACCATGATAGGTGGTGGTCAGTCCCTCAACTATGATAGGTGGTGGTCAGTCCCTCAACTCTGATAGGTTGTGGTCAGTCCCTCAACTATGATAGGTGGTGGTCAGTCCCTCAACTATGATAGGTGGTGGTCAGTCCCTCAACTATGATAGGTGGTGGTCAGTCCCTCAACTATGATAGGTGGTGGTCAGTCCCTCAACTATGATAGGTGGTGGTCAGTCCCTCAACTATGATAGGTGGTGGTCAGTCCCTCAACTATGATAGGTGGTGGTCAGTCCCTCAACTATGATAGGTGGTGGTCAGTCCCTCAACTATGATAGGTGGTGGTCAGTCCCTCAACTATGATAGGTTGTGGTCAGTCCCTCAACTATGATAGATGGTGGTCAGTCCCTCAACTATAATAGGTGGTGGTCAGTCCCTCAACTATGATAGATGGTGGTCAGTCCCTCAACTATGATAGATGGCGGTCAGTCCCTCAACTATGATAGATGGCGGTCAGTCCCTCAACTATAATAGGTGGTGGTCAGTCCCTCAACTATGATAGATGGCGGTCAGTCCCTCAACTATGATAGATGGCGGTCAGTCCCTCAACTATGATAGGTGGTGGTCAGTCCCTCAACTATGATAGGTGGTGGTCAGTCCCTCAACTATGATAGGTGGTGGTCAGTCCCTCAACTATGATAGGTGGCGGTCAGTCCCTCAGATATGATAGGTGGTGGTCAGTCCCAAATCAGTCCCTCAACTATGATAGGTGGTGGTCAGTCCCTCAACTATGATGGTCAGTCCCTCAACCATGATAGGTGTTGGTCAGTCCCTCAACTATGATAGGTGGTGGTCAGTCCCTCAACTATGATAGGTGGTGGTCAGTCCCTCAACTATGATAGGTGGTGGTCAGTCCCTCAACTATGATAGGTGTTGGTCAGTCCAACTATGATAGGTGGTGGTCAGTCCCTCAACTATGATAGGTGTTGGTCAGTCCCTCAACTATGATAGGTGTTGGTCAGTCACTCAACTAAGATAGGTGGTTGTCAGTAACTATAGATAGGTGGTTGTCAGTCTCTCAACTATGATAGGTGGTGGTCAGTCCCTCAACTATGATAGGTGGTGGTCAGTCCCTCAACCATGATAGGTGGTGGTCAGTCCCTCAACCATGATAGGTGGTGGTCAGTCCCTCAACTATGATAGGTGGTGGTCAGTCCCTCAACTATGATAGGTGGTGGTCAGTCCCTCAACTATGATGGATGGTGGTCAGTCTCGTAGTTTAAAGCCGAGGCAGTAAACAACACGTGTATACGGGAGTTACAAGTGAAGTGTAGCAGCTGGAGACGTCACAGGTGAATGGGGCCCACTAAGGAGACTAGATCTTCCTAAACCAGCAATAGAGATGAATAAGAGGGCCACTCCGTAAGGATAAGCTCCTTAGCAAGAGGTAACGGCCACTCAGGAGGGATAAGCGGCTTAGCAAGAGTTAACGGCCACTCAATAAGGATAAGCTGGAGGTGCTGAGGCTGAAGGCTGCAGTAATTCTGCAGTTTCCAATTGGTAGGTGTACCAATTGGAAACTGTGCGTGATGTGGGCACCATGCGAGCGCGCTGCACAGTGTGAGAGAGCCCGCTGCACAGTGTGAGAGAGCCCGCTGCACAGTGTGAGAGAGCCCGCTGCACGGAGAGTGTGAGGGGAGGAGTGCAGTGAGCCCGCTACACGAGGGAGAGAGCCCGCTGCACAGAGGAGAGAGCCCGCTGCACAGAGAGTGCGAGGGAGAGAGCCCGCTGCACAGAGAGTGCGAGGGAGAGAGCCCGCTGCACAGAGAGTGCGAGGGAGAGAGCCCGCAGCGCAGGGGGGGCGAGGGAGAGAGCCCGCTGCACAGAGAGTGCGAGGGAGAGAGCCCGCTGCACAGAGAGTGCGAGGGAGAGAGCCCGCTGCACAGAGAGTGCGAGGGAGAGAGCCCGCTGCACAGAGAGTGCGAGGGAGTGAGCCCGCTGCACAGAGAGTGCGAGGGAGAGAGCCCGCTGCACAGAGAGTGCGAGGGAGAGAGCCCGCTGCACAGAGAGTGCGAGGGAGAGAGCCCGCTGCACAGAGAGTGCGATGGAGAGAGAGCCCGCTGCACAGAGAGTGCGAGGGAGAGAGCCCGCTGCACAGAGAGTGCGAGGGAGAGAGCCCGCTGCACAGAGAGTGCGAGGGAGAAAGCCCGCTGCACAGAGAGTGCGAGGGAGAGAGCCCGCTGCACAGAGTGCGAGGGAGAGAGCCCGCTGCACAGAGAGTGCGAGGGAGAGAGCCCGCTGCACAGAGAGAGCGAGGGAGAGAGCCCGCTGCACAGAGTGCGCGAGGGAGAGAGCCCGCTGCACAGTGTGCGCGAGGGAGAGAGCCCGCTGCACAGAGTGCGCGAGGGAGAGAGCCCGCTGCACAGAGTGCGCGAGGGAGAGAGCCCGCTGCACAGAGTGCGCGAGGGAGAGAGCCCGCTGCACAGAGTGCGCGAGGGAGAGAGCCCGCTGCACAGAGTGCGCGAGGGAGAGAGCCCGCTGCACAGAGTGCGCGAGGGAGAGAGCCCGCTGCACAGAGTGCGCGAGGGAGCGAGCCCGCTGCACAGAGTGCGCGAGGGAGCGAGCCCGCTGCACAGAGTGCGCGAGGGAGCGAGCCCGCTGCACAGAGTGCGCGAGGGAGCGAGCCCGCTGCACAGAGTGCGCGAGGGAGCGAGCCCGCTGCACAGAGTGCGCGAGGGAGCGAGCCCGCTGCACAGAGTGCGCGATGGCGAGAGCCCGCTGCACAGAGTGCGCGAGGGCGCGAGCCCGCTGCACAGAGTGCGCGAGGGTGAGAGCCCGCTGCACAGAGTGCGCGAGGGGGAGAGCCCGCTGCACAGAGTGCGCGAGGGGGAGAGCCCGCTGCACAGAGTGCGCGAGGGGGAGAGCCCGCTGCACAGAGTGCGCGAGGGGGAGAGCCCGCTGCACAGAGTGCGCGAGGGTGAGAGCCCGCTGCACAGAGTGCGCGAGGGGAGAGCCCGCTGCACAGAGTGCGCGAGGGGGAGAGCCCGCTGCACAGAGTGCGCGAGGGGGAGAGCCCGCTGCACAGAGTGCGCGAGGGGGAGAGCCCGCTGCACAGAGTGCGCGAGGGGGAGAGCCCGCTGCACAGAGTGCGCGAGGGGGAGAGCCCGCTGCACAGAGTGCGCGAGGGGGAGAGCCCGCTGCACAGAGTGCGCGAGGGGGAGAGCCCGCTGCACAGAGTGCGCGAGGGGGAGAGCCCGCTGCACAGAGTGCGCGAGGGGGAGAGCCCGCTGCACAGAGTGCGCGAGGGGGAGAGCCCGCTGCACAGAGTGCGCGAGGGGGAGAGCCCGCTGCACAGAGTGCGCGAGGGGGAGAGCCCGCTGCACAGAGTGCGCGAGGGGAGAGCCCGCTGCACAGAGTGCGCGAGGGGGAGAGCCCGCTGCACAGAGTGCGCGAGGGGGAGAGCCCGCTGCACAGAGTGCGCGAGGGGGAGAGCCCGCTGCACAGAGTGCGCGAGGGGGAGAGCCCGCTGCACAGAGTGCGCGAGGGGGAGAGCCCGCTGCACAGAGTGCGCGAGGGGGAGAGCCCGCTGCACAGAGTGCGCGAGGGGGAGAGCCCGCTGCACAGAGTGCGCGAGGGGGAGAGCCCGCTGCACAGAGTGCGCGAGGGAGAGAGCCCGCTGCACAGAGTGCGCGAGGGAGAGAGCCCGCTGCACAGAGAGTGCGAGGGAGAGAACATGAACATGAGAGAACACAGAGAACATGCCTCGCAACTAATGTGGAATTGAAAATCCATTCGTTGATATTTATCGTGTCGTGTTGTCGACGTGGAAGAGATTTTATTTATGTTATTAATCCTTGAGGATAACACAAAGCCAAGCAACTTAGCTTATTATCGCTGGAGTCATGAGTTACTATCCTACGATACTACCTGTACTAAATAACCAAAAAAAAAAAAGGCGCAATACCGTGACTGGAACGATACCTGTACCTGTCTACTCTGTGGTTTGGTGACGCCGATGGATGTCACTTTACGAAACAAAATGGCGCAATAGTGATTGGAACAACACACGAATAACCCGAACGTGGGAGAGAGAAGCTTACGACGACGTTTCGGTCCGACATGAGCCATTTACATGTCACAATGACATTTTGGGGGCTTATCCTAGGTAATTTACACGTATAATTGTACTTGTGTGCACCTGTGACTAAAAATTACTTGTTTACTTACAAATGGCAGGAGTTAGAAGACATGCCGTCTCGTCTCGTAAGGGATTACTAGATTATATCAGTTATGAGCCGAATAATGTATTGGTGATTTACGTTTAGTGTGTGTGTGTGTGTGTGTGTGTGTGTGTGTGTGTGTGTGTGTGTGTGTGTGTGTGTGTGTGTGTGTGTGTGTGTGTGTGTGTGTGAATGTACTCGTGTGCGTACTCGCTCATGCACATTCGTGTCTTGTCTACATGTGCTCATCTTTGTGTGAGTGGGGAATGAGTCAGAAACAAATTGTTGTGACATCTCTGTAATTCCCAGGATTTTGTTGTATTTGCTACTGAACCCGTGCGGTCTGCGCATGCTGCCTCACCTAGTGTGCTGCGCAGTCTCACTCATTACAATTAAAACAGTGACCATCTCCTCACCTAGCTTGTTCCGCCTACTACCTATTCATCCTTCCCCGATATATATATATATATATATATATATATATATATATATATATATATATATATATATATATATGTCGTGCCGAATAGGGAGAACTTGCGATCTTGGCTTAAATAGCAACGTTCATCTTGCCATATAGGACAAGTGAAAATTTGTGTATGCAATAATTTCGCCAAAATCATTCTGAACCTAACGAAAAAAATATATTTCACTGTGTTTGTTTAGTATTAAATTACTCTAAACAAATCTAAAATATATTTAGTTGGGTTAGGCTAAAATAAATTGTTCTTGTTATAATAAGGTTAGGTAAGTTTTCTAAGTTCCTTTTGGTGCAATATTATAAATTTTTACATTAACATTAATGAAAAAAATATATCTTTAAACGTATAAGAGAAAATTTCAGAAAGGACTTAATTTTAAATGAGTTCTTGCTAATTGACCAGTTTTACATATTCGGCACGATATATATATATATATATATATATATATATATATATATATATATATATATATATATATATATATATAATATATATATATATATATATATAAAGATATAGGTAACATATACAACCGGCAATCTACACACCAACATCACCTTTACCCAGTACTCACATTAACTCACTAACACGCTACTAGTGAGTAAAACACTAACATTTATAAACAGGAATGCTCCATGACACCCCCCTTTCTGCAGGCTACTCGACCTGCAGGCTACTCGACCTGCAGGCTGAACTATTACTATCCCAGAACTTAGAGGCCTCTGCACACTAGGGCCTTACAGATAAACATGAGAGCACTTAAATCAATAAAATAACGTATAGTATAAACACCATCCCTTCAAAAACAAACCGTGACATATTCGGACATTTTGCTGGAGGTGCTGTGCTCCGCAAGCTACCACACACACGCCTCTACTCTCCTTGCCATTCTGACAGACCAGGAATAATACGCGTCCCGTTTCAGAATTAATCCCGGAAAATAACATTATATGTGGATCGTTTTTTTATACAATATTCACCAACACACTACGTAATAAATACACTACGTAATGCTTTGTTACTGATAGTTTTTACAGCGCATGGGTTGTGGTTTTTCTTCTTCCTGCTCTGACATTTATCCTCACTCACTTGCAAAAACTTTTCATTTTTTTTATCGTTTCTCGCACATTTCTTTGTTATGTACCGCAAGCACTTCATTTTATATGTTCATCGTCACTTTATCTTACTGAAATGATCATCCTGTCGTGTAGTGACTGTGGAACAGTTGGTATTACAAGTGTAGTGACTGTGGAACAGTTGGTATTACAAGTGTAGTGACTGTGGAACAGTTGGTATTACAAGTGTAGTGACTGTGGAACAGTTGGTATTACAAGTGTAGTGACTGTGGAACAGTTGGTATTACAAGTGTAGTGACTGTGGAACAGTTGGTATTACAAGTGTAGTGACTGTGGAACAGTTGGTATTACAAGTGTAGTGACTGTGGAACAGTTGGTATTACAAGTGTAGTGACTGTGGAACAGTTGGTATTACAAGTGTAGTGACTGTGGAACAGTTGGTATTACAAGTGTAGTGACTGTGGAACAGTTGGTATTACAAGTGTAGTGACTGTGGAACAGTTGGTATTACAAGTGTAGTGACTGTGGAACAGTTGGTATTACAAGTGTAGTGACTGTGGAACAGTTGGTATTACAAGTGTAGTGACTGTGGAACAGTTGGTATTACAAGTGTAGTGACTGTGGAACAGTTGGTATTACAAGTGTAGTGACTGTGGAACAGTTGGTATTACAAGTGTAGTGACTGTGGAACAGTTGGTATTACAAGTGTAGTGACTGTGGAACAGTTGGTATTACAAGTGTAGTGACTGTGGAACAGTTGGTATTACAAGTGTAGTGACTGTGGAACAGTTGGTATTACAAGTGTAGTGACTGTGGAACAGTTGGTATTACAAGTGTAGTGACTGTGGAACAGTTGGTATTACAAGTGTAGTGACTGTGGAACAGTTGGTATTACAAGTGTAGTGACTGTGGAACAGTTGGTATTACAAGTGTAGTGACTGTGGAACAGTTGGTATTACAAGTGTAGTGACTGTGGAACAGTTGGTATTACAAGTGTAGTGACTGTGGAACAGTTGGTATTACAAGTGTAGTGACTGTGGAACAGTTGGTATTACAAGTGTAGTGACTGTGGAACAGTTGGTATTACAAGTGTAGTGACTGTGGAACAGTTGGTATTACAAGTGTAATGACTGTGGAACAGTTGGTATTACAAGTGTAGTGACTGTGGAACAGTTGGTATTACAAGTGTAGTGACTGTGGAACAGTTGGTATTACAAGTGTAGTGACTGTGGAACAGTTGGTATTACAAGTGTAGTGACTGTGGAACAGTTGGTATTACAAGTGTAGTGACTGTGGAACAGTTGGTATTACAAGTGTAGTGACTGTGGAACAGTTGGTATTACAAGTGTAGTGACTGTGGAACAGTTGGTATTACAAGTGTAGTGACTGTGGAACAGTTGGTATTACAAGTGTAGTGACTGTGGAACAGTTGGTATTACAAGTGTAGTGACTGTGGAACAGTTGGTATTACAAGTGTAGTGACTGTGGAACAGTTGGTATTACAAGTGTAGTGACTGTGGAACAGTTGGTATTACAAGTGTAGTGACTGTGGAACAGTTGGTATTACAAGTGTAGTGACTGTGGAACAGTTGGTATTACAAGTGTAGTGACTGTGGAACAGTTGGTATTACAAGTGTAGTGACTGTGGAACAGTTGGTATTACAAGTGTAGTGACTGTGGAACAGTTGGTATTACAAGTGTAGTGACTGTGGAACAGTTGGTATTACAAGTGTAGTGACTGTGGAACAGTTGGTATTACAAGTGTAGTGACTGTGGAACAGTTGGTATTACAAGTGTAGTGACTGTGGAACAGTTGGTATTACAAGTGTAGTGACTGTGGAACAGTTGGTATTACAAGTGTAGTGACTGTGGAACAGTTGGTATTACAAGTGTAGTGACTGTGGAACAGTTGGTATTACAAGTGTAGTGACTGTGGAACAGTTGGTATTACAAGTGTAGTGACTGTGGAACAGTTGGTATTACAAGTGTAGTGACTGTGGAACAGTTGGTATTACAAGTGTAGTGACTGTGGAACAGTTGGTATTACAAGTGTAGTGACTGTGGAACAGTTGGTATTACAAGTGTAGTGACTGTGGAACAGTTGGTATTACAAGTGTAGTGACTGTGGAACAGTTGGTATTACAAGTGTAGTGACTGTGGAACAGTTGGTATTACAAGTGTAGTGACTGTGGAACAGTTGGTATTACAAGTGTAGTGACTGTGGAACAGTTGGTATTACAAGTGTAGTGACTGTGGAACAGTTGGTATTACAAGTGTAGTGACTGTGGAACAGTTGGTATTACAAGTGTAGTGACTGTGGAACAGTTGGTATTACAAGTGTAGTGACTGTGGAACAGTTGGTATTACAAGTGTAGTGACTGTGGAACAGTTGGTATTACAAGTGTAGTGACTGTGGAACAGTTGGTATTACAAGTGTAGTGACTGTGGAACAGTTGGTATTACAAGTGTAGTGACTGTGGAACAGTTGGTATTACAAGTGTAGTGACTGTGGAACAGTTGGTATTACAAGTGTAGTGACTGTGGAACAGTTTGTGTTGCAACTAGCGACTGTGGAACAGTTTGTGTTGCAACTAGCGACTGTGGAACAGTTGGTATTACAACTAGTGACTGTGGAACAGTTTGTATTACAACTAGTGACTGTGGAACAGTTTGTATTGCAACTAGTGACTGTGGAACAGTTTGTATTGCAACTAGTGACTGTGGAACAGTTTGTATTGCAACTAGTGACTGTGGAACAGTTTGTATTGCAACTAGTGACTGTGGAACAGTTTGTATTGCAACTAGTGACTGTGGAACAGTTTGTATTGCAACTAGTGACTGTGGAACAGTTTGTATTGCAACTAGTGACTGTGGAACAGTTTGTATTGCAACTAGTGACTGTGGAACAGTTTGTATTGCAACTAGTGACTGTGGAACAGTTTGTATTGCAACTAGTGACTGTGGAACAGTTTGTATTATAACTAGTGACTGTGGAACAGTTTGTGTTGCAACTAGTGACTGTGGAACAGTTTGTATTACAACTAGTGACTGTGTGTTACAAAAAACGCGATTCTAAAAGCTTAGAGATCTCCAGTGAATACTAGAAAGGACTGCCCTTCTAGCATCCAGCCTGTTACTGGGTTTTCGTAACAAGTAGTCAGTATCCTTGTCCAATTATCCATTAAAATTCAGTATGGTTTAATAGTGCTTTAGGATTACAACTGGTAGGCTACTAACTAGAGAAATTAAAATTTAATAAATTTATTAAGTAGTAAGTTGTCTAGAGGTATATTATTAAATTAAATTAATTACAGCAGTCAAAATAAAATCAATCTCTCGAGTTCAATATTATTGTGCTGAAAGCACATATCACATTTATAATTCTTAAGTACCGTCAGGTACATTAACATTTAATAAGATATTACAAATATGTACAAGTAAGTGTGTATGCGTGTAAGTGCTCTTAAGTAGTTAGCTATGTCTCAAGATTCGAATAAGACTTAAAACAAGTGACTGACAAAGTCCTCAAATAAACTAACTTCTTGACCGACTGGCAACCCGAACAGTCTGCTTGAACAACAAAGAATGCTAAGCCCAATAGCAATGCAATATCAAGCGACTGCGACACAGAATCAGGAACAAGGAGATAATATAACGACACTAAGTAGGGACCATCTGCAGATCCTCCACAAAAGTTACAAAACTCCCATAATACTGAAACTTTGTTCAGCATAGGTAAAACTGTGACTGTGACAATACACAGGAACCAGTACAAAATTAGGTCAGAAGCTATAGCTAAGGACCTGAGATACTCAGAGTGTCAATGTGACACACAACCTCAGTACAACGTCGAAAATCACTAAGTCTTTACAATGTTCTGTGAACAAAGTTCTACAGAACTAATAAGAATAATGAGACAGACAATCTGTCCAACCAGCAAGCGAGTCTCCAGCAGACTGTCAGACAGACAATCTGTCCAACCACCAAGCGAGTCTCCAGCAGACTGTCAGACAGACAATCTGTCCAACCACCAAGCGAGTCTCCAGCAGACTGACTACTTCACACGAGGTGAGGACACCCCCCCTCCATCACGTGATAGCTACGTGGACAACTGCAGCTCAGAAGCCGGCAGTATAACGAGCGACAAGCGATAATTACAGTAGTTTGACAATCAAGCCTAACTGAGCACATTTTATATACATCCTAACAACATAAGCTAAATAACAATATAACAGTCAAATAATAATATAAAGTCATACATTTACGATTTAGCTATTATCGCAAATATAAGCAATATAAAATTAAATGAAAAGGTAATATACATTACATATATACATAATAATCATTGTAACCCATTCAGGGGTTGCAACACCCCCCCCAACACGACAGAGGGTCGCACTAGGAGTTGCATGAATGTCTTTCACATTATTTCTGGTTACTCATATCAATATTATCAATATCAATATTAACGAGTCTCTCTTGTGCCAAGCACCTCTACAATTTCACAGCGTCCGTCACTAGGATGTACTAGGGCAGTACACAGTATCGTATCTCTGCATATTCGTGGTTATGTACATCAGTGTAGAGACAGGATAGCGCTGACAAGGAGGGCACGTTGAGGCTCGATCATAGTAGAGGAGACTGCATTCCACTCTTAAGTAGTGGTTGTGGAATGCTAGGCAGTATGAACATCTGAGTATGAAACAGCTTAAGGTGTGTAGTGAGGGGGGGGGGGGTCTGCGGAAGGACAGTGTTGCGTCACGCAGTACCTCGCCCACACGACACTACTCACTCAACACTCAGCTTGTCTCCTCCTCACACAACATTACTGTGAACATATAAATATAATAATTAGACATGACATGAGTATATATAGTTAATATGGGCTGGAGGGATTAAGTTACTTTACTGAATTTGACATAGCAAGTAACAAAAGGTATTTGGGCATAAAATTACGTTAATTTAATGTAATTGATAATTATTAAGGACGGGACAGAGCGTCAGCAATTACATTACAATGACCACTTATGTGTTTTATGCTAATAGAATAAGGTTGGATTCTGAGGGCCCACCTCATGATCCTAGCATTTTTACTTTTCATGGTGTTAATATAAGTGAGTGGATTGTGGTCTGAAAAAACGTTAATTTTAAATGGGGAAGTGCCCAAATACACGTCAAAATGTTCTAAGGACACCACAAGAGCTAGAGCCTCTTTCTCAATAGTGGCATAATTTTTCTGGTGTCGTTTAAACTTAGATGAATAGTAACATATAGGATGGAGAATATCAGTGGATGTTGACTGTTGGAGCAGCATAGCACCCACTGCATAGCCACTCGCATCTATATGTAAAAAGAAGGGAAGATTGAAATTAGGACTCTTCAACACAGGAGCAGAGGATAGCAAGCGCTTCAACCTTTTGAACGAGTCTGAACAATCTCTAGTCCAGGTGAACTGAACTTTGCTACTAGAGCTCATAGTGAGAGGTGTAGGTGGAGGTGTGTGTGCTGGCTTGCCTGTCACTTGACACACATGGCAACGTCGTACATGATCAGCTACTGTTTCCTTCATCTTTGGCCAAGTAAAATGTTTTGCCAGTTTACCGAGTGTCTTCTTGACACCCAAATGTCCTCCTATGGGACTATTGTGAGCAAAATCAATGGCTTGTTCACGAAATGTAACTGGTAACACAACTAGATTCTTGACTGTGGTAGAAACACTATCAGCTGACAACTTACATGTATTTTTCTCCATCAGTACACCGTTACTATAATAGTAACAATTATCGAGATCCTTTGCTTCACTCTCAGTAACTGCTATATCTCTCAGTCTTTCCAGTGACTGATCAACAAACTGATCCTTGATTAAATCATCATGAGTTAGAAATTTAACGTCAGTTGTGTCCTGACTAGGTTGATGACCGGGGGGAGTCAGTGTTAATGATCCTGGGCGCAGAGCGTCACTAAACAACATATTCAAACCCAAATCATTGTCATCCACTAACTCAACAGGAGACAAGGATGGTTGTTGAATCTTTGACATAGCTCTAGTAATTGCGCTGAGAGGAAATAAAATAGGTTTCTCTCTACAAGCTTCAATGGCATAAATATCATCAGTGTTATTATCAATCACAAGTGGTTCCTTACATATACCAGCATGAAGGATATCATTCCCTATCAACAAGTCCACTGACCTGATGGGAAATACACCACTGGATATACCCACTGAAATATAACCAGTATAATAGCTTGTTTCAATATAAACTTTGTGCAGAGGCACTTTTATAACAGCCCCTCCATAGGCTTCTAACAATACATCTATCTTGCAATAGGTATCGTCAGTTATGGGCAGTACATCTTCTCTTAATAACGTGAGATAACTGCCAGTGTCTCTGAAAGAAATTATCTCAGTTAGATGTGATTCGTCAAATCCTACTTTATCTCTCGAAAAGTAAGGACTCATTGCTGAACGAATCTTTTCGTCAGATACACTTTCTGACGCTAGTCATCTATCCTGAGTAACATTATCTAAAACAGTAGGATAAGAGGAATTGCTAGGCTTTTGGTGTCTTTGTTGCTCGGAAGAGGATACGACTTGAGTGGGGGCGCCAGCCGCACGACTGCTTCTCGTATCTCTTTCTAATTTATAGCAATACTCTCTAGCATGTCCTTTCCTGTTACAATAGGTACATTTTACTTTCTTCTCGATACCAGATTTCTGTCTAGCCACAGAGACAGATTCAGGATTGTGAGTTTTCCTGGTAAAGGTACGAGAAGTTACAGTAGCAGGTACATCAGGCCGGCAATGAGCAGCTGATTTAGGTTGCCAAATTCTAGGACAATTTTTAGTTACCTTGTTTCTTTGTGTTTTAGTACGTACAAGTTTGTGAGAAATCTCGTAATTGTCTGCTAATGCTGCAGTTTCCAGAATATCCGAGGTAGTATGATCGATCAGATATTCTTGTATGTCAGCAGACATACAGTTGTTAAACTCTTCGTGTAGTAACAACTGAACTAGACTGTCGTAGTTGGTACACTTAGCAGCTCTAGACCATCTCTCAAATGCAACTTTTTTCTCACGAGCAAACTCTACACAAGTTTGATCTTGTCGTCGTTGTAACGTACGAAATGCTCTTTGATAACTTACAGGTAACAAGTTATATGTCTCTAGAATAGTTTGTTTGACAGCGTCATAACTAATGTACTTGGCAAATGGTAAGGCTGCAGTACAAGTTTGAGCTCTTCCCGTCAATGCTGTATGAAGCAATGTTGCCCAGTGCTTACGTGGCCAGTTCATAGCACGAGCCTGGTTCTCAAACACATCAAAATATGTGTCTAAGTCACTTTCAAAAAACTTAGGAACCATAGATGCAGCTTTCTGCACATTAAATGTGTCCTGTGATCTATCAGTCTGTTGTCTTAACAGACGAACATTTTCTCTTTGGAAATCTTCTTCGTTCAATCTCCTCTGTGCCTCTATTTGTGCAGTCTGCAACATAATGAGGCGTTCAAACCTCTCAAACTGTTCCTGAGAGATAGGACCAGTAGGTAATGGAGGAGTAGGGAAATTAACATGGTCTGGACGGTCCTTAGGTCGGACACTTGGTCCAGCCGTCTCTAGATTGTCTAGATCTGGTCTAGGATAAGTAGATACAGGTGTATCATACACTGTACTAGTATGATGCTTAGTCATACCAGCTATACTCTGTACTAATGTGTCAGTGAAGGAAGGAGCGAGCGAGAACTGAGCTACACTAGGCTCAGACACGAGGCTCACTTCTGCTCTAGTTGCTCTTTCATCTTCATCAAATAGTCATACTTCCTAATTGTGACACTAGACTTTCTGAAACTGAATCATAATCAGACATCTCTGTATGAGCAGGAAACAATATATCTTTTATTAATGCTCTGACAGTTTCTGCAGTGTAATTCCTGTTATACGTCACACCGAGATATTTGGCTACTTGCCAACACGTCTGAAGTTTTAATGTACTTAACTCAGACAAAGTCAGAGTATAAGAACATAAGAAGAACATAAGAACGAAGGAACACTGCAGAAGGCCTACTGGCCCATGCGAGGCAGGTCCAAGTCCCTACCGGCTTAAGCCAATGCACCCAACCTAGTCAGGTCAGGTCACATTGAGTTAAGGGAGGAACACGGCAACCGACCTGTTAGCACAAGCTATCAGGTCTAACTCACACCCACCCACATCTACTCATGTATTTATCCAACCTATTTTTAAAGCTACACAACGTTCTGGCCTCTATAACGGTACTTGGGAGTTTGTTCCACTCATCCACAACTCTATTACCAAACCAGTACTTTCCTATATCCCTCCTGAATCTGAATTTTTCCAACTTAAAACCATTGCTGCGAGTCCTGTCTAGGCTAGATATTTTCAGCACACTATTTACATCCCCTTTAATTATTCCTGTCTTCCACTTATAAACCTCAATCATATCCCCCCTGATTCTACGTCTTTCTAGAGAGTGCAGTTTCAGGGCCCTTAGTCTATCCTCATAGGGAAGGTTTCTGATACATGGGATCATCTTTGTCATCCTCCTTTGTACATTTTCCAGAGAATTTATATCCATTCTGTAATACGGTGACCAAAACTGTGCAGCATAATCTAAATGAGGCCTAACCAAGGATGTATAGAGTTGAAGAACAACCTGAGGACTCCTATTATTTATGATTCTTGATATGAAGCCAAGGATTCTATTAGCTTTATTGCGAACACTTATGCACTGTTGTCTTGGTTTCAGATTACTGCTAACCAGAACTCCTAAATCTTTTTCGCAATCCGTAATATTAAGATCTACATTATTTAGTTTATATGTGGCATGGTTATTGTCCTGTCCAACATTTAGAACTTTGCATTTGTCTATATTAAACTGCATCTGCCACTTCTCCGACCACTGCATCAGTCTATTCAAATCTTCCTGGAGTGCTCGAATGTCCTCGTCAGAATGAATTCGACGGCCTATTTTGGTGTCATCGGCAAACTTGCCGATGTCGCTCTTTATGCCCTCATCTATGTCGTTTATGTAGATTGTGAACAGCAGGGGGCCCAACACTGACCCCTGTGGAACACCGCTCGTGACGCTTCCCCACTCTGATTTCTCCCCATTTATGCAAACTCTCTGCTGCCTATTTGTCAACCATGCCTCTATCCAGGAAAAAATTTCTCCTCCTATTCCATGTGCTTTAATTTTCCTCAATAGTCTCTGATGTGGGACCCTGTCAAAAGCCTTACTGAAGTCCATATACACAATATCATATTCATTACCATGATCTACCTCCTCAAATACCTTAGTGAAAAAAGTTAATAAATTCGTAAGGCAGGAACGCCCCTTTGTAAAACCATGCTGAGATTCGTTGATTAATTTATGCTTTTCAAGGTGGCTACGAACTGCCTCGGCAATTATTGATTCCATAAATTTTCCCACTATGGAGGTTAGGCTTATTGGTCTATAGTTCGAAGCTAAGGACCTGTCACCTGTTTTGAAAATAGGTATCACATTTGCCATTTTCCACTTATCTGGCACCATGCCAGTTTGTAGTGATATGTTGAAAAGATTAGCCAAAGGTGTGCTAAGCTCCTCTTTACATTCCTTTAGAACCCTTGCATACAGTTCATCAGGGCCTGGGGATTTGTTAGGTTTTAATTTATCTATTTGCCTAAGGACCATGTCACTTGTGACCCTAATCGTGCACAGTTTATTATCGTCCTGTTCTACATAATTTATCATTACTGGAATATCGCTGGTATCCTCCTGTGTAAAAACTGAGAGGAAGTATGTGTTAAAAATTCTACACATTTCCTTATCACTGTCAGTGAGCTGACCCGAGGAACTTTTGAGTGGGCCTATCTTGTCCCTGATCTTACTTCTGTATACCTGAAAGAATCCTTTTGGGTTAGTCTTCGATTCTCTTGCAACTTTAACCTCATAATCTCTTTTTGCTTTTCTAATTCCCTTTTTTATTTCTCTCTTTAACTGAATATATCGATTTCTTAATTGCCCCTCTCCTCTTTTGATTTGCCTATATATGCCTCTCTTTTGACCAATCAGATATTTTAATCTATTGTTCATCCATTTAGGATCATTTTTGTTTGATCTGATTTCCCTATTTGGAACATAATTTGACTGAGCAGCTAGAACTATGCCCTGGAAAGCATCATATCGGCAACCATCACCACCTACCTGACCCCTAGTCAGGTCATTCCAGTTCAGCCCACCTAAGTAATTTTTCAGTCCTATGAAATCAGCCAAGCGAAAGTCAGGGACGGAGACTTGATTGCCATTATTAGGGGAATTCCATGATATGTTAAAACTGAGTGATTTGTGATCACTCTCCCCAAGCTCATCATTAACCTCAAGATTATTAATTAGTGTTTCCCTACTGGCAAGAACCAAGTCAAGGAGGTTATTTCCCCTAGTTGGCTCTGTCACAAACTGTTTTAAAAAACAATCCTGGATCGTATCAAGAAAGTCACCCGACTCTAAATTTCCTGTCAAATTGCTCCAGTCAATCTGTCTATAGTTGAAATCTCCCATTAGCACAACATTTTCGTATGTAGATGCCTTACGAATTTCGTCCCATAGAAGTTTACTGCACTCCCTATCAAGATTTGGGGCCCTGTAAATCACACCCAAAATTAGTTTTTCTCGGCCCTCGAGAAGCTGTAACCAAACAGATTCAGTGGCTGACGCTTCTAATTTAATATCTTGTCTAACACAACAATTTAAATTGTCTCTGACATACATCGCTACTCCACCACCTTTCCTGTTGACCCTGTCAGTGTGGAATAATTTATAGCCTTGTATGTGACATTCAGAGGGCATCTCTCTATCTTTCAGATTGAGCCAGGTCTCTGTTATAGCAATAATATCTATGTTTCCTGCACTTGCAATTAATCTTAGCTCATCTATCTTATTTCTAACACTCCTGCTATTAGTATAGTAAACCTTAAGGGAGCTAGTCCCTTGCTGCCCTCTGCTGTCCCCCTTTGTTTGCTGACCTGTTCTATTGTCTTTATTTATAACTTCATGCTGAATGCCTTTTATACATTTAATGTTTCCAACCCTAGTGTTGCAACCTGCTTGTTTCCCACACACACCCATACCTCTATCTTCCATCAGTTTAAAATCATAGGCATTTCACCAATGGCCTTCTCAATCGAGTCTGCAAGTGCTACCACCCCTGCCCCAGAGAGATGAACCCCATCCCTTGCATACATATCATGTTTGCCATAAAAGTTGTTCCAGTTGTCAATGAATGGGATTGCAAGCTCCTTGCAGTATCTGTCTAGCCAGCAATTTACACCAATTGCCCTAGACAACCATTCATTTCCTACTCCCCTTCTAGGCAAGATGCTACATATGATTGGGATCCCTCCCTTAGACTTAATGAAATCTATAGCTGACCTGTACTTATCTAGCAGCTCTTCTCTCCTACCCTTCCCAATATCATTTCCACCAGCACTGAGACAGATAATGGGCTTGTTCCCATTACCTGACATGATATTATCCAGTCTGTTGACAATGTCCCCAACACCAGCTCCAGGGAAGCACACTCTATCTCTCATCTTCTTATTCCTATTACAAAAAGCACGGTCAGCATATCTTACCTGAGAGTCACCAACCACAAGAATGCGCTTACCTTCATTAGCAGGGGCAGTAGTACCCTTACCTTCACTGGCCACTGAAGTACATTCATCCTGGAGAACAGAGAAGCGATTTCCTACCTTCAGATCTTCACTCTTAACTTTCCTTACTTTGATGCGCCTCCCATTACTGTGAACAACTCGCCACTTGTAGCAGGTGCTGGGCTGCACCTCACTGCTGGTAGCCGTTGCTACCTCCCCACCTACAGCCTCCTCACAGTGAGAGACAGACTGCACCTCACTGCTAGAAGCCTCATTCCCCACATCTCCAACCACCTCACACTCTCTCCCAGGCCCATTGAGGTGGACCTTCAGCCTCCTAATCTCCTCCTGGAGAAGCAAGACCTCCTCCTTCAACTCTCCAACCTCAGTTTTTAAAACACTGCAGAAGCAAGCCATGCTTTGTAACCGTCCACGCTAATCCCCAAAGCAGCTCAGGGTCTGTGACCTCACGTGACGACTGACCACTGAACACTGGCATACATCACGAAAATAATTGTACTACGAGAGAGTGATTATGGGAAACTATAATCCTAATAGGAATTTTAGTGTTGGTTGTCTTAGAGTTAGAACTCATAAACAGTATTTCCATCTCCTTGGATCAAGAGACTCAGTCAGGTACATACATCCACCTGGTATGTTGTACAAGACTAAACTCAAAGTCTTCAGATTAGGAAAGTACTCAAAGTGTTTGATCATAGATTCACTAGTATGTCAAACTGGACAATTTCTCCAACACCTTGGATCAAGAGCCTCCCGGACAGTTTCTCCAACGCCTTGGATCAAGAGCCTCCCGGACAGGCCCCCATTTGTTACAAAAAACGCGATTCTAAAAGCTTAGAGATCTCCAGTGAATACTAGAAAGGACTGCCCTTCTAGCATCCAGCCTGTTACTGGGTTTTCGTAACAAGTAGTCAGTATCCTTGTCCAATTATCCATTAAAATTCAGTATGGTTTAATAGTGCTTTAGGATTACAACTGGTAGGCTACTAACTAGAGAAATTAAAATTTAATAAATTTATTAAGTAGTAAGTTGTCTAGAGGTATATTATTAAATTAAATTAATTACAGCAGTCAAAATAAAATCAATCTCTCGAGTTCAATATTATTGTGCTGAAAGCACATATCACATTTATAATTCTTAAGTACCGTCAGGTACATTAACATTTAATAAGATATTACAAATATGTACAAGTAAGTGTGTATGCGTGTAAGTGCTCTTAAGTAGTTAGCTATGTCTCAAGATTCGAATAAGACTTAAAACAAGTGACTGACAAAGTCCTCAAATAAACTAACTTCTTGACCGACTGGCAACCCGAACAGTCTGCTTGAACAACAAAGAATGCTAAGCCCAATAGCAATGCAATATCAAGCGACTGCGACACAGAATCAGGAACAAGGAGATAATATAACGACACTAAGTAGGGACCATCTGCAGATCCTCCACAAAAGTTACAAAACTCCCATAATACTGAAACTTTGTTCAGCATAGGTAAAACTGTGACTGTGACAATACACAGGAACCAGTACAAAATTAGGTCAGAAGCTATAGCTAAGGACCTGAGATACTCAGAGTGTCAATGTGACACACAACCTCAGTACAACGTCGAAAATCACTAAGTCTTTACAATGTTCTGTGAACAAAGTTCTACAGAACTAATAAGAATAATGAGACAGACAATCTGTCCAACCAGCAAGCGAGTCTCCAGCAGACTGTCAGACAGACAATCTGTCCAACCACCAAGCGAGTCTCCAGCAGACTGACTACTTCACACGAGGTGAGGACACCCCCCCCTCCATCACGTGATAGCTACGTGGACAACTGCAGCTCAGAAGCCGGCAGTATAACGAGCGACAAGCGATAATTACAGTAGTTTGACAATCAAGCCTAACTGAGCACATTTTATATACATCCTAACAACATAAGCTAAATAACAATATAACAGTCAAATAATAATATAAAGTCATACATTTACGATTTAGCTATTATCGCAAATATAAGCAATATAAAATTAAATGAAAAGGTAATATACATTACATATATACATAATAATCATTGTAACCCATTCAGGGGTTGCAACACTGTGGAACAGTTTGTATTGCAACTAGTGACTGTGGAACAGTTTGTATTGCAACTAGTGACTGTGGAACAGTTTGTGTTGCAACTAGTGACTGTGGAACAGTTTGTGTTGCAACTAGTGACTGTGGAACAGTTTGTGTTGCAACTAGTGACTGTGGAACAGTTTGTGTTGCAACTAGTGACTGTGGAACAGTTTGTGTTGCAACTAGTGACTGTGGAACAGTTTGTGTTGCAACTAGTGACTGTGGAACAGTTTGTGTTGCAACTAGTGACTGTGGAACAGTTTGTATTGCAACTAGTGACTGTGGAACAGTTTGTATTATAACTAGTGACTGTGGAACAGTTTGTGTTGCAACTAGTGACTGTGGAACAGTTTGTGTTGCAACTAGTGACTGTGGAACAGTTTGTGTTGCAACTAGTGACTGTGGAACAGTTTGTATTGCAACTAGTGACTGTGGAACAGTTTGTATTGCAACTAGTGACTGTGGAACAGTTTGTATTATAACTAGTGACTGTGGAACAGTTTGTGTTGCAACTAGTGACTGTGGAACAGTTTGTGTTGCAACTAGTGACTGTGGAACAGTTTGTATTGCAACTAGTGACTGTGGAACAGTTTGTATTGCAACTAGTGACTGTGGAACAGTTTGTATTGCAACTAGTGACTGTGGAACAGTTTGTATTGCAACTAGTGACTGTGGAACAGTTTGTATTGCAACTAGTGACTGTGGAACAGTTTGTATTGCAACTAGTGACTGTGGAACAGTTTGTGTTACAAATTTATTTAGAAGTTACTTCTCTGTTTAACTATATCACGTTTACTTTTGTGTCTTTGTTTATTCCTATCCTGTATGGTTCCTTTCTAGACTGTCTTATTTCCCTTATTTCCTTCAAATCTTATGTAAATTCCTTATGCCAATGTCTCTGTCTCTCTCTCTCTCTCTCTCTCTCTCTCTCTCTCTCTCTCTCTCTCTCTCTCTTTCTTTCTCTGTACGGTCTACGATGAATCTCAAAGTATCAAATTTTGCTTAAAATTAGCGAGAAATTGCGTTATTTCTTGTGTTGTCCTAGTTAATTTAGTTTCCTCCACTGAATTTGTTGAGAAATGGTTTACCAGCTAAAGTTAAACATTAAATATAGGGAGTACTTAGCTGATAAGACAGCTATCGTCCACACAGCCGCTCCTGCAGACGAGGTCTTGAGAAGCTGTTGAAGTCACTTCTCAACGGGCTGTAATAGATTATATTATGTATGATTATAAATTACCCCTAGGGGTGTTATGTCAGCATATATCAGACACTGATGGCTGATGACACTTACTTGTGGGGAGTCAAAGGTCCACTTATCAGCAGGGTTTATGATAAACGACTAACTCGTAACTTGTACTCAACTGCACAGTCAGCAGTAGTACGTCACGAGTTAGAACACTTACCTGGGTATATGACTCGTAGTTATGCCCGGATATCCGATGAGTTGATTGAAGAATAGTGTTCTTTGAAGAATGTCGCACTACACTCTGTTGGATCGCAACACTAAAGAAGCTGATCACACTTCTCTGTAAGTGTTTATCGTGTTTTGTGAGACACACGGATCAATGTTCTTTATTGGTTATCCTGGCGTCAGTGTGACTCCCAGTAGGGTGAAAAGTAATCTGACCTCACAGCGTCCTACGCCGCTGCAATGCCCCTAAAACATAAAGGAAAAGCTGACCTTGTACTTTTTGCTTCCTTGCCAAACTTCCTCCATGAAGCAAAGCAGAATGCTTGATTCTTGCTGTCTTAAGCATAGACAACAATGTACACTATCTTTACCATGGTAATAAAGTGGGAGCAGGATTTTCCTTAATTGTCCTGCTTGGGTAAGAGATGGGCTGTCAGTAGTCGATTTTTCCACTGGGGGAGGAACTTCCGGTTGGGCCTTTCCCTGGGCGAGGAACTTCCGGTTTGGGCCTTCCACAGAGCGAGGAACTTCCGGTTGGGCCTTCCACTGAGCGAGGTATCCGGTCTAGGACCAGCAGCTGGAGGGTCACCTTTTCACACCTAGGTGTTACTTCCGGTTTTGACCATGACCTCGCCCTCGAGACTACCTCACCCTTGACCCCCCAACCAATACCCCCGCCCACGACCCCCCCCCCCTTCGCGACCCCGCCGTCGCGCCGCGCGCCCGCCCCGCGCGCCCGCGCGCCCGCCCGCGCCCTTCGCGACCCCCCGCCGCGCGCCCACCCGAGCGCCCGCCCGCGCCCTTCGCGAGCCCCGCCCGCGCCTTCTGCTGCGCCTTCTGCAGCGTCATCCGGATCGCCCCCGCGCCTCGAATTTTTTTCCGATTTTTTTCGAATTTTTTTTTGAATTTCATATTCTTGTGCTCTCCATCTCCTTGGATCAAATTTTTGAGGTTCCCCCTCCCACTTTCACCCCCCACCCCCAAAAAATTTCTCAATATCAAAGTCTCCACTTCCTCGGATCCCCCTCCCACTTTCACCCCCCACCCCAAAAAATTTCTCGATAATACAAGTTTTTGAATTCCCCCCCTATAGGGCTTTCGAAATTCTCCATCTCCTAGGATCAAGTTTTTTTGGATCCCCCCTATGGGGTTTTCAAAATTCTCCATCTCCTTGGATCAAGGTTTTTTGGATTCTCCCCTATGGGGTTTTCGAAATTCTCCATCTCCTCGGATCAAATTTTCTCGATAATACCAAGACTCCATCTCCTCAGATCAAATTTTTTGGATCCCCCTATGGGGGGTTTCGAAAGTCTCCATCTCCTTGGATCAAGGGTTTTGAATTTCTCCAATTCCTTGGATCAAATTTTTGGGTACCCCTCCTTTCACCCCAAATTTTCTCGACAATACCATGACTCCATCTCCTCGGATCAAGTTTTTTGGATCCCCCCTATGGGGTTTTCGAAATTCTCCATCTCCTCGGATCAAATTTTCTCGACAATACCATGACTCCATCTCCTCGGATCAAGATTTTTTTTGGATCCCCCCTATGGGGTTTTCGAAATTCTCCTTGGATCAAGTTTTTTTGGATTCCCCCCCTATGGGGTTTTCGAAATTCTCCAATTCCTCGGATCAAGTTTTTGGAATCCCCCCTCTGGGTATAAGCATTGAACTCCTCCTATGGGGGCATGCTTACTACAGGTCTAATGAAGGGTGTTTACTCGGCGGTCAGTGACGTCACGTGTTGACCCAGCACACATGTTGAATCTTGTCTACCCTTTTAGTTAATAAGGGGACATAGTAGTGACGTCACGCGCACACAGGCTGAATCTTGTCGATCCTTTTAGTTAATAAGGGGACACAATACATCAGAAAGGCACATTTTTTCGTTAATACCCACATTTTCTTTACAACACAAGTCTAGACATTTTTTTAACTATTTCATCTCAGGTCACTCCCCACGAAGTAACCTCCTCCCCACCCTCCCAAACCCTCACACTCCAACCAACACCTCACAATTTTCACTCATAACCCCCAATTTTTCTCGTTTTAACCCTTTTAGTTCATTAAAGTTAATAAGGGGACACATGCATCAGAAAGTCACCACATCGCTTACATCCACTTTCGTTAAATTCACTACTCACAATTTTACATATTACGAAGTTAAATACGCACTTTTACTTTGAACATCTTCAAAACACTCTCATAAATCATTTGAATACTCACAAAAAAATACCTTTATACATTTCCAAACAACACTGAAATACTCCAAAATCATCATTCGAACACCCCCAAATCATCTCTGAATACTCCCAGAACACCTTCATAAGTACTCTTGCACATCATTTGAACACCTTCATAAGTACTCTCATAATCATTTGTACACCTCCAAAACACCCTTGAACACCTTCAAAACACCCTTGAACACCTTCAAAACACCCCTGAACACCTTCAAAACACCCTTGAACACCTTCAAAACACCCTTCAACACCTTCAAAAACACCTTTGAACACCTTCAAAACACCTTTGAACACCTTCAAAACACTCTCATAATCATTTGAACACACTCAAAACACCTTTGAACACCTTCAAAACACCTTTGAACACCTTCAAAACACCCTTGATCACCTTCAAAACACCCTTGAACACTCTCAAAAACAACATTTGAACACACTCAAAACACCTTTGAACATTTCCAAAACACTATTTGAGTACTCCCAAATAAGATTTGACATCTCTAATTTATCTGCACTTACACATTTCATTAAATTACAACTCATCCCCTCAGTCTCCAGACTAGGCATTTTCTCGTTTTTACCCTTTTAGTTCATTAAAGTTATTAAGGGGGCACAATACATCAGAAAAAAGTCACAAAAACTAACTCAAACACTTTACTTTGAACACCCCCAAAGTACTCTCATAATCATTTGAATACTCACATAAACACCCTTGAACACCTTCAAAACACCTTTGAATATCGTTTTTAAACTAATTTCATCACAACCCACTTATATCATCTTTTTTCGGTAACTCTAATTCGACTACACTACCCTCATCAATTACCAACAAATTTTACTCGTTTTAACTAATGTCATCACTGTAACCAAGATTTTCACAAAAAAAAAAAACTCTATGACACCTAACACACACGCACACACACACCCCACAACACCCACAATTTTTCTCGTTTTAACCCTTTTAGTTCATTAAAGTTAATAAGGGGACACAGTACATCAGAAAGTCACAACAACAACATCCACAACCCAAAATTTTTTCTCGTTTTAGCCCTTTTAGTTCATTAAAGTTAATAAGGGGACACACTACATCAGAAAAAGTCCCAACAACAACCCACTTATAACATCTTTTTTCGGTATCTCTAGTTCGACAACAACACCCACAACACCCACATCCCACAACACCCACGAACATTTCCAAAACACTATTTGAGTACTCCCAATTACACCACTGATTACTACTAAAACACCACTGAATTCAATCAAAAACACCCTTCAACACCTTCAAACACCCTTGAACACCTTCAAAACACTCTTGAACACTTTTCAAAAACACCTTTGAACATTTCCAATCAACACTGAAACACTTCCAAAAAACACAATTTGAGTACTCCCAATTACACCACTGAATACTACTAAAACACCGCTGAATTCAATCAAAACACCCTTCAACACCTTCAAAACACCTTCAAAACACCTTTGACACCTTCAAAAACACCTTTGAACATTTCCAATCAACACTGAAACACTTCCAAAAAAAAACACAATTTGAGTACTCCCAATTACACCACTGAATACTACTAAAACACCGCTGAATTCAATCAAAACACCCTTCAACACCTTCAAAACACCTTTGAACACCTTTGAACACCTTCAAAAAAACAACATTTGAACACACTCAAAACACCTTTGAACACCTTTGAACATTTCCAAACAACACTGAAACACTTCCAAAAACACCATTTGAGTACTCCCAAATACACCACTGATTACTAAAACACCACTGAATACACTCAAAAACACCACCAAAATCACCATAAACTAAGATCAACACCCACATCCCACAACACCCACAACCCACAACACCCACATTTTTTTTCTCGTTTTATATAATTTCATCAGAAAGTCACAACACCCACACCCCCCATTTTTTCTCGTTTTAACCCTTTTAGTTCATTAAAGTTAATAAGGGGACACACTACATCAGAAAAAGTCCCAACAACAACCCACTTATAACATTTTTTTTTCGGTATCTCTAGTTCGACAACAACACCCACAACACCCACATCCCACAACACCCATGAACATTTCCAAAACACTATTTGAGTACTCCCAATTACACCACTGGTTACTACTAAAACACCGCTGAATTCAATCAAAACACCCTTCAACACCTTCAAACACCCTTGAACACCTTCAAAACACTCTTGAACACTTTTCAAAAACACCTTTGAACATTTCCAATCAACACTGAAACACTTCCAAAAAACACAATTTGAGTACTCCCAATTACACCACTGATTACTACTAAAACACCGCTGAATTCAATCAAAACACCCTTCAACACCTTCAAAACACCTTCAAAACACCTTTGAACACATTCAAAACACTCTCATAATCATTTGAACACACTCAAAACACCTTTGAATAACCTCAAAACACCTTCGAACACCTTCAAAACACCCTTGAACACCCATGATCACCTTCAAAAAAACAACATTTGAACACACTCAAAACACCTTTGAACACCTTTGAACATTTCCAAACAACACTGAAACACTTCCAAAAACACCATTTGAGTACTCCCAAATACACCACTGAATACTAAAACACCACTGAATACACTCAAAACACCACCAAAATCACCATAAACTAAGATCAACACCCACACCCCACAACACCCACAACCCACAACACCCACAATTTTTTCTCGTTTTATCTATTTTCATCAGAAAGTCACAACACCCACACCCCCCATTTTTTTCTCGTTTTAACCCTTTTAGTTCATTAAAGTTAATAAGGGGCCACACTACATCAGAAAAAGTCACAAAAACAACCCACTTATAACGTCTTTTCGGTATCTCTAGTTCGACAACAACACCCACATCCCACATCACCCACATCCCACATCCCCCACACACACACACAGACACACACACACACATCCCTAACCTAGCCTAACCTAACCTAACTTATCCTAACATAACCTAACCTAACCTAACCTAACCTAACCTAACTTATCCTAACCTAGCCTAACCTAACCTAACCTTACCTAAATTATCCTAACCTAACCTAACCTAGCCTAACCTAACCTAACTTAACCTAACCTAACCTAACCTAACCGAACCTACCCTAACCTAACCTTACCTAACCTAACCTAGCCTAACCTAACCTAACCTAACTTAACCTAACCCAACCTAACCTAACCTAACCTAGCCTAACCTAACTTAACCTAACCTAACCTAACCTACCCTAACCTAACCTAACCTAACCTATCTTAACCTTACCTAACCTAACCTAGCCGAACCTATCCTAACCTAACCTAAAATATATTGGAACACTTCCAAAATACATTAGAGTACTCCAGAATTACTTTGAACGACTCCATTTTTGGATATTTCCAAATTAGTTTTGAAAACTTTATCGTAAAATCGAACATTATTTTCTTGTTGGTAAAACACACTCAATGGTAGAAATATTTACTCGATTTCCGAATAGAAGCACTGTCCTCGCTCTGAGAGACTCATTGTGGGTCACCCCAACACATGGTGTAATGCGCTTCACACCCAAGGTAGAACATAACACCTGCGTCAACTCAGGACAGACAGGCGCCATGTAATGCGGGTAACATCCAAGGTAGAAAATCATCTCTTTCCAGACCAACTGTCTATCCTAACCTAACCTAACCTAACCTAATTCCTAACCTAACCTAACCTCACCTAACCGAACCTAACCTAACTCCATCAATCACCTCTATCCTAACCTAACCTAACCTAACCTAACCCAACCTAACTCCATCAAACACCTCTATCCTAACCTAACCTAACCTATCCTAACCTAACCTAACTCCATCAAACACCTCGAATACTACCTAACTTAACCTAACCTAACCTTACCTAACCTACCGAACCTAACCTAACCTAACCTAACCTATCCTAACCTGTCCCAACCTAACCTAACCTAACCTAACCTAACCTAACCTAACCTAACTTATCCTAAGCTAACCTAACCTAACTTATCCTAACCTAACCTATCCTAACCTAACCTAAACACTGACTAACTTTGAACCAACTCTGAACACCACTGATCTTCTTCAAAAAATGCTCTGCACATCATTTGAACACCTTCAAAAAAAACACCATCAAACACCTCCGAATACTCCCAAAAAAAAAACACTACTGATTACTACCAAATCACCACTGAATACTACCAATCACCGTCAAAATCACCAGAAACTAAGTTTAACATCACCATCTAACATCCTTTTTATAGAAATCCCCTCAAATCACTATAACCAAGAACTCCCTCCCCATTTGGCGCATAAAAAAAAAAAAGCATGAACACAAACCTAATACGCAAACACTTAGTACATGATCACCATCAACTGAAAACATATCTTATACACACACACATAATATAAGACAATCACCAACTACAATCACCCATGTTCACTTACCTCAAAATCACTAATATCACAGAAAACAATCATTTTTATAAACATTTCACACACACACACACACACAAAAAAAAAAAAAAAAAATCATATTTGACAATATCTAAGCGCACTCACCTCACTACCACCAACACACGATGTCTCACCTCACAGGACCGACGAGCTCACCTCCAGTGACGTCACACTCCCATTGTGTTACTTGGTGGTTGGTAACATCACACCTAACCCCCTTGTTTCAACCTGTTGTACCCTACATTATCTAAGAACACTATATCCAAGACGATTACCAGATTTTATGATCCCCAACACCAAGATCACAGAAAACACACATTTTTATAATTATTCACACAAAAATCACGATCACCAATTCCATATCATGTTTACCGTCATCTATCAACACTAATCACCAAGATCACCAAAAAAAAAAATCTAAGATCATGCATCTCAAAACTACTATGATCACTGAAAACACTTATTTTTAAACATTCGCACAAAAATAAGACATACACAAAAATACCACAACACTTCCACCAACATCTATAACATAACATGAGCACTATAACATATCACTATCACAAAAAAATAATACACAAACACCCTCATATTATACATTTCAATTGGAAATTTAAGACATGAGACATACACACCAAATCTAAGACATTCACCTCCAACTAAGACATACACATCACCCCTAAAACTTCCTTCCTTATTCATTCCGTATATCTCCTAGAGCTGTTTTAACCCCGACGGTTCCATCACGACGTAGGAGCCAGAGGAACCATCACCACTCCAACACCACCTACTACACTCTGGCTCCTACGTCGTGGTGGATCCGTCGGGGTTAAAACAGCTCTCAAATGTATTGCTACCGTAACAACAAGTGTATTTTATCACTGAAAACCAACTTAAACATCGTATGTTAACAATGAAAGAACAAAATAGTACTATAAAATATTGTCAAGCTATAATTTTTTAGCTGTAACATTGTCAATGTGTAACCAAATATTTATAAATATTATTTTCTAGTGATATGTGTTTGAAATAAATAGTACATAGTATTACTGGTGTTAATGCTTTATGTGTGTGTGTATAGATATATTTTCGAACAGTAATGTCGCTGCTCACTAAGTATTTGCATCAAACAAATTTGTATTCCTCTTTGCTGCACTGTAGAAGATTAACAGTTATAACAGAAAGAAGAATTTATAAAAAGAATGTTAGGCATAGTGATATTACTTCAGATTTCTGGCTGTTGTTGTGTTAACAGTATTCAGTAGTATTTAACAATAGTCAGTAGTATTTTAGTATTCAGAGAATGTTTGATGTATTTGAGTATTCAAATGATATTGCAAAACATTTCAAAAAGAAAGATCAGTAAGTGTTCAGAGGTGAATCAAACAATCCAGTGTTTAAACAGAGCCAAGATAAATTAGTGGATCAGACCAAATTAGAATTAACAGAACAAGACAGATTAGAATAGAACCAGAATAGAACAAGTTAGGGTAGAACAGAATGAATAGGTATTAAATTAGAACAAATTAAATTCAGCAAATTGAAAGCAAATTGAGTTAAATTAGATGGTATTATTCAGATGTTTGATGGAATAAGCAAATTAGAATAGGTAGGTAGAATTAAGACAGAAGTATTTAATGGAGATTGCAGGTAGGGCCAGGGCCAGAGCAGGATTGCAGGAACTGAAATGATTGATGGAGTTAGGTTAGGGTTCAATTAGATGAGTTAGGTGGAGTTAGGGTAAGTTAGGTTAGGTTAGGATGGGCTCAATTGGTCTGGAAAGAGATGATTTTCTACCTTGGATGTTACCACATACGCGGCTTGCCTGTCTGGCAACCTGGTTGACACCCAGGTGTTATGTTCTACCTTGGAGTGTGAAGCGCATTACACCATGTATTTGGGTGACTAATGATCTCTCAGAGCGAGGACGAAAGTGCTTCTATTCGAAATCGAGTAAATATTTCTACCATTGAGTGTGTTTTACCAGCAAAGAAAATAATGTTCGATTTACACGATAAGAGTTTTCAAAACTAGTTTGGAAATATCCAAAATGGAGTCGTTCAAAAATAAATTCTGGAGTACTCTAATGTATTTTGGAGTGTTCAGTATGTATTTTGGTTCAGGTTAGGATAGGTTATTCGACTAGGTAGGTTGAAATGGAGTAAGATGAGTTAGTTGGGACAGAACCAGAGTGGAATAGGTGGAATGGAATAAGATAGGACCAGGCTAGGTTAGGTTAGATTAAGTTGAGTTAAACCAGACCAAGTTGGAGTTAGAGGCCAAACTAAATTAGGTTAGGTACAGAACCAGGTTAGGAGTAGGTTCAGACCAAGTTGGGTGGAATTGGGTTGAACCAGGACCAGGTTAAATAAATTAGGTTGGAGTTAAGTTAATTAGCGGAAATGAGTTGGGATTAGGTTAGGATAGGTTAGGTTAAGT
Source organism: Cherax quadricarinatus (assembly GCF_038502225.1). Lineage (NCBI taxonomy): Eukaryota > Metazoa > Arthropoda > Malacostraca > Decapoda > Parastacidae > Cherax > Cherax quadricarinatus. The sequence goes on along the minus strand of NC_091330.1, from coordinate 23,662,960 downwards.
TATGTTAGGTTAGGTTAGGTTAGGTTAGGTTATGTTAGGATAAGTTAGGTTAGGTTAGGCTAGGTTAGGGATGTGTGTGTGTGTGTCTGTGTGTGTGTGTGGGATGTGGGATGTGGGTGATGTGGGATGTGGGTGTTGTTGTCGAACTAGAGATACCGAAAAGACGTTATAAGTGGGTTGTTTTTGTGACTTTTTCTGATGTAGTGTGGCCCCTTATTAACTTTAATGAACTAAAAGGGTTAAAACGAGAAAAAAATGGGGGGTGTGGGTGTTGTGACTTTCTGATGAAAAATAGATAAAACGAGAAAAAATTGTGGGTGTTGTGGGTTGTGGGTGTTGTGGGGTGTGGGTGTTGATCTTAGTTTATGGTGATTTTGGTGGTGTTTTGAGTGTATTCAGTGGTGTTTTAGTATTCAGTGGTGTATTTGGGAGTACTCAAATGGTGTTTTTGGAAGTGTTTCAGTGTTGTTTGGAAATGTTCAAAGGTGTTCAAAGGTGTTTTGAGTGTGTTCAAATGTTGTTTTTTTGAAGGTGATCATGGGTGTTCAAGGGTGTTTTGAAGGTGTTCGAAGGTGTTTTGAGGTTATTCAAAGGTGTTTTGAGTGTGTTCAAATGATTATGAGAGTGTTTTGAATGTGTTCAAAGGTGTTTTGAAGGTGTTTTGAAGGTGTTGAAGGGTGTTTCGATTGAATTCAGCGGTGTTTTAGTAGTAATCAGTGGTGTAATTGGGAGTACTCAAATTGTGTTTTTTGGAAGTGTTTCAGTGTTGATTGGAAATGTTCAAAGGTGTTTTTGAAAAGTGTTCAAGAGTGTTTTGAAGGTGTTCAAGGGTGTTTGAAGGTGTTGAAGGGTGTTTTGATTGAATTCAGCGGTGTTTTAGTAGTAATCAGTGGTGTAATTGGGAGTACTCAAATAGTGTTTTGGAAATGTTCATGGGTGTTGTGGGATGTGGGTGTTGTGGGTGTTGTTGTCGAACTAGAGATACCGAAAAAAAAATGTTATAAGTGGGTTGTTGTTGGGACTTTTTCTGATGTAGTGTGTCCCCTTATTAACTTTAATGAACTAAAAGGGTTAAAACGAGAAAAAATGGGGGGGTGTGGGTGTTGTGACTTTCTGATGAAATTATATAAAACGAGAAAAAAAATGTGGGTGTTGTGGGTTGTGGGTGTTGTGGGATGTGGGTGTTGATCTTAGTTTATGGTGATTTTGGTGGTGTTTTTTGAGTGTATTCAGTGGTGTTTTAGTAATCAGTGGTGTATTTGGGAGTACTCAAATGTGTGTTTTTGGAAGTGTTTCAGTGTTGTTTGGAAATGTTCAAAGGTGTTCAAAGGTGTTTTGAGTGTGTTCAAATGTTGTTTTTTTTGAAGGTGTTCAAAGGTGTTCAAAGGTGTTTTGAAGGTGTTGAAGGGTGTTTTGATTGAATTCAGCGGTGTTTTAGTAGTATTCAGTGGTGTAATTGGGAGTACTCAAATTGTGTTTTTTTTTGGAAGTGTTTCAGTGTTGATTGGAAATGTTCAAAGGTGTTTTTGAAGGTGTCAAAGGTGTTTTGAAGGTGTTTTGAAGGTGTTGAAGGGTGTTTTGATTGAATTCAGCGGTGTTTTAGTAGTATTCAGTGGTGTAATTGGGAGTACTCAAATTGTGTTTTTTGGAAGTGTTTCAGTGTTGATTGGAAATGTTCAAAGGTGTTTTTGAAAAGTGTTCAAGAGTGTTTTGAAGGTGTTCAAGGGTGTTTGAAGGTGTTGAAGGGTGTTTTGATTGAATTCAGTGGTGTTTTAGTAGTAATCAGTGGTGTAATTGGGAGTACTCAAATAGTGTTTTGGAAATGTTCGTGGGTGTTGTGGGATGTGGGTGTTGTGGGTGTTGTTGTCGAACTAGAGATACCGAAAAAAGATGTTATAAGTGGGTTGTTGTTGGGACTTTTTCTGATGTAGCGTGTCCCCTTATTAACTTTAATGAACTAAAAGGGCTAAAACGAGAAAAAATTGTGGGTTGTGGATGTTGTTGTTGTGACTTTCTGATGTACTGTGTCCCCTTATTAACTTTAATGAACTAAAAGGGTTAAAACGAGAAAAATTGTGGGTGTTGTGGGGTGTGTGTGTGCGTGTGTGTTAGGTGTCATAGAGTTTTTTTTTTTTGTGAAAATCTTGGTTACAGTGATGACATTAGTTAAAACGAGTAAAATTTGTTGGTAATTGATGAGGGTAGTGTAGTCGAATTAGAGTTACCGAAAAAAAGATGATATAAGTGGGTTGTGATGAAATTAGTTTAAAAACGATATTCAAAGGTGTTTTGAAGGTGTTCAAGGGTGTTTATGTGAGTATTCAAATGATTATGAGAGTACTTTGGGGGTGTTCAAAGTAAAGTGTTTGAGTTAGTTTTTGTGACTTTTTTCTGATGTATTGTGCCCCCTTAATAACTTTAATGAACTAAAAGGGTAAAAACGAGAAAATGCCTAGTCTGGAGACTGAGGGGATGAGTTGTAATTTAATGAAATGTGTAAGTGCAGATAAATTAGAGATGTCAAATCTTATTTGGGAGTACTCAAATAGTGTTTTGGAAATGTTCAAAGGTGTTTTGAGTGTGTTCAAATGTTGTTTTTGAGAGTGTTCAAGGGTGTTTTGAAGGTGATCAAGGGTGTTTTGAAGGTGTTCAAAGGTGTTTTGAAGGTGTTCAAAGGTGTTTTGAGTGTGTTCAAATGATTATGAGAGTGTTTTGAAGGTGTTCAAAGGTGTTTTGAAGGTGTTCAAAGGTGTTTTTGAAGGTGTTGAAGGGTGTTTTGAAGGTGTTCAAGGGTGTTTTGAAGGTGTTCAGGGGTGTTTTGAAGGTGTTCAAGGGTGTTTTGAAGGTGTTCAAGGGTGTTTTGGAGGTGTACAAATGATTATGAGAGTACTTATGAAGGTGTTCAAATGATGTGCAAGAGTACTTATGAAGGTGTTCTGGGAGTATTCAGAGATGATTTGGGGGTGTTCGAATGATGATTTTGGAGTATTTCAGTGTTGTTTGGAAATGTATAAAGGTATTTTTTTGTGAGTATTCAAATGATTTATGAGAGTGTTTTGAAGATGTTCAAAGTAAAAGTGCGTATTTAACTTCGTAATATGTAAAATTGTGAGTAGTGAATTTAACGAAAGTGGATGTAAGCGATGTGGTGACTTTCTGATGCATGTGTCCCCTTATTAACTTTAATGAACTAAAAGGGTTAAAACGAGAAAAATTGGGGGTTATGAGTGAAAATTGTGAGGTGTTGGTTGGAGTGTGAGGGTTTGGGAGGGTGGGGAGGAGGTTACTTCGTGGGGAGTGACCTGAGATGAAATAGTTAAAAAAATGTCTAGACTTGTGTTGTAAAGAAAATGTGGGTATTAACGAAAAAATGTGTCTTTCTGATGATGAAAATGTTTTCCCTATGATATTGTGTCCCATTATTAACTAAAAGGATCGACAAGATTCAGCCTGTGTGCGCGTGACGTCACTACTATGTCCCCTTATTAACTAAAAGGGTAGACAAGATTCAACATGTGTGCTGGGTCAACACGTGACGTCACTGACCGCCGAGTAAACACCCTTCATTAGACCTGTAGTAAGCATGCCCCCATAGGAGGAGTTCAATGCTTATACCCAGAGGGGGGATTCCAAAAACTTGATCCGAGGAATTGGAGAATTTCGAAAACCCCATAGGGGGGGAATCCAAAAAAACTTGATCCAAGGAGAATTTCGAAAACCCCATAGGGGGGATCCAAAAAAAATCTTGATCCGAGGAGATGGAGTCATGGTATTGTCGAGAAAATTTGATCCGAGGAGATGGAGAATTTCGAAAACCCCATAGGGGGGATCCAAAAAACTTGATCCGAGGAGATGGAGTCATGGTATTGTCGAGAAAATTTGGGGTGAAAGGAGGGGTACCCAAAAATTTGATCCAAGGAATTGGAGAAATTCAAAACCCTTGATCCAAGGAGATGGAGACTTTCGAAACCCCCCATAGGGGGATCCAAAAAATTTGATCTGAGGAGATGGAGTCTTGGTATTATCGAGAAAATTTGATCCGAGGAGATGGAGAATTTCGAAAACCCCATAGGGGAGAATCCAAAAAACCTTGATCCAAGGAGATGGAGAATTTTGAAAACCCCATAGGGGGGATCCAAAAAAACTTGATCCTAGGAGATGGAGAATTTCGAAAGCCCTATAGGGGGGGAATTCAAAAACTTGTATTATCGAGAAATTTTTTGGGGTGGGGGGTGAAAGTGGGAGGGGGATCCGAGGAAGTGGAGACTTTGATATTGAGAAATTTTTTGGGGGTGGGGGGTGAAAGTGGGAGGGGGAACCTCAAAAATTTGATCCAAGGAGATGGAGAGCACAAGAATATGAAATTCAAAAAAAAATTCGAAAAAAATCGGAAAAAAATTCGAGGCGCGGGGGCGATCCGGATGACGCTGCAGAAGGCGCAGCAGAAGGCGCGGGCGGGGTCGCGAAGGGCGCGGGCGGGCGCGCGGGCGGGCGCGCGGCGGGGGGGTCGTGAAGGGCGCGGGCGGGCGCGCGCGCGGGCGCGCGGGGCGGGCGCGCGGCGCGACGGCGGGGTCGCGAAGGGGGGGGGGGTCGTGGGCGGGGGTATTGGTTGGGGGGTCAAGGGTGAGGTAGTCTCGAGGGCGAGGTCATGGTCAAAACCGGAAGTAACACCTAGGTGTGAAAAGGTGACCCTCCAGCTGCTGGTCCTAGACCGGATACCTCGCTCAGTGGAAGGCCCAACCGGAAGTTCCTCGCTCTGTGGAAGGCCCAAACCGGAAGTTCCTCGCCCAGGGAAAGGCCCAACCGGAAGTTCCTCCCCCAGTGGAAAAATCGACTACTGCTGTCTCTTATTAAACTACGCTTTACAACACTGGACTCTTGCAAGGAGCAGCGGTCGCTTGACCACGTCACATACTCGTATTGCATGTGGGATCAATTACTTGCTGTAGCAGTAAACAAGATGCTTGCCCCCTTCTGAGAGGGCTGGACCCCTCAGGGCTGAAAGGGGCTTAAGAGGGCTGATACCCCCTCCTGGAGAAAATTTCTCCACAGAATTCCAAATGGAATTCCCACTCGTATTTCTCTGTTCATTTCCTGTCTCAGTGCATCTACTGATTTTCCTGTTTTCTGCGCATGCTACTCAGCGCAACTACTCGTTTTCCTGTCTGCTACCCTCGCATCTGCCATTTTTCCCGTCTCTTACCCGGGCAACTTAACATTTTTTTTACCCCGCTCCACCACTCGTTTTCCTTTCTCCTACCCGAGCATCTACGAAGCAATTAAATGAAAGTGAGCGGCGGCGGCTCTTGGCTGCCTCGTCATTAGAAGTTCTGTAAGGGAAATTTTTTTGTTCATTTTAATTTGTGGTTTATCAAATTTTCTTATTTTTATCTCTACTGCTACGGCGCGGTGTTTGCGGTAGTCTTGTTCTTAACGTGAGAGGAGCGTTGCATAATGCAGACCACTCAGCTGTACTGCACGCTATTAGCAGCAGCAGCAACAGCAGCAGCTGCTGCTGCTGTTGTTGCTCTTGTTCTTGATGTTGATGCTGCAATTACTGCTGCTCCTGCTGCTGTTGTGTCCGGGTTCGATTCCCGGCGAGGGTTAAAAGATTGAGCGTGTTTCTTTGCACCTGTTGTCTATGTTCACCATCAGTAAAATGGGTACCTGGGTGTTAATCGATTGGTATGGGTCGCATCCTGGTATAAAAGTGACCTAATTTGCCCGAAATGCTCAGCATAACAAGCAGCTTTCTATATAGTAGTATGTCATTGATGTCAGCTAGGACTGTATACCATGTACATGTACTTGTAGAAATTAAGATATTATTGATGCTGCTGCTATTGCTGCTGTTGATAACGAAGCTGCTGCTACTAGTGCACCAGCTGGTACTGTTGCTGTTCCAGCATTGGTGGATACTGCAGATTTTTACATTACTGCTTCTTTGGCTGGGGTTGGTACCTATACATATCCTCTGTGTCCTTGTATTGTTCGTAACGGCTTGACAAACCTCCTGCCACGATAAAATGTCACATTAGTTGCACTAGAGTCCTTTCACCTAACATATTATCGGTAATTCTACCATTATTACTACTAGTGTGGTGATTCATTCTCTCTCTCTCTCTCTCTCTCTCTCTCTCTCTCTCTCTCTCTCTCTCCCTCCCTCTCTCCCTCTCTCCCTCTCTCTCTCCCTCTCCCTCTCCCTCTCTCTGTGGTGGTTATTCGAGCTCATTTTGTTTTTGCAGTGTCTTCACATCCACCAGGAAAGAAACGACCTTCGACCTGTCGTGTCATTTTCTGGTTTATCTCCATTTGAGAGAAAGGGAGAAACTGAGAAAGAGAGATAAAGGGAAAGAGGTGAAGGAAAAGAGAGAGAAAAAGTAAAGTGAGAATATGTTGGAGTCAAAGATCAAGTTATGGTCTGAAGACTAACTGGAGTCTGGTTACCTCTGTCAAGACAAATGAGGTCTGTAGAGAATAGCAGAAGGCTCTCTTCCTCCCTTGCAAACCTGGGATTAATAGGAATATTGGTAAAACTAGATAAATAATGAACGTACAGGGAAAGACGAATCAAACGAGTATAGTTTGTAAGTGTGTCTACAAATTCGAAGGGAAAACAGAAAATAACAAGAAATGACATACAGTTTTGTGCGTCTGGTTTGTTCTACTAATACCCTCTAACCTCTCCTCATGTTATCTCGTAATCTTATGTGCTTGTCACTGCATGGTACACTAACAGCTAAATGTGTTATATAACCATTCACAACTGACGTGGTGTGAAGTTTTGGTACGTAGACACTGGACGGGCGTCACCAGTCTATCAACACACCTGGTATAATGAGCAATCCTGTGGTTTTGTATAGCATTGTTAAGATTTTGTACAATGGACTCAGCTATGCAAGCGATAGCTGTTTAGTAGGGTCCATTGTACACAATCTTAAACAGCAGTGCTATACAAAATCATAGGATTGTTCATTATACCAGGTGTGTTGATGGATTGGTGACGCCTGACCAGTGTCTACGTACCAAAACTTCACACCACGTCAGGTGTGAATGGTTATATAACACATTTAGCTGTTAGTGTACCATGCAGTGACAAGCATATAAGATTACGAGATAACATGAGGAGAGGTTAGAGGGTATTAATAGAAATTAGAAATTTAGATCATAGAAATACTATCGGAAAGGCATAGAAGATTCCCAAGTCAGGCATATTAACCGACACTGAGAAGAATAGTAGATAATATTTAGGAAGAGATAACTCTCAGTACCTCAATAGAACATTCTAGTACCCCCAGGACATTTAAAAGGACAAAGAGCACATTCTATTCCTTTTATTATTTAAAAAGGTTACACAGAATAATAGCAATCTATGTGTATAGTATCCAACGAGAAACATATATTCTCAAACCACATGACCTGTTATAAACGACTAGAAAAAGCTTGCAGCTGGCTATTATATCTTATAATTTCATACTTGACATCTCAGGAACCCTCTTACCCTCTGTGGGGAGTAGGGGGATGGTGGTAGGGTGGGGTTGACGCCGACCATTCTAAGGGTAACCGTGGCTGGTGACACATCCGCACTACGCTACTCTGAGAATTCTCTTCCTGCTCTTTTGCAACTTTGCATAACTCCTGATGATGCACTGAGAAGTGTGAAAGTACTTGAGCTAAAGATTTCCTCCCCCGTGGCTTGTCTTGCATAGTTAAGATCGCCCGTCTGCGATTGTTTGCAATAAATATAATATGCATGCAACCACAATGAGTACATGCACAAACGCACAAAAAAAATTAGGTAAATAGCATCTTTACATAATGATCAATGATGCACAGGAGTGACACCTGTGAGAAAACCACTCTAATTTGTTGGCTCCTACCATTTAGGAACAGTGTGGGAAAGTCCAAACTGCAGGCAGTTTCACACACACACACACACACACACACACACACACACACACACACACACACACACACACACACACACACACACACACACACACACACACACACACACACACACACACACACACACACACACACACACACACACACACACACTTGTCAGGAAGACAGCAGCGAGTCATGGTACGTGGCGAGGTGTCAGAGTGGGCACCTGTGACCAGCGGGGTCCCGCAGGGGTCAGTCCTAGGACCAGTGCTGTTTCTGGTATTTGTGAACGACAAGACGGAAGGAATAGACTCTGAGGTGTCCCTGTTTGCAGATGACGTGAAGTTGATGAGAAGAATACACTCGATCGAAGACCAGGCAGAACTACAAAGGGATCTGGACAGGCTGCAGACCTGGTCCAGCAATTGGCTCCTGGAGTTCAATCCCACCAAGTGCAAAGTCATGAAGATTGGGGAAGGGCAAAGAAGGCCGCAGACGGAGTACAGTCTAGGGGGTCAGAGACTACAAACCTCACTCAAGGAAAAAGATCTTGGGGTGAGTATAACACCAGGCACATCTCCTGAAGCGCACATCAACCAAATAACTGCTGCAGCATATGGGCGCCTAGCAAACCTCAGAACAGCATTCCGACATCTTAATAAGGAATCGTTCAGGACCCTGTACACCGTATACGTTAGGCCCATATTGGAGTATGCGGCACCAGTTTGGAACCCACACCTAGCCAAGCACGTAAAGAAACTAGAGAAAGTGCAAAGGTTTGCAACAAGACTAGTCCCAGAGCAAGAGGTATATGCTACGAGGAGAGGTTAAGGGAAATCAACCTGACGACACTGGAGGACAGGAGAGAGAGGGGGGACATGATAACGACATACAAAATACTGAGAGGAATTGACAAGGTGGACAAAGACAGGATGTTCCAGAGATTGGACACAGTAACAAGGGGACAAAGTTGGAAGCTGAAGACACAGATGAATCACAGGGATGTTAGGAAGTATTTCTTCAGCCACAGAGTAGTCAGTAAGTGGAATAGTTTGGGAAGCGATGTAGTGGAGGCAGGATCCATACATAGCTTTAAGCAGAGGTATGATAAAGCTCACGGCTCAGGGAGAGTGACCTAGTAGCGATCAGTGAAGAGGCGGGGCCAGGAGCTCGGACTCGACCCCCGCAACCTCAACTAGGTGAGTAACTAGGTGAGTACACACACACACACACACCTCCTTTATCTAAACCGCATAGTTCCTAGTTAATTGTGCACCCCATCTTCATCCTCTGAACGGTAGCGCAAGGGAACGTGAATCCACAAGACTTAGGAACTAGTCCCCTTTCCTGTTACCTAAGTTCATGTTTTCTATTTCTTGCATTTGTTGGTGCAGTTTGAAAACTGTCAGTCTGGAGTTCTACAGTCACGATATGCTTATCATTCCCTCTGGTTACACGTATTAAGTTGCGCATTTTTGGCTAGTTACAGTACTTGTGATGGTGTCGTTTATGGTGGAAGTTTTATGTCGTCATTTTCTGTTCCGTTGATATGTGAGCAAGATCTCAGTGGTTGCAACTGAATCATTATTAATTCTTTTTGTGTTAGTGAGATCGTCGTTTGCTGGCAATAGCATAAAATACCGACAAGTTGATGATTGAGACTCGTGTATAACAGTTGGGCATTTCCATTATTGAAACGTTTCGCCTAAATAGTAGGCTTCTACAGAGACAGTATGTGTAGTGGTGAAATGCATATGTGATCAGTCCATCAGCCTTGGAGAAAAAGTACTTGGGGTGGTCAGTCCCTCAGTCTGGAGAAGAATTCAGCTCCATGGTCTTAATTTTTATACCATTGATACAAACGTTTAATAAAGTTATCTCTATGACCTGAGTTAAGAATGAGATTTTTTTCCTTTTGCATTCAGTTCCTTGATTGCTGGAAATATAATGAAGATTATTATTATTATTATGATAATCAAGGGGGAAGCGCTAAACCCGGAGGATTATACAGCGCCTGGGGGGGGATGTGGAAGGCATTCAGGCTTAATTCGGGGAACTGGAGCACAGATCCAATTCCCTAAATCAAGAGCCCCTCACCAACATCAAGGAACCTTCCTTGAGGGGAATAATGAATAATGAAGAGGTTTTCATGATAACAGATAAAATTGTAACGTGTGCCAAGATATGATCAATATAAAAGAAACACATTAAATAAAGTAAAAATTAGTATTTATGTAACTTGATCAAATGTCTGCGTTACTTCGCATGTCACTCTAATATATTTTCAAACACTAATGTGCCTATTAGGCAAAAATCGCGAACAAGCAATATTAGATGCAGGAGAACTACGAGAAGAGTTGAATGATAGCTCTAGTACTTTCGTATTCCAATCAACTCATCAGGAGCTTGCAGTGATGGAGAGAAGAGGATGAATGCCAAGCAAATACGTTCAGAGGAAGCGTCTTTGCTTTAAATCATTCGAGCAGAGATGCTTCCTGCAACATTGTAAGCTCCTGATGTTGATTGCAACACGAAAGGCCTAGAGCTATCATTCATCTCCTCCCTTGGATATTTTGCTGTTGATATGCCTATTTACCAGAAAAATGTCCGAGTGTCTGTCATTTTCTAGGTATATCACAACCACAGTGAAAGTCATCTGCTCTTCGTATCACCGCGCCATAATATACACGACTCTATAATGCTTCTGAAAAGTTTCCGAATCTTTGTAAATAGTAAACAGATTACTCCTCTGTTGGGAACTATTTGGTCCGTCACTGATGCAGTTCGGTAGTTTCTCCTAAACCATACACCTGTGTTGGTTCACCAACAATCTTCAACGTGAAATATTTACACTGCATCTGTAGGGAATTTTCTCTATTGATTTCGTAAATATTAGCTTTAGTGGGTACGCAATTTCGTGAATATAAATTGGAAGTGCGTCTGTCACGCACTCAGCAGACGGAGGATTAAACCTCCATCATGTCTTGCGCTGAATGTCCCACATGGGTTTAGCGCTTAATATAATTATATTTATTTGTTTAAAAAAGAGTGTGTGTGTGTGTGTGTGTGTGTGTGTGTGTGTGTGTGTGTGTGTGTGTGTGTGTGTGTGTGTGTGTGTGTGTGTGTAGTGCGTGCTTGCATTCGTGAGATATATATATATATATATATATATATATATATATATATATATATATATATATATATATATATATATATATATAATAGACATTTCTCGTGCTCTTAACAAGAAATGAGCCATTAACTTTTTTGGATTTGCGTTCGTATTCCGCGAAGAAGGTCGTTAGTCTCAGCGGTTCCTCTCTCTTTACCCGTCCCTCCTTTGTCTGTTGTTGTTGTTGTGTGCTGGTGTTGTGGGCCGGTGTGGTTGTGGGCTGGTGGTGTTGTGACGGTGTGATTGGTTACTGGTGTGATTGGTTACTGGTGTGATTGGTTTCTGCAGTGGTTGTGGTTTTTTGTTTGATCTCTTCCTTCCCTCCCTCTCTACCTCCTATCCCTTTCTCTCCTTTCTTCTGTTTCCTTCTCTCTTCCTTAAAATCTCTATTAAACATAATCTTGTGGTTGCTGCAAACCTGCTTACTTCCCCATGTAGTGAGTAAATTACGTGAACATGTGTTTCATGACCTACGAGTCAGTTATGGGTCACGGTAGGTCACAGTTTTGGGTTACAATTGTGGGTCAAAAATCAGTTAGTCACGGTAGGCCACAACTGTGGTTCAGTTATGGGTCACGGTAGATCAGTTGTCGGTCATAGGTCACACTTCTGGTAGACGGTAGGTCAGTTATCGGTCACAGATCGCACTTGTGGGTTAAAGTACATCACAGAACACAATTGTGGGTGACGGTATGACGGTGCTGGATCACAGGTCATAGTTGCGGGTCACAAGTCATAATTGTGTGTCACAAATCAAAGTTGTTTCACAGGTCATAGTTGTCATAGGTAATAGTTGTGTGTCAAAGCAAAATTAACTTCTCTTTGGTCAAAGCAACATTACATAATGGTCATAGATAAAGAAATGATTTATAGGCGAAAGTAACGGGTCACAAGACAAGGTAAAAGTGACGGGTCACGCATGAAAGTGTCAAGTCATGCATGAAAGTGACGGGTCACACACGAAAGTGACGGGTCAGGCATAAAAGTGTCGGGTCACGCATGAGTTTCGGGCCAGACACATCAAAATAACGGTTCAAAATAACAGGTCACACTAAGTTACAAAAGTTGTGGGCTGTGTTATGCATGCTGTGTTACCCAGTGTTATATATCACAGGTCCCTGGACCAGGGTGTGTTGATTTCCCCGGGGACAACACACCCACAAAACCCTTGTTTGTTTGGATTTTTTTTTCATTTAGGTTCCTGAAAAAAAGTGGTAGGGAAGGCCAGACTTGTTAACAGGTTATGGTGAGAATTTGTCCTGTAAATTCTCAATTCACAATCAGTTTTCAAAGCAAGGTAGAGATAGTTTTACGCCAATGGGAAAAGTAAATGGTAGACTAATGTAGAAAAGAAAAAAAGTTTGATTTCCAAACTTTTGAAATTTTTTAATGTGACTGGGAAGCTGTGGTGCAAACAGCAGATGAGAGGACATAAGAGATGTGAATAACACATGTGGTTGTCAATCTTTCTACTCTGATATGTGAAAATTCACATGTATTTCCCAGGTTGTGAAACTGAGAATCTGAACTCTAACAAATGCGTTTTTAACCTTTAAATCTTGGAATCCTGGCAAAGCAAACACTGACAGACAAGTAAAATCCTGAAAAAATCCTTATATTTACAGAGTAGATATTTCTGAGTAGATCAGAAAAAGATATCGGAAGAAAATTTACAGATTTATAGATTGTTAAAGTTGGCGACAATTGTCTCAAAGGCAAAATTAACGGAAATGCTCAAAACAGATTGCTCAAAACAGATTTTTCTCATCTAAATTATAGTTATTTAATAAAACGTGTTTTCAGTGCTTAATTCTGTATACAGCAATTTATAATTGCAATAGATTTTCTCATAATGGCAATAGATTTTCTCAAACTGCTATTGTACTTGAAATTAGCGGAGAACCACATAGCATATCCACATTTTCAATATTCACTATAAATGTCTCAATAAATATTTTATCTTATTTCTTACGACTGTTTTGTCTTCTAACACTCTGTACGTTGAATTATTATAATATTTCGATTGTTTTAAGTTGTAATATTCCGCCTAAAAGGGAGACATAGGCAATAGCAAATCACACAGCTTTCTGTAAAATGATGCACCTTCATGTTTAGGGCAACTAGTGGTGTTAAGTGTAGTAATTGCGAGACAGTAAATGGTGTCAGGTGCAGCAGTGGCGAGGCAGGTGGTGGTCTCAGGTGTGCTGGTGGGGCTGCGGTTGGTGTTGGTAGGGCAACTAGTAATATCAGGAGTGCCGGTGATGCTACGTGTGGTGTAGGTGTGGCAGTTGGTGGTGTCACATGTGTTAACAAGGCAAGTGATAGTATCAGAGCTCGTGATACCACAGGTGGTGGTGGTGGCTGTCGGTGGTGTCACAACTGGTGGTGTCAGGGATGCTGGTGATGCTAGACGCTTAGTTGCCAAGATGGCTTGAGGTGTCATCTGTGGTGCTGGCACTGCGACTGGTGGGGTAACTACTGCTACTTGTGGCAGACACAGTTAATGAATCTGGCGAATGACATATGTAAATGGGATTGTTGGCCAGTCTGCAACTCTGTTAGAGCTTTAAACATACAATGTTTTAAAAAAAAATAGCAGCTTTCGAAACATTTACACCAACTTCGGATTTGTGGAATAGCCTTTTGGATATTTCTGAATACAAGATGATGACCTGAGTGAAAATATCCATGCTAGCACAAATGCCAACACAATATCCGGGTGTGTAAAGCTAGTCAAGTCAAAGAAAAGGAAGGTTGTGAGTGTGGATCCCGTCATGCAAGGTGCACTTGATCCTCTGTTGATGCTAAAGTTTCCGCTGATAGCAACTACACCATGGAAAATTATACATATGTTTTTATTTAATAATTCTAAATGAATTTTGCTCTGAACTGCAAATACTGTATTCAGTTAAATTGTAAAACAAGATGGTGAATAAATAAAAGCGTAAGTACCTGCTTCTTTTTACCATTAGCTATATTTAGAATTTAAAATGAATTGGAAAAAACGTGGTCGCTATAAGAGTTAGGTGCCTTTATTAGCTTCTCTACTTGGAGGAAGACGACTTCAATAAAGGTTGAATAGTATTGTTATATGGTATTATTCTTCAGATAAAATGCAGCCATCTTTAAACACTCAAGCTGTTAAGAGATATGTTCAGTTTTCCAGAAAATAATGCCACATTTTATTTAAAAGTAAAATCGGAAAGTTGTCACCTACCTTTCCAACAGAAATCCCAACATTTTTTTTCAGTAGGACACAAGTGTAGATTTGACGTCGACTGGAAGAGGATTTCTCGAATTATAGCACAGACACAAAAACTGGAAGTAATCTATATAACCTTGATTAAATAGCACCTGTACATGATAATAGTTGCATGATTTTGTTCCGAGTTGCCTTCCACAAGATTAGAAAATTTGAGGCTATCGGAACATGAAATCTAAAGTTATATATGAAAAGGGTGGAGAAGGAAAAATTAGGTAACCATATGAAGGTATTTCTTCGGGGATGGATCGTAACTAAACAATATACTAAAATACCCTCAGAAAATATCTTGCTTGTTATATTTATAATACCTGACATGGCTGGCACACTAGCAGAGCTTAGCTATAACATCAACGTAGCTACACCAATGCGCTCTAGTGAAGAATCACGTGTTACATTTTTTTTTGTGACGGTTTTATAGTTTTAACAGGCCTCTCCGTCTGACTCTGGTACTCTATCACGCTGCAACGAGATCTAAAAACAGAGGGAATGATTGATGGTAAACACGGTTTTTCTAAAGCCACAATTCACCTCAGTGTTACATGACTGAGATGTCATGTGTTATTCAGCAGATGAGAAACACTTTTACTTGATTATATCACCTAGGAAGCGTAGGTGATATAAGTGTACTAAAACCTGCAAACCCTGACTTTCCAAATGGAATGTGTGAATTCATAAGCAATAAATAGTGCCTCAAGTACCTTTTGAATCTTGTAATGTCGCCAGGAAAAATGGATTGTCTCTCTGGAGCTTGTGACACTGACACTCAAGGATGAGTACTCAGTAGTTATAGCACTATACGTCTTTTCTTCTGGTAAAGAAGACTGTCGAGCACTATCGTTTATCGTTTTTTTTTTTTTTTTGGATTCATGTGAACAAAAGTGGTGGAGCTGGAATGGTATAAAAATACTAAGAAGGTAGACGAAACATTGTCATTAATATTTGCATCCACTGCATCCAGGTGTAATTTATTCGAACCAAAATATCAGTAATTTAACCGAAATAATATTCACTTTAAATGTTTACAAAATAATTAGGTATTTTATATTGCTTCAGCTCCTGTAAGACCTGTGATCCGTCAGTGTTTACCTGACTGATAGTTGGCGCATTATTATTACTTCTTGTATATTCCACTGAAACTTGGGTTCAATATATTAAGGAATCATATAAAACTTTTTAGGAAGCACATCTTCCTGAATAATGTAATTAAGATCATCTCGTTTTTAAACTAATGTTTATATTTATCTTTAGAGTTTAAGGGAGAAAATATGACATTTTAAAGTTACAAACAATATGAATGGTAATGAATGAAAATGAACTTGTCAAGACTACGCAGAAAAATAAACGAAGTAATAATAGCCTTTGCTAATTTGTTGAGCCAGATCTAATTATACTAAAATTGGGCGAGACTAAATTACAACAAATATAAAGCTGTTCTAGAACAGAAATAAGTAAAAATGAGGTTTTGGTTAGGAGTAAAACTCGAGGCAACGTATATATATAAAATTATTTTAGAAAAGGCTAAAACAAAAGGGTAAGAGGCAAGGTTAAAATAAAAAGGAAAACAAATATAAGGAAACTATTACAAGGGAATAAGAACGATTTCTTAAAATTATGTAGTCAATAAAAAAGGTACAGAAAGGATATTAATTTTTGTTCATAGGTAGAATAATGAAATGTTACAAGAAAAGATAAGAGGTATAAACAAATGGCAGTTAGAAAAAATAAATATGATAGTGAATTGTGATAATGGGATAATAGAAGTTAGGTCTGTTCCTGTAGCGACAGGTATAGGTGAATATAAATAATAGTGTACACACACACACACACACACACACACACACACACACACACACACACAATAGTACTAAATGCAAGGAAGAAGTTGTGAAAGTGCTAGTAGACCATTAAAGTCCAACACATCATTGCCAGGCTCATTTCTCAGCAGAGGTTCTACCGCAAGTAACTGATACAGATAGAATTTAATTGCAATATCTGTTTTTATTCCACCTTCCTGTAGCTAAAATTAGAATTCATTTTAATTAGCGAATGAAAAAAGAAACTCTTGAGGAGTAGAACATATTTTACGAATATTAGAGTCCTAATATACACCAAATGAAAAGCATTGAATGCACTGAGATAACATAATATGTGTAAAGGCAAAATAACTTTTCAGCACGTTCCCCTCATGCATGTGGAGAATTACCAACAGACCCCTAACTGTTTTGGCAACTTTCTCAAGGCAGTTCCTGATTAGCTCGGTTGTGTATATTTTGTAATTCATACTTTTATCAAGAACAGTCTGGTTGATCAGGATATCAACCAGGAGGCCTGGTCTGGCACCGGGCCGTTGGGGCATTGTCCCTTGAAATTTATGGTCAGGTAGTGAAACACGGATGGGCTTAAGCGTAGACTTCGTCATCATGGGTTCAGGATACTGAATTGTTCGATAGTTTCCAAGAGATAAGGCAGACTGCATAAGACCCTAACGTACATAATAGATAAATGCAACACGTTTGTGACGCCTCTGCACAGCTGAACACTTAAGACCACCAACGTAGGTAGAACTTGCGAAGCAGTTGAAAGCAGACCTTCATGCGCAGCAAATACCAGTGAGTGGGACCCCCTGCAGCACACCCTGAAGGTTCCCGAGACGTGACCTTGCACCACTTTGCGCTCTTCTACGTGAAAAAGTATATCCACACCTTCAGCACGAGGATGCATACATACACCTTTCCTGTATACATGTGTACCAGTGCTGGGTTGTGTTGCGTGTACGCTGCTTAAATTTTATGACCTCTTAAGAGGTGAACCACATATACAATTACCAAGTAAAAGTGAAAAGTAGTTAGACCGTTTATCTTCTATTCTTTTTCCTCCTCCTCTCCCCACATCTCCTTCAACCATCTCCTACCCTCCCCATTCTTTTTTTTCTCCCCTTCCTTATCAGGGATCTGGTCATGGTTCGCTTTCACACACTCGGGAATTGAAACATGGGTAGGCTGAACAGTAGCATTTATCAGTGAGGTGTTACTGGTGAATATATTATGACTTGTATTTGATTAATGTGACGATACGCTAGGATCAAGACTGGCTTTTCAGTTTTGTCTATTGTGCATTATTTCGCCAAGTAATATAATAAACCTGTTCATTATTTTTAACAACTTAGTCTTTAGTTTTTGTCAGATATGTGATTTAAGATTATCTCTCTCTCTCTTTCTCTCTCTGTCATTGAAGATTATATATACCCAGGGGTGTATATGTCTTAGTATATATATCATGAGTGTTCAATGCATTTTTTTTCGATTAAAATATTCTTGACTGGTAGTGAACAGTTTATATGAAGCCTTAATGACCCTCATTATTTAATACTCCTTAATACTAATTAATCACCCATTTCTCTCCTTTTCTTAAGAAATATCTGTGAGTCAACTAAAGGATCTTTAACCATTGCAAAGCACTGCCGTCGAAATTTGGTTATTCTATCTAAAATAAATGAATGCTTTCATTTATTTTAAGCAACATGCACAGGAGAGTATCTCAGGAATAATTGACTTTTAATGTCAGTGTTATCTAAGAACTTCTTTATACATCAGTTTATCGAGGAATAATGATTGCTAATTTAATACGTAGTAGATAAGGGTACAACCAGAGTGAAACTAGCGATGGCTGTCCGTCCTGTGGTATGATGACACCTACAGATCCATCCCAACTGAGATGAAGCCAGAATTCAGTCGCCATGCACCTTCCTTTATCTTTCAGTAAATCAGAGATTGGATGGAATAATCAATACAAGAGAGTGATGAGTACTCAAGGTAACAACGAACTTGACTTTTGTGCAGTTTTAAGTCCTCAACTATTCAACAATTTTAAGATTTGCTATAGTGCTGCAGTTGTAAGAGGTTAAAGGTTAATTCATCTGTTAAGTCTTATTTTCTGAAGCCATGCAGATCTTTATACAGAAGAGAGTGTAAAAAATGTTTTCTTTTTTCAAGATAAAAGATTTTACATTGTCAGCAGTGACTCTGGTCTGTAGCTGTGACTGTCTCCTCGAACCTGACTTGTGTTGAGGGGCTATACTGGCTTTCTTTCACATGAAGGGGCATTTCCCCTTTGCTAGGCAAAGGTGAATTATATTAAAAAAAAAAGAGGCCATGAAAACCTGTAGCTCACCCTCGCACTAGTTTCATTTTTTTTAATGTCCCTGGGTTTGAAGAAATTAAACCTTGTCCTAGCAGTTACATATGAAGAATAATTATCTTTGTTCCTCTCCCAGACTCGGTAGTAGACCTATATAGGAAGTCACAATGACACGAGCCCATCGTTGTCAACGTGTTGCCTGGTCACTGAAGTTTATTACAATTATGACAGTGTGTCCACACGGTCCTCTTCCGACTGTAATTTTTTTTACAACATAAAACAGATTTGAAAATGCATTTTCTTTTATTTCATAAAATAGCTGAGCTGATAAATAGTTTCATGATTGTCTTATCTATGCAACCAAAACATTGGCCCTTCTAGTTGCCCGTAACACATCCAATCCATACTCCAGTTCGTTCCATCTATTGGCCAACATATCCGACGTGACTAATCCGATGCCATCATTTATTCTAGCATGATTGCTAATACTTCACACACCACAAGAAGTCCAAAAGTATGATACCAAGAAGACGCAGGTTCCAGTAGCTGGTGTCACAGGTTCCAGTAGCTGGTGTCACAGGTTCCAGCAGCTGGTGTCACGCTCACATCATTTGTCACAGAACTATGTAGAGAACTACATTTTAATATATTGTACCAAATTGCAAGAAATTTTAGGATAGGAAAAGGACTCTCAAAAGTGTTTATCTTGTCACGTAACAAGAATTTAGCAGATTCTTAAGTGTAAATAAGGAAAGTGTTGAGGAACTACGTAAAAATGCTAGACTTGACAGCAGTCAAGATTAGGTCACACACTGTGCTTTGTGAAGGTTGTAGAGGTCAATTTACAATACCTGTTGTATGTGTGCGCGAGATCACGCGCGCGGTGTGTGTGTGTGTGTGTGTGTGTGTGTGTGTGTGTGTGTGTGTGTGTACTCACCTATTTGTGATTGCAGGGGTCGAGACATAGCTTCTGGCCCCGCCTCTTCAATGATCGCTACTAGGTCTTCTCTCTCCTTGATCCATGAGCTTCATCATACCTCGTCTTAAAACTATGTATGGTTCCTGCGTCCAGTACGTCACTTGCCAGACTATTCCACTTCCAGACAACTCTATGACTGAAAAAATAATTCCTAACATCTCTTTGACTCCTCTGAGTCTTCAACTTCCAATTGTGACCCCTTGTTTCTGTGTCGAATCTGGAACATCCTGTCTATGTCCACCTAGTCAATTCTTCGCAGTATTTTGTGTCGTTAATATGTCACCCCTAACCCTCCTGTCCTCCAGTGTCGTCAGGCCGATTTCCCTTACCCTTTCTTCATAGGACATTCCCCTTAGCTCTGGAAATAGAATTTTTGCAAACCTTTGCACCTTTTTTAATTTCTTGACGTGCTTGACCAGGTGTGGGTTCCAAACTTGTGCTGCATACTCCGGTATGGACTTGACGTACACGGTGTACAGATTCTTGAACGATTCCTTTCTGAGGTATCGTAATGCTATTCTCAGGTTTGCCAGGCGCTCATATGCTGCAGCAGTTATCCGGTTTGTGTGTGCCTCAGGAGATGTGCTTGGTTTTATACTCGCCCCAAGATCCTTTGCAGTCTGTGGCCACCTAGCCTATACTTTGCGGTCTTTTTTGCCCTTCCCTGATCTTCATGACAATGCATTTGGCGGAGTTAAATTCGAGGAGCCAGTTGCTGGACTAAGCTTCCCGCCTGTCCAGGTCTCTTTGTATTCCTGCCTAATTTATTTAATTCTCATCATTAACTTCACATCTGCAGAAAATGACACTTCTGAGTCTATCTCTTCCGTCATGTTATTCACATATACCAAAGATAGCACTGGTTCTAGGACTGACCCCTGTGGAACCTTGCTTGTCACATGCGCCCACTTTGATACCTCGTCATGTACCATTATTCGTTGTTGCCACCCTGCCAGATATTCTCTGATCTATTGCAGTGTCCTTCCTGTTACATGTGCCTGATTCTCTAGCTTTTGCACTAATCTTTTGCGAAAAACTGTGTCGAAGGCCTTCTTGCTATCCAATAAAATGCAATCTACCCACCCATTCCCCTCTCTCGTGTCTTCCGTTACCTTGTCATAATACTCCAGTAGGTTTGGGACACAGGATTTGCCTTCCATGAATCCGTGCTGGTTGTCATTTAAAAGCTTATTCCATTCTAGGTGCTCCACCACTCTCTTCCTGATAATCTTCTCCATGACTTTGTATACTGTACACGTCAGTAACACTGGTCTATAGTTTAATGACTCGTGCCCAGTTTCAATGGATGTGATAAATGGTTTGAAAAACCGACAAGTTGAAGATTAAGACACTTATGCAACATATGGGAATCTTTATTCAGGAAACGTTTCGCCACACAGTATATAAGCCACGTCTACGGCCCTATGCTGTACATTCTACAAGATTGATGGACTGAACACATCGACTCCAGGCTGAGGGACTGATTACCTCAAACTCCTACTCTCCTTACGCCTTTCTACTTTGTATTGGACTGATGAAGCCACTGTGTGGCGAAACGTTTCCTGAATAAAGATTCCCATATGTTGCATAAGTGTCTTAATCTTCAATGGATGTGTTGAAAATTATTAGTGGAACACATTGCGTCTCTGCTCCCTCTCTAAGGACCCACGGAAAGATGTCCGGTCCCACCGCTTCTGAGGTATCAAGGTCATTTAGCAGCTTCTTCACCACCTCCTTGGTTGTATTTCATTCAACACTTGTTGGTATGTCGCTTGTTGGTGTACCCCCCCCTGTTCTGACTTCCCGAACTCCTTTCTGTTTCAACTTCGTTAAATCTCATGTTGAGCTCCTCACATCTTGGTCGTGTCTTGTGAGCTCCCCACCTTCTTCCCTCAGCCTGATTACCTAGTCTTTGACTGTTGTCTTCCCCCTGATGTGGCTATACAACAGCTTCGGATGAGACTTGACTTTTGATGCTATGTCGTTTTCGTGCTGTCGCTGGGCCTCCCTCCATATCTGTGCATACTTGTTTCTGGCTCTTCAACTAATCTCTGTTTTCCTTGGTCGTTTGTCTTCTGTACTTTTTCCATTCTCTAGTTCATTTCGTTTTTGCCTCCCTACACCTTTGGGTAAACCAAAGGCTCGTTCTGGTCTTCCCATTATTTCTGTTGTTCTTTGGGAGAAACCTTTCCTCTGCCTCCTCGCATTTTGTTGATACATATTCCATCATTTCGCTTACTGACTTTCCTACCAATTGCCTTTCCTACCGAACCTCCTGCAGGATGTTCCCCATACCTGTGTAGTCCCCGCTTTTGTAGTTTGGCTTTTCCCATCCTATTCCTGTTACCCTGTCCGCTTGTAACTCTGTATTCAAGGCTCAGCACCACGTGATCACTAGTTCCAGGGGGCCTTTCATATGTGATATCCTCGAAGTCTGACCTACTCAGGGAGAACACGAGGTCCAGTCTTGCTGGTTCATCCTCCCCCCTCTCTCTCTCTCTCTCTCTCTCTCTCTCTCTCTCTCTCTCTCTGTCTCTGTCTCTCTCTGTCTCTCTCTGTCTCTGTCTGTCTCTCTCTCTCTCTGTCTCTCTCTCTCTCTCTCTCTCTCTCTCTCTCTCTCTCTCTCTCTCTCTCTCGTAGTGTCCCTAACATGTTGATGCATGAGGTTTTTCAGTACCACAACTATCATTTTGGCTCTCCATGTTTCGGGACCCCCATGTGACTCCAGGCTTTCCCAGTCAATTTCCTTGTGATTGAATTCGCTCACAACTAGTATCTTCGCTCTACCTGGAGTTTACCTGGAGTTTACCTGGAGAGAGTTTCGGGGGTCAACGCCCCCGCGGCCCGGTCTGTGACCAGGCCTCCTGGTGGATCAGCGCCTGATCAACCAGGCTGTTGCTGCTGGCTGCACGCAAACCAACGTACGAGCCACAGCCCGGCTGATCAGGAACTGACTTTAGGTGCTTGTCCAGTGCCAGCTTGAAGACTGCCAGGGGTCTGTTGGTAATCCCCCTTATGTGTGCTGGGAGGCAGTTGAACAGTCTCGGGCCCCTGACACTTATTGTATGGTCTCTTAACGTGCTAGTGACACCCCTGCTTTTCATTGGGGGGATGGTGCATCGTCTGCCAAGTCTTTTGCTTTCGTAGTGAGTGATTTTCGTGTGCAAGTTCGGTACTAGTCCCTCTAGGATTTTCCAGGTGTATATAATCATGTATCTCTCCCTCCTGCGTTCCAGGGAATACAGGTTTAGAAACCTCAAGCGCTCCCAGTAATTGAGGTGTTTTATCTCCGTTATGCGCGCCGTGAAAGTTCTCTGTACATTTTCTAGGTCGGCAATTTCACCTGCCTTGAAAGGTGCTGTTAGAGTGCAGCAATATTCCAGCCTAGATAGAACAAGTGACCTGAAGAGTGTCATCATGGGCTTGGCCTCCCTAGTTTTGAAGGTTCTCATTATCCATCCTGTCATTTTTCTAGCAGATGCGATTGATACAATGTTATGGTCCTTGAAGGTGAGATCCTCCGACATAATCACTCCCAGGTCTTTGACGTTGGTGTTTCGCTCTATTTTGTGGCCAGAATTTGTTTTGTACTCTGATGAAGATTTAATTTCCTCATGTTTACCATATCTGAGTAATTGAAATTTCTCATCGTTGAACTTCATATTGTTTTCTGCAGCCCACTGAAAGATTTGGTTGATGTCCGCCTGGAGCCTTGCAGTGTCTGCAATGGAAGACACTGTCATGCAGATTCGGGTGTCATCTGCAAAGGAAGACACGGTGCTGTGGCTGACATCCTTGTCTATGTCGGATATGAGGATGAGGAACAAGATGGGAGCTAGTACTGTGCCTTGTGGAACAGAGCTTTTCACCGTAGCTGCCTCGGACTTTACTCTGTTGACGACTACTCTCTGTGTTCTGTTAGTGAGGAAATTATAGATCCATCGACCGACTTTTCCTGTTATTCCTTTAGCGCGCATTTTGTGCGCTATTACGCCATGGTCAAACTTGTCGAAGGCTTTTGCAAAGTCTGTATATATTACATCTGCATTCTTTTTGTCTTCTAGTGCATTTAGGACCTTGTCGTAGTGATCCAGTAGTTGAGACAGACAGGAGCGACCTGTTCTAAACCCATGTTGCCCTGGGTTGTGTAACTGATGGGTTTCTAGATGGGTGGTGATCTTGCTTCTTAGGACCCTGTGGGAGCTCTTCTGAGCGCCTCAGCTAGTGGGTCCACCATTGCTCTGTTGCTCTCTTCATATTCTTCTCTTGGCCTCCTGCAGTTCTCTGGCGGGTTATACATCACTGCAATGAATTCCTTATGTCCCCCAGACTGAATTGTACCTACTATGTAGTCCCTTTCACCAATTTCGTCCATTCCTTCCATTTCCTCAACTCCCCATCGGTTTTTAATGAGTAATGCAACTCCTCCTTTCCCTGTGCTCCCTCTTTCTTTCTTCAGGATCTGATATCCGGGTGGGAAGATTGCGTCTGTTATCATCCCATTGAGTTTCATTTCTGTGACTGCTATGATGTCTGGGGAGGTCTCTTTGATTCTTTCATACCACTCCTCACATTTATTTGTTAATTCATCCGCATTCATATGCCAAACCTTCAACTTTTTTTCTAAAACGGTGGTCTGGGGAGAACGTTGGGGTTGGGGGCGCGGGAGACCTGGCGGGGAACTATGGGGGATTGCTGTTGGGGTGGGGCTTGTAATGAGGGGGCGTGGGGGTACAAGGTACAGTGTGTTGGTTTTGGGTTAGATTGTCTGGTTGCATTGGGGTTGTCGTGGTTGAGGTCCTTCTGTGGGTGGCTCTGAGGGTGTGGGTGTGTGTGTGTGTGTGTGTGTGTGTGTGTGTGTGTGTGTGTGTGTGTGTTTGTCTTGCGGAGAGGAGACATAATATCACTCTTCTAACAGACTTTAAACCTTTCCGTTGATTTACAGCTTTGTTATATTCATTCTCTGGAAACAGTTTAGCGCTACAGTGCGATGATTTAACTACAACTAGGGAGCGAGAAATTGCTATAAATACAGGATGCCTCAGTTTCCAGGAAATATCAAACTGAAAATATTAGATAAAATATAAGTCGCATGCTTTAGGAAATTAACAATACGACTTTCATTAGCGTTGCCTGAACGAGAGAATATCTGAATGGCAGAGTACCAATTTAGAAGTTCCTCGTGTGTTGATCCCAGCTCTAAATAGTTTCATAATCTGCACCAATGATCTCGCAATAGTGCTAACATCTAAGGTAGCAGAGTTGGTGGATGGTACTAACTTCCGAAAATAAACAGGGTTTATAAACGACTAGGAATTTTCAGTGGCACCTGATTTTAGCATTTTTCAGCACTGAAGTATGTTCATAACAAAGGTTCCGAGATATTCGTCGAGCAGTAATACAAAGTAATTGAATCATAACGATTATTTAACTAATTGTTTCTTCTAAAGAGACCTCTTCAAAGTTGAAGAAACAAGAATATAACTCTTATAATTTGGTGACCTGAATCGTGAGTGTGCCAAATTATTTAAAGAATACTTGGACCGATGTATTGACCTCACGAGTAGCCATCACCGTATCACACAGGTAGTCCATTGACTAAGAATAATCCGTTACTCGAATTATTCTTAAAGGACTGTGAACGTAAGTATGGTGTTTTTGCCTGAAAAAAATATTTAGCAACAGCTGAGAGTTTTCACACCCCAGTCTAATACCAAGTTCAGATTCAGACGCTTTTTTTTACTCTGTATCCTTGTTGGTATAATGATCTCTCGTGAATGTGGTCGCCGAATCAGTCTTCACTATTTCTTACACAATACAAATATATAAAAAATTCAGTTTAGGCAACTGGGATAAAACAAAAGAATCCTGGAGTGAGCGTTGCTAAAATCATTTAAGAACACTAAACACCTAGCCGCCATCACCAGTTACATCACAAAATGTAACTTCATAGCTGAAAATTAACTTCATAGCTGAAAATTAACTTCATAGCTGAAAATTAACTTCATCGCTGAAAATTAACTTCTGTTGAAAAAATTTTGTGCAACATACCAGGACAGAGACTGGCGCAATATTGCACTTGTCACACATTACATTCAGTATATTGTTCACTTTGGGTCTCAGAAATTCATAAAATACGAAGATAAATTGGAGAGGACGCAGAAAATAGCGATCTAAGTTTGTATCTTCATTAAGTAACAAACCCATTAAGAAGCAAACTTGTTCACTCTTAGGTATTAAAACTTGCGAAGAGATTCAACTGAAATAAATTGATCTTACTCACGTAAACAGCTTTTTGAAGTTTAAGTTTATTCAGCAACACAAGAAAGCGGCATGAAATTCAGCGGTTGATTATGCAATGACTGAAGTGCAAAATCAATACATTCTTTTAAGAAGCGTTTGGGCAAGCACTTTGCATATATCGGATTTTTGTAAGCAATAGTGTACTGGCCGGTTTAGCGCGGAATGCATCTTCAAGGAGCAGGCTGTGCTGGAGAGTGTAAGTTGAATCCAGTAGTATTTTGCGGTAGTCACTAGAATTCTGAAGTTTGTCTTTGGACTGCCCAGGGCAGCCAGTAAACATAAGATTAATGGTGGGGTAGAGAGGCAGCTTCACTGAGGATTCATGTGGATCCAGCCGAGGATAACTATAGGGAGGAATAATCCGTGAGGCTATAAGGGGAAATCGTGGATTCCTGTGGCTTAATACTAGCAACAGATTTAATACAAAAAAACGGTATGGTAAAAATGGTTTAGAAAACTGATATATTTAAGAATTAGATATTATAGCCAGATCGATGGACTGGACATATCTACTCAAGGGTGAGGGACTGATTACCTTAAACTCCTTTTCATCTTCCATCATTCATCTCTGTACCGGATTGAGGAAACCGGTTGTAGACCAAACTTTCCACAAAGATTCCCAAATGCTGCAGAGGTATCTAATTCTACAAGAAATGATATTAGTAGTATCCATAGGAATAGTAGTAGATGTAGGAAGTAAACCATTCTCTACTTTTCTTACCACACACTTTTTTCATGCAGCACAGCCATTCTCTTCATCCGTTTTTAATAGCAGTAGCGTAGCTGGAAGTAAGAGGAGACCAGGAGAGAGTTTATTCTTATGCTCTTCTGTCTACGTCTATCCAGGGGTTCTTAAAATTTTTACGATTACAAACGCCCAGTGAATTTTTTTTTTATTTATTTAAATACAACACAACATATAAATAATTAAAATAACACATGAATTAGCCATTTGCAAAAACAATGACCTACCATCAACCCCATTACCTATCCTGAATGTTTTGTTCATATTTTTACTAAAGGATATTCCATCACCTAACGGATTGAAAAGAGCAAGATGGCTCCTGCACAGAAAATTAATTAACAAAGTCAAAACCTCACAATTCATGCTTGTGCAAACACAACCCCACCAAAACACTGTACAATAAGACCCCTTGCAAAGTAAACAAAATATAATACATCATACAAAAGATAAAGTTATATATTACAATAACTTAAACAAAAGGCAAACCTAAGCCTACAATAAACAGTGCAATGACACATACATACAATAAAACTTCCCGCCTAAACAATGAGCAGTAAACACCTAACAGAATGAAAAAAGCAAGATAGCTCCTGCACAGAAAATGACATTAACAAACCAAAACCTCACAATTTATGCCTGTGTATACACAAATCCCCCACAACTCTGTACAATAAAACCCCTTGCACAAAGTACACAGAAATTATAAAACAACATACAAAAGATATAATTATACATTACATTAGCTTAAACAGTAGGCAAACCAAGCCTACAATAAACAGTGCAAAACACATACCACAGAAAAAATTGAGCAGGAAACACCCGCAAGTAAAAGACATAACATTATACATACAATAACAGCCCAACGTTTCTGTAACTTGAATTTTTTTTTTTTATATTTTAATTAAAATTCCATTACAAGATGCAATATAAACATACCCTGAAATGGTACATGTTATGAGAGAACATTCAACTCGTACTACCACGGTGAACATACAAAGTTACCTTAAGATAACCTAACACAACCTACAATCTACCCAGAAATACAGTGTTACATAATCACAAAAATCTTCAAAATACACTGATGCTAACACTAACATCCAACACTTCCACAACCCCCACCCGCCCCCGCCCCTCAACTAGTTGAAACCCTAGGCACTCACCTGGTTAAACACAATAACAATATGTAACATTAAAAAGTTAACACCATTGCCAATCTCACATTGTTAAACTCATTATCGATGTTAAACATTAAACAAGTTAATATTATAGCCACTCTCATGTGGGTAAACAATAACAAAATTGAACATTAAAAAAGTTATCATAGCCACTCATGTGGTTAAACATATTATCAATATTAAACATTAAACAAGTTAACATCATAGCCACTCTCAAGTGGTTAAACACATTATCAATATTTTTTTTTTTTTTTTTTTTTTACCCGAGATCCCAAGGTTTAGTCATCATGGTTTTAAGGTTATCCTGTAAGCAGTGAACATAACCATAGATTCCAAATTCATCATTCTTCTCCCTTCCACTCTATTCATAACCCTCCCACCATCCACACAACAAAGAAGCCTAAACCAACCCACCCTCATGCATCCCCCGGTAGGAGACCAACCCTTTGCCCGCCCCCTGGGTTCATGAGGAGGAGGCCCCCCACAGTGAGATTCCGGTAACCCTCCGAAAAGCTAACTACCCACCTCCCCCCATAGACTTGCCTATTCCTACACATAGTTCTATAAAATCTCGCTGCTAACGCTTTTATCCTCAACTCTCCCCTAACCTCCCTCATCCCCCAAGATACATGTAAATAATCCGTCATAACATACATTAAGGCTCTACCCACATCACCCGTCACCCCAGTTACATCCAACATTAAGGCCCGTAGGAATGGCCATTGCCCCCCCCCCAAAAAAAAAGTCTGATAACGCTCACCATCCATAACCTCACCCCCTCCAAAGAGGGACAAAAATATACCGCATGAAAAGCCGTTTTGATGTCCCCACAATGCAAGCATGAGTCCTCTCTCACAAGACCCATTTTACACAACACATCCCTAGAGGCCAATATTCCCATGAGAAAACGATATACTAACTCTCGTACCCTCGCTGGTATTCTAAGCAAGCCAAACTTCCTCCATATGCTTATCCAGTCATATGTTGGATATACAGCAAGCCCCTGTAAGACACCCTTGCTCACCACAGCACCCACCATTCGTTTGACCTTTAAAGTGGACACCTGTTTTACATGTAATAAAACCCTCAACATGTCCTCACAATGCCTCAAATCCCTTCCACACCACCATCTTCGTGCATCCTCCATTACCCTACCTACCCTGACTCCTCTGTTCCCCCCAGTCCGGATATATCTTTGTTTAATATATAAAGCCATTACTCTATGACCCAATGACATCAGGCCAAGACCCCCACGTCTCCCCTCCGTCATCACCACGTCCTTGCTCAACCATGCCCTCCCAAACCCCCACACATACCTTAGAACCTTCCTCTGGATTTCTGCAATATCCTCTGCTCTTAAAGGGAACACCTCAGCCACTCCCCACACCTTACTGTAAACCAGAGAGTTGACCACTAAAACTCTCTGCTGTAATGTTACGTCCCTAGCCCTTAAGCCTCCTAGCCTACCCAAAACCCTGCTCGTAACTAATTCAGAATTTATCTTCCTACTCTCCTGCACTTCCGCCATGTACCATATTCCACAAACCTTAATTCTGTCCACTACTGACCATCCCAACCCCTCCCCCAAGCTCCCTCCCACCCATTCCCCCACCTCTAATAGTCTCGACTTCATTAAATTAACTCTCATACCCGTAGCGTCCCCAAAAATCTGAATGATTCCACCAACTTTCCTTAGATCTTCCTCATGCCTTACCAGCACAGTAGTATCATCTACGTACCCCACAATCCCCCCTCCCACCCCCCCCTAATCCCGTGTTCATTCATCACCTCATCCACCAGCCCATAAAATGGATTCTGTACGCAGGCAAACAATAACTGAGAGAGTGGACAGCCCTGCCTCAAACCTCTCTCCATCAGTACTGGGTCCCCCAACTTACCATTAACCTGTACCCTAATAACTGCTCCCTCATACAAGGTTTGCACCCATCTCACCACCTTCTCCCCCAAACCCAACTGTTCCAAACAAACTTTTAAGAAATCCCTATTCACACAATCATACGCATTAGCCCAATCTAAACCAAGTATTCCCCCTCCGGTGCAGTCCTCAATAAAATCCCTTATGTGACTATGCCCGTCCCTCATACTTCTTCCCGGAATACCAAACTGTCCCCCATGTACCACTGATCCTAGAACCTTCTTCAGTCTATTGCCCAGAATTTTAGCATAAATTTTATAATCTGCACACATTAAGGATATTGCTCTATAATCACTCAATACTTTCCCATCCTTCTTCTTCGGCACCAACACAACGATGCCTGTTTTCTGGATCTTCCCCATCCTCCCACTGCTCCACATATGATTCAAGACTTCCACTAACCCATACCTAATGCATTCCCAATAAACTCTATAAAAATCATTCGGTATTCCATCAATGCCCGGCGTCTTACCCTGACTCATCCCGTAAACCGCCTCCCCCACCTCCTCCTCACTAATACTACCCTCCAGCATTTCCCGTTCCTCTTGTCCCAATACAATAGTATTCTGCATAACCCCAAATACCTCCTCACTGACAACTTCCTTGTTCCTCCTCCATTTCTCCCTAAACCAATAATCAGCATAAACACTAATATCATCTGTATCAGTAAGACCTTGACCCACCACATAACCCCCCCCCCCATCAGCGACCACTAGATGCGTTATGGTAGCCACCATCTGCCTTTCCCTAAATTTTCTCAGGACATAACCTGATGGTCGATCACCCTTTAACACCTCCTCTAATCCTGCCCGAACTCTAATCGCGTTAAACCTTTCATTATGTAATCCTTCAATCCTACTCCTTAAGCCATCCACCTCACCTCGCACATCTTCCCGCCCCCCCCCCCCCGTCGTAAACAGCATTCAGCTGTCCCTCCAGGTAGTTTTGCAAACCATATCTCCACCTTGCCTGTTCCTTTCCAGGTTTCCTAAAAAAACTCTGCTATACCTGTCTTTGCCCGCATCTCCCACCAGTCAAGCAAATCCATCCCACCATTCCTACCCTCCCAGCAATGTCTCCACCATTCCTCAAAGGATGAGCCTTCATCCCCCTCCTGCAGAAGCCTCACATTCAATTTCCAATACCCAGCATATATGCGTACTATACCATCCACCCGCAGATCAGCTATCACCGCCCTGTGATCCCAAAAACCGACATCGAAAGCCCTCACTCTCTCCACACCAATCCCCTGCATCACATATATCCTATCTAACCTCGCCCCATAATTCCCACGAATGAACGTGTGCTCCACCCCATACTCCCCTCTACCCACCACATCTACAACTCCTACATCCCTTAGCGCACCCAAAACACATCCTGCCCCCCTCGGCGACACATCACCATACCTAATCACACAGTTCCAATCACCTCCAATTACAGTTATGGAAGGTAAACCCCGCAAATAATACATCAAAACATCACGAACAAAATCAACTTTGACTCTAACATTGTTACATGCTGGCATATATACACCAATGAAACATACTCTCCTCACCCCCCAGTGCCCATCTACCCTTACAACCCTCCCCCCTCCCCCTCCTCCCAACCCATGACACACAATGGGCTGGTCTCCTTTACAGCTACTGCTACCCCTCCTTTTAATTGCAAAGCATTACTGACAAACATTTTATAACCCCTCAAACTCAATTCACTCCCTAACCTATGGTTATGCTCCTGCAAAAAACATACATCCACATCAAACCTTCGTAAAAACCACTCTAACCATACCCTTTTTACCTCAGATTTAAGCCCATTGACATTTATTGTGACACACTTGAATTTGCCAGAAGAGGTGGCTTACCCCTATGCCGCTGTATCTTACTCACTTCACCTTTCTCAGTACCTGTACCACTTTTATCCTTTTTTCTAACCTGTCCTCCAGCCCCTCCTTGCCCCCCCACTGATCTTCCCCGGTACACCCCCTCCCCTGCTTGCCTTTTCCCCTACAACTACCCATGACTTCTTCCCGGGTCTCTGCCCAGGTGTTAAACCTCATCGAGGTCAAAAGCACCCGCAGTCCTTTTGCGTGAACTCTCACTCACACACAAATCTACCTCCTGCACGTCCTCCTGATGGACTTCCACCACCACTTCCATGTCCTCTCTGTCATTCCTCGAACCCTTCACCTGTCCCTGCTGCTCAACCATCAGCTGTATCTCACTTGACTTCTCAGGACCATCCTCCCCGGCCACCGTCTCGTCGAAGAACTCCTTCAGCACCACTTCCAGCAACTTCTCCTGGGTAGACTCTTCCACGTCCACCCGTCCCTCAGGCGATGGGGGCCCCTCCCCTGTCACCTCCGGGAGGGTAACACAGGTACCGACCGTCGATACTTCCCGTTCTACCTCTTCACTCCATCTACCACTCGTCACTGCTTCCTCCTCTCCCAACTCAGGCATCAACTCACATGGTCTCTGCTCCACTGCCAACGTACCAGGAGCCCTGGTAGGCTGCCTTCTAGGACACTGTGCTGCCATATGGTCATATGAGCTACATAGTCGACAGGTCTTTCTCTGGCCGGCATAGTGTACAAAGACCTGCGTCCTGGACTCCACCAGCATGACGTAGGACGGTATAGGCCTAGCCAACGTCATTTTGAGGGTATAAGAGCCCTCAGGTCGTCCCTTATATGGCCCTTCTGTCCATACTCCCATCGTTGCCGAATGAACTTTACCGTAGTTGTTGAAGACCTCCTGTATACTATACGCCGTCGCCTCGAAAGGGACATTCCTCACCTTCACCCATGTATAGTACCTGGATACGTCATGCATAACAACGTCCACTGCCGAGTTCACCGTCACCTTCCTCTCCTGGTACTCTTCAACAAGTCTGTCGTAGACGCCGGTACGATTCAGTTTCAGGAATACTCTGGTCATCCCATTCAAGGCAACTCCATATACTTCCTCGTTGGGGACACCATAGGCGTCCCTGATGATAGCAGGTAGCAATGAATGCATCGTTGCTCCAGTAAGCGTGCCACGTACCAGCTGTATACAAACAGTGTTAATCCGTTGTCCCACTCGGTACGCCATTTTGTCTTCTAGTTGCTAAAGGTCACCACCAGAGGGCAGGTGTAGCTACTAGGCGTGCGTCCTCTCTCCCCGGAGGTCGAGAGACGAAAATCACCCAGTGAATTGCCCAGTATGAGCCCATACCCGCTTCACCAGACTGTCAAAATCACAACCAGTCCTATTAGGTACCAATATGACTTAAAAAGATGAATAGCTATGAACAGAACAGCTGATAGTTTATTCTAATTTAACTACCTTTTTATATTCAGTGATCGAGTTCCATACTTCCATTATTTGGCTCCCATGTCCCAAAGAGGCATGGATACCCCTGATTAAGAACCCCTAATCTAGACTGAAATAATGATAGCTAGAATGTAATTTAGCTTATAGTGATAATCTTGATATATTCAAGATATGAGCCAGTGTTTCCCAAGTGCTGTCACATACTTTGTTTCTCACCTCCCCTCTTGCAATTTCTTTCCCTAAGCCCCCATCCCCTTCAAGGGAGGTTCCTTGGCGCTGGTGAGGGGCTCTTGATCTAGGGAATTGGATCTGTGATTCAGTTCCCTGAATTGAGCCTGAATGCCTCCCACCTCCCCCACATGCGCTGTATAATCCTACGGGTTTAGCGCTCCCCCATGATTATAATAATTTCCCTCCGCCCGTCCTTTCGTCCCTCCCATCCATCCATCCCATCCATCCCATCCATCCATCTCTCATGTCTGCACTTCTCGGCAAGACACAGGCGTCTGAGAGCAGAATTTATATGTCTCCACCAGCCGAGAGCCATTGTTAGATGACCACAATTACAAGATAATGGTGCCCACTCCGTTATACAGGAGACAAAAGGGAAGACGGGCTAAGACCACGGGAAAACGAGCCAAAACAACAGTTAGAGGAGGTGAAACAACGGTTAGAGGTGAAACAGCAAGGAGAGGTGGTGAAACAACGGTTAGAGGTGAAGCAACAGTTTGAGGTGAAACAACGGTTAGAGGTGAAACAAGGAGAGGAGGTGAGACAACGGTTAGAGGTGAAACAGCAAGGAGAGGTGAAACAACGGTTAGAGGTGAAACAACGGTTAGAGGAGGTGAAACAACAGGGAGAGGTGGTGAAGCAACAGGGGGAGGAGGTGAAGCAACAGGGAGAGGTGAAGCAACAGGGAGAGGAGGTGAAGCAACAGGGAGAGGTGAAACAACAGGGAGAGGTGGTGAAGCAACAGGGAGAGGTGAAACAACAGGGAGAGGTGGTGAAATAACAGGGAAAGGAGATAAAGCAACAGGGAGAAGAGGTGAAACAACAGGGAGAGGTGAAGCAACAGGGAGAGGAGGTGAAGCAACAGGGAGAGGAGGTGAAGCAACAGGGAGAGGTGAAACAACAGGGAGAGGAGGTGAAGCAACAGGGAGAGGTGAAACAACAGGGAGAGGTGGTGAAGCAACAGGGAGAGGTGAAACAACAGGGAGAGGTGGTGAAGCAACAGGGAGATGAGGTGAAGCAACAGGGAGAGGGGGTGAAGTAACAGGGAGAGGAGGTGAAACAACGGGGACAGGAGCCTAAAATGAGTATTACCAAGTATTTATAAAGAAACATACAATATAAAATATTTAAAGCGTGTTAGTGCCACATTTCACACTAAATGGCAGTGTATTTGTGACAAGATGGAAGCTGACCGGTATTTTCTGCATGGTTTTAACGGTCCGTTTTCCAAGGGTCGACCTGCAACCCAAAGCAGAGACAGCTTCATCATCAGGAGGAACCTCGCTACAGCTGAGTGTCGAGGTGAGAGAGAATCCTGATCCCAAGTATGTATCAACTCCAGTGATTCTGCTGATTGACCTGTGATTCGTCAATAGTATTACTAGTCGGGTAACCTCAGTCATTCACCAGAAACTAATGTTATTGTAGGTGTTTAGTCCCTTAGTCTTGATCTATCTAAAGTAGAGACACGGGGGTAGAGTCTTACAGGAGATAGAGAAATGCAGGAGTTGAAGACGGTGTCACAGGTGGGAGGGACCGCACTATCGGAAGTAGATTATGCTAGTACGGTGGGCCAGAAGTTGTCAATAGAGTTGCTGTGTCAGACAAATGTCATAAATTAATAGTATACAGTACTGCCAAGTTGATGAATAAGACACACGTGATGCGTTAGGATATCTTAACTGACGAATGAGATTATTTACAGAAACGACTTTTATACGATAAGCGGTACAATTTAACCTCTCAACCTCAACGAAAATGTTCCCTTGGCTGGAGATCGATATACATGGCAAATTTCTCGTGTGTTTTATTGTCATAATGTGGATTAAGAGTAAAACAAGTGAAGCAGGAATATGTGGAAGGTTGCTTGCCAGACGCACCCATTATGAACCTTCAAAAGACCTCTAAAAAAAAAAAAAAAAAAAAAAATGCGGGTAAAAGCTCACAGTTGCTTAACTATTCTTCACGGAGATCCTAACTCCACCCCTAGTCTCAGTCCCACACAATCCTCAAAAGGACTAACTGTCTTTAATGCAGGTATTGAGTTCTTGCTAAAAGAAATTGGAGTTAACCTCCCCTCCTCGTCTTGCATCAAACTTGAATGCAGCTCATTACTCGGGAGTTACGGGTTTAGAACTTATCCGTGAATATAATAATCGGACCCCCACAGTGAAGTTGGTCATGTGTCCTGTGTTGTCAAGTTGCAACCAAGACTTTCCTGTTTCTTCCATGTATCATTCACAGTGCAAGGGAGTCTTATCTTGATTCATAATTTGTCTTAAGATAAGTAAGACAAAATGATATCAGCATCTCAGAAAAATAATGATATCGACGCCTCAGCAAAATAATGATATCAGCATCTCAGCAAAATAAAACCGGAATTACAAACTGTAAAGTCAAACACAAACATTCCAATCATTCATGCATTATATATTATGATAAAATTTCCTATCATGCTGGAAGTACAGAAACAGTATGAAACTTAACGTCGAATTTCTATGTTAAATTTAAGAGAGCGTTAAACCAATGT
>NC_091330.1:23576783-23627183 GCF_038502225.1 Cherax quadricarinatus | reverse complement strand
TATCAGAAATCTTCCCTATGAGGATACACTGAGGGCCCTGAATCTGCACTCTCTCGAAAGGCGTAGAATTAGGGGGGATATGATCGAGGTGTATAAATGGAAAACAGGAATAAATAAAGGGGATGTAAATAGCGTGCTGAAAATATCCAGCCAAGACAGGACTCGCAGCAATGGTTTCAAGTTGGAAAAATTCAGATTCAGGAAGGATATATGAAAGCACTGGTTTGGTAATAGAGTTGTGGATGAGTGGAACAAACTCCCGAGTACAGTTATTCAGGCTAAAACGTTGTGTAGTTTTAAAAATAGGTTAGATAAATACATGAGTGGGTGTGGGTGGGTGTGAGTTGGACCTGACTAGCTTGTGCTGCTGAGTCTGGTGCCGTGCTCCATCCCTGAGTGGAGGTGACCAGACTGGGTGGATCATTGGGCTAATCCGGGGGGGGGGGACATGGACCTGCTCCGCATGGGTCAGTAGGCCTGTTGCAGTGTTCCTTATGTTCTATGTTCTTGTAGTAAGACAAAGTCCGCATATATAACACCATCTATAGCATCGAGTCGCATGAATCCTTGGCTTCATATCAAGAAGTATAAATAATAGAAGTCATCAGGTTGTTCAACTCTATATATCTTTGGTTAGGCCTCATATAAATTATGCTGCACAGTTCTGGTTACCGTATTACAGAATGGATATAAATGCTCTGGAAAAAGTATGAAGGAGGATGACAAAGTTGATCCCATGTATCAGAAATCTTCCCTATGAGGACAGACTGAGGATAGACTAGACTTGTGGATGAGTGGTACAAGCTACCGAGTACCGTCATAGAAGCTAAGACGTTGTGTAGTTTTAAAAAATAGGTTGGATAAATACATGAGTGGGTGTGGGTGGGTGTGAGTTGGACCTGACTAACTTGTGCTACTAGGTCGGAAGCCGTGCTCCTCCCTTAAGTACCGTGACTGACCTGACTAGGTCAAGGCGTTGGCTTAAGCCGGTGGGAGAATTGGGCTTGCTTCGCATAGGCCAGTAGTCCTGTTGCAGTTTTCCTTCTTTCTTATGTTCTTATGTATAACAGTAAGCCCACATACCTGGAGATACATGGAGACGGTTCCGGGGGTCAACGCCTCCGCGGTCCGGTCAGAGACGAAGCCTCATGGTGTATCAGGGCCTGAGCAAC
This sequence comes from Cherax quadricarinatus, assembly GCF_038502225.1. Classification (NCBI taxonomy): domain Eukaryota; kingdom Metazoa; phylum Arthropoda; class Malacostraca; order Decapoda; family Parastacidae; genus Cherax; species Cherax quadricarinatus. The sequence continues at coordinate 23,626,011 of NC_091330.1, read as the reverse complement.
CGGGCTATTACTGTTGGCCGCACGCAACCCGACGTACGAACCACAGCCCGGTTGGTCAGGTACTGACTTCATGATCTTGTCCAGTGCCTGCTTGAAGACAGCCAGGGGTCTATTGGTAATCCCCTGTATGTATGCTGGGAGACAGTTGAACAGTCTTGGGCAACTGACACTTATTGTGTTGTCTCTTATCGTGCTAGTGGCACCTCTGCTTTTCATTGGGGGGATGTTGCATTGTCTGCCGAGTCTTTTGCTTTAATAGGGAGTGATTTTCGTGTGCAAGTTTGGTACTAATCCCTCTAGGATTTTCCAAGTGTATATGATTATGTATCTCGTCTGCATTCTAGGGAGTACAAGTTAAGGAACTAAAAGCGTTCCCAGTAATTCAGGTATTTTATCGCAGTTATGTGTGCCGTGAAGGTTCTCTGTACACTTTCTAGGACAGCAATTTCACCTGCCTTGAAAGATGCTGTTAGTGTGCAGCAATATTCCAGCCTAGATAGAACAAGTGACCTGAAGAGTGTGATCATGGGCTTGGCGTCCCTGGTTTTGAAGGTTCTCACTATCCATCCCGTCATTTTTCTAGCAGATGCGATTGAAACAATGTCATGGTCTTTGAATTTGAGATCCTCTGACATGATCACTCCCAGGTTTTTAGCGTTAGTTTTTCGTTCTGTTGTGTGGTTGGAATTTGTTTTATACACTGATGTAGTTTTAATTTCCTCACGTTTTCCATATCGGAGTAATTGAAATTTCTCATCATTGAACTTCATATTGTTTTCTGCGGCCCATTTAAAGATTTGGTTGATGTCCGCCTGGAGTCTTTCAGGGTCTTCAGTGGAGGACACTGTCATGCAAATTCGGGTGTCATCTGCAAAAGAAGACACGGCCACAGCGCCGTGTCTTCTTTTGCATGACAGTGTCCTTCATTGAAGACACTGCAAGACTCCAGGCGGACATCAACCAAATCTTTAAATGGGCCGCAGAAAACAATATGAAGTTCAATGATGAGAAATTTGAGTATATAACAAGTCTATAACAACAAGTCTGGTATATCAAGTTGAACATATACAACAAACTATTATGTTACAACTAACCATTATTTGTCATACATCTACAGATATGTACAGGCAAACGATACTTATATAAAAAAAACTTTTACTCAGAGCTAAACATTGTAGTTGATATAAATAAATTCTATTCTTTACAATACATTTCAGCGTTATCATTTATTGTGTTAAACAGTGAGTCAAAATCAGTCAGCATATTTTTTTTTAATTTGACTGATTCTTCCCTCAGCTTAATGATTACCATTAACTTAAATCTGGAATCAGCTGTCTGCCATCAGCTTAAGCCTTCCAACAGCTTAATCCTATAAGGAACAATCTGTTTAGGCCTACCGGAAGCTCAAGCCTACCAGCCCTTGAAGGGAGATTGCTTGATGCCAGTGATGAATTCTTGATCCAATGAACCTGTCTGACATTGCTTCGGGGCTATATAACCCCTACGGGTTTACCGCTCCCCTATGACTAATGTTTCTGGTCGCTGCGTGGCCCAAGAAAAATATAACGGTATCCTATAAGCCCAGCCTCCTCTACCTCGACGGCCGCAGAAGAAACCTTAGTGTCAAATATTAACGTTAAGTCTTTACAATTAATCAGAAGAGGCATTTTCAAAGTATCGAATACAAACTATCCACATTTCTTCACTAAAAATGCCAAATTGGTATCTACACATTCCAAAATCAATTCCCGCGTTCCATAACAAACATCAATGTAATGCTTCAGCTGATTAAAACACAAAATTGCTATAAGTTTAAAGTCGATAAGATGATGCATTTTCCAATTATTACACAGAATCCAGCATTTCTAAATCCATTAGCCAGGTTAGTAAAGTTCCAAACTTGTACGAACACAGACTAAACTTAATAGGCATCATTCTTTCCATCAGCTTCATGAGCCATTAAGAAGAGGCATACTTAAGTTACTTCACCGAGAACATGTATTTTTTGACAACTAAAATGGTTAAATTGGCACCTACACATTTTGTAACAATCCAACCTTCTTCGACGTTGGATTCACCAATGTTGAAATTTTGAAGCCAATCGGAAGATGATTTCTCAAGTTATTGCTCAGAAACTAAAATAGAGAATGACCTATATATATATATTATATATATATATATATATATATATATATATATATATATATATATATATATATATATATATATATATATATATATATATATATGTAACAAAATGACCAGAAGGCACCTACAGATATCAAGAGCTCCATGATCGTTTCCTTATTTATGGTTCATCAGTGTCGAAAATTTGAAGTCTGTTAGATGAAGCGCTCTTAAATTATGAACTAAATCTTCGAGGAAAAAATAACACTATCTTAGACTATGAGAAGCTCGAGAATAGTCATACGGAAATATGTTTAAGGACTCATTAAACTCATGATAATTAGCGTAATAAAAAAATTCTAATATTTCTCAGTTTTCTCTTTCAAATTCCTCACAGTTCTCTACAAAAAAAAAAAAGATTTTTTCGTTTAAGACACTGAAATTTATATACCTCCTATGAGGTACCAGAGAAGGACAGCAGAGTACCTGATGTACTTGATTCTCCACACAAAATGTAAGCCTTTATTTTATTGGGATGGAACCCCAGTTCGGGTATTCCAGTGGTGGCTTAATTACTGACATCCAGCACGAGTACGCCAGCGGTTATACATATCCATCGAGAGGATCATTATATGACTTAAGACTCACGTCAGGAGATATTTTCCACGACGAAGAAAACACCGTCATCATCCTGGGACACTTTACAGTTTATAGCCTGGCGAGGGTCGTAGATATGACCACTTTCGTTTATAACTCTGGAAGAACACCCTTTGGTCTTCCTCCTCCGTCTTTTCTTCCCCATCATTCCCTCCTTTTCTTCACCTTCTTCATAAATCCATATAAACTTTCTTTCGCGGTCCCTATTTTCTTTCTCCTAATCTTTTCCGCCCTCATCCTCTATCTCTTCTAGTCTTCTTAGCCCTTATCACCTTCCTCCTAGTCGTCTTAGCCCTCATCCTCTTCCTCCTAGTCTCCTTAGCCCTCTTCCTCTTCCTTCTAATCATGAGCCCTAGTTATAATCCTTTATCTTCTAGTCTTAGTTCAAACGCTACTCCTCTTCCTTCTAGTCTTCTTAGCTCTAGCTCTTCATCCCCTACCTTCTAGTCTTCTTAGCTCTAGCCCTTCATCCCCTACCTTCTAGTCTTCTTAGTCTTAGTCATCATCCTCTTACTCCTAATTTCCTAAGTTCTCATTCTCCTAGTTTTGCAGCTCCAATCACACCGACACCAGAACCATCTCACGCAGTTGTCAAATACGTTAGCCGCATCTGTTAATGAAACAACTGTCATGAAAATAAGACGTGGTGCCTTCTCTGAGAGCAACTGACTGATCTCAGAACCACTACCGTAGGCGTCGTCTCCTGCCGTCCCGTTTCCCAAAGTCACAACGAACACATATTTTTTCTCAGATTTTGCTCTTAGGAGTGTAGTTGTTGGAAACGGTCACTCACCGTGTGAGTGAACACACACCACCAAAGTAGTACATTACAGTAACTGACAGGAAAAAATACTACTGAGCTCAGCGTCGAATGAGGGCAGGACTATGAACAACTCTTCCAACTTTCTTGGTCAGGGCGTCTGATGGAACCTCGGACCCTCCTAAGCACCTGCGGCCTCGGCCAAAATTGAGATGTTTGGTGCCAAGTTTGGCACGCGGGAAGTTTAGAGAAGTGAGAGGAGTTGGTTGGTGACAGAGCAGGAATGTGCCAATGGAGGGGTAGTGAGAAAAGTTTCATGACATGTAACTCCTGCCTGCTGCTGGTCGCCCCTTTCTTCTTGGAATTTTAACACGTACCAATTATTTTATTTTCAAATCACTGGAATGGAGATAAGATTTTAGTTTCATTAAAGGAGCCAATATTAAACAACCACTTCTTCATGTACAGTAAAAGCATCAAAACAAATGCTAAAAGTGTCCAAAAGAGAATTAGGAAAACTTTTCGTAACTTGCCTATGGTATTTGTCTACTTTTATTATGTCTACTTTAGAAATATGAATAGTGTAAACCGTTTATGAATATGAACCGTTTATACAAATATACATATTTTCCATAGACTTTTCATATGATTTTTAAAAAATTTGTGCATTTTATATTTGCTGTTATCGAGATCACTGTCAGTCAGAGACGTATCGTCTGACACTGCACAAGATGTTTGAGCTTATCCCATTGTTTCTCCAATTCAACTAAGTTATGATAGTTTCCTGTGTTTATGCTGTTCCTTAAACAATCACGTTTACATCAAGCGCTTTTACAACACTTAGGTAAAAGAACTCATCTGCAACTAATGAGACATTTTATTGCTGCAATATTTCTCTTTCTCCTGGAGCTTTTGTCAAGCCAGTATAAACAATTCCTCGCTTAACAACACATACCTTCTGTGTCCTTGCATTGTTTGTATTGGCTTGACAAAGCTCCTGGAGAGCGAAATGTTGCCGCAGTTTAATGTTTCATTAGTTACCCATGTGCCCTATTACCTAACATAATGTGGGTAATTCCACCAACATTATTACAACATCACAGTCCATAAAGTAAATGTGTGAGTGTAGCCACATGAGTTGGATATTATAATGTCTGTTATTTTCTATATTATTAATGTTGACAGTGAATATTGTGTTGTAGTTATTATGGACCTCCATAAAGGTAAGATGTTGTTACATATACAGTTTTCACTCGTTTGTATTGCATCAAGGTTATCAGTAGTTTCAGTGCTTGAAATAGATACCCTGGCAGACTGGACTATTCAGAACCGTAGTCTCTTGATGTGTTGATCGCTCTAGGTCTTTCATGTTGCAATCATTCAACTCTCCCTGTGGTTATTTTTGCATCATTTATAACTCGTTCGTGATTATTGCGTAATACACGAATTAATCCGGTAAATGAATACGTAAAATGTTGGGTATTTAAATGAGACAAAAGTAACATTTGGACTTGTACCATCATAAGCGTGATTTTCAGTTTTTCTGTTCCATTAACCGCACTTTTTCTCGGAAATTTAAAACCTGGCCTAAATAACGTTCGTAGGCGAATATTAAGAAACATTTATGTACAAATTTAACCGGTTTATTTTAACAAGTACGTAAGTAACTTACGACTGAAGGTACAGCTAGCATGTTTTACTAATGTTTTGAGTAACTAGCTTGCAAATCTGACTACAGGTTGAATCATGCACATGCAAATGAAAGTTTTTACATTTAGTTATCCAGAGCACTGTTCCAGCTCTCCCACCTTCCTCCCGCGGGAGTTTTAGTTATGTTGTCAGCTGGATTTTAAAAGTCTGCAAGACATTATCAGGTATGTGCATTTTTAGGGAAGGAAACTGCAAAATTTTAGGACCAATAACTTTGTGTAATACGAAGACACGGCAATGCAGGCATTTATTTAGACAATGTTTATCTCACAGGTGAGCTTCTTAGCCATAATATGAGAGAGCTCATCTGTGAGTTAAACGTTGTTTCATAAAATCTTGCTGTGCTGTGTTTTTATTACCCTACTTATGGGCATTTGACTTCCAATAACTTTTTTCCTGTCTCGGAATGTTGCTTGTTATATTCTACAGTTTCCTGTGACTGGCAGCGAATTCTGATCGCATACTGAGTATCCGTGGTTCGATTCTCGGCACGGTTGGAATCGTTGGGCATGTCTGCGTGCCTCTGTTCACCTAACACTAAGTAGGTACCTGGGAGTTAGTCGACTGATGTGAGTGACGTGCCAGGGGGGGGGATATATACCAAAGATAGGAATAGACTTTGAAATGAGCTGAGGCGAGCTAACAATTTGTGTAAAAAAAAGTCAATTCTTTTCCCTTTATTCCATTCTTTTCATCTGAAAGTCCATAAATTGGATACGATGCTTTATAGAAAGAAAATTATTTTGGGGGCATAATTTTGTATAACTAGTAAATGGATAACCTAACATGTTTCTTTTGAAGTCCTGGAAGCCAATTATTTGCATAATTTTTCCGCTTATTTTTTAAAAGCTAATTTGACTTTTTCGTCACCTCATGTCAATAAGGTGTGGTATTTCTCTCACAGACTTGTGGCACAAATTGTTACGTCTGAAATTCAAAGTGTTTTTAAGAGGCTCTGAGTTTAATATTAGTAACTAATATCCGAAAATAATTCCATTTTACATCTGTAAAAAAATGGATCGAGTTCAAGTTATAACCCACGTTGTTTGTATTTCTGTTCAAATGTTGAACAGTAAGTTACATGTCTTTGGTCGTTAATTTGTACTTAATGATCACGTATGTACCTTATTATCTTGGCAGTGACAATATTGTATTAAGAAAATAATGGTGTTTGTCTGTCAGATGTGTAATTTGCTATCCATGTGATACATAGTCTGTAATACCAAAATTAATACTTCCATGTAATACTGGTTTTTATTATATGTGCCCTTGACGTCTACCAAAATAATGACAACCTGGTCATCCGCCAGTTAGAGCACCACAGCTGGTAGTACCTTTACCTTGTCTATACCTATTTATTACATGTTACCTTGTCTACAGCTAATTATTCCTAGCTGCCTTGTCTACAGCTACTTATTACTGGTTACCTTGTCTACAGCTTCTTATTATTGGTTGCCTTGTCTACAGCTTCTTATTATTGGTTGCCTTGTCTACAGCTTCTTATTATTGGTTGCCTTGTCTACAGCTTCTTATTATTGGTTGCCTTGTCTACAGCTTCTTATTATTGGTTGCCTTGTCTACAGCTTCTTATTATTGGTTGCCTTGTCTACAGCTTCTTATTACTGTTTACATTTTAAAGTCAACGGAGTTCACTTATGAGTTTTCTAAATTTCATTAATTTACTTGAATTTTTAATGGGAACAATGGTTTTGATATAAATAATTTGCCTTCTTAATAAGAAAGTTTGTATGGATGAAGAAGTGTGTTGCCTTCCTTTGTTATTAAAGCGTATAGTATGTTAACATTTGATCTATTCACGAATAATGTAATTCCAAAAATGGACCAAGTAAACTCTTAGTGAATGTAACACTGAGATATTTACCCCCTTCACATGTACATGAGTTGCTCTCAATGCACAGACATCATTGAAAATATACTCATCAGAATATGTAAAGTGCTCTCTCATTATGTTTAATTAAAGTGAAACTCTTGTTTAATTTGGAATGGTAGGCTGGCATTTGCAGCTACATTATTCCACTTTGATGATAAATTTTCAACATGTTTGGAGTGAAGAGCTCCTCGAATGTTATACCAGAGAGAGGTTAGGTTGTGTTGGGTTATTTAATGACCTTATTTAAATATTTATTTGTTTTCATGAAACCAGCCGCCTCTGGTGGCCTGGAAGGGGTTTCCACTCCTTAACAGGCCACTTTATGATCATATACAAAGTAATTCATTTTTGATACTCCACGCATCTCGTTTTCTACGGTTTTCGTGGTGTTTTGGTAAGCTGAGAGAAAAATCAACAAAATGTCGGCTATAACATTATGCGCTAAAGTATAATTAATCTCGTATATTTCATAGGCAGTGAACCGCTGGCTGCCACAGTACACGTACGAAGGTGTCAGTTTTGTCCCTAAAACAAATCTTTTCCCATTTTGAGACTTGTAATTTAGAGTACTGTAGTGTAGAGATATAAAAATGGATACTGAATGAGGCCAACGACTTAAATGTCACATTGTATGCAAAGATCAAAGAAAGTCTACGTAGTCAGGGTGGTAAGTGTGAGTCTTAGCAGATAAAGTAACTGGAAAGTCTCATGTCTTGTGGTAGGGTAATCACTGGTTTAGAAAGACACGTGAGCAAATACCAGGATATATTTACTATAAAACGTTTCGATCCTGGGCCTTTATCCCTTCTAACATTTAGAGGTTAAAAAGACAGTATATGCAAGACAACCACTGTGATGGTTGTTTTGCATGTTCTGATATCACCTGTTTACTGTGATCTTATTGCAAGACAGTATATATGTATGTGTGTGTGTGTGTGTGTGTGTGTGTGTGTGTGTGTGTGCGTGCGTGCGTGTGTGTGTGTGTGTGTGTGTGTGTGTGTGTGTGTGTGTGTGTGTGCGTGCGTGTGTGTGCGCGCGCGTGCGTGTGTGTATGTCAGTATCTAATACTATGGTAATTATACCATCTAAATTCTTTTAGATATAGGATTCAATCTGTGTAGATTTAGCAGGAATATTTTAAAATGTCTACAAACGGGCTAGATTATAGTAGTATCACGAGGGACATTAGACAATTGTAACCAAGATATACCTTCTATTTAATGATACAGTAAACCCTGCATAGAAAGGACCTCCATATAACAAACCCGGGAAATACGGAGCAAAATCCGCTGGGTCAATTGATTTGGAAACAATATTGTTATTATAAAAAACGTACAGTACTGATAATACCGAAGCAGCAGACTTCTTCAGCCCAACATATGCGACACTAACACTGGAGACAGCAGGAGAAAAGAGGTAATTTTGAGGTGATCAGTCCCTTCTCCTTGATAGGTGATCAATCCCTAAGACTACGTCAATATCTTACCTATGTATTGTATATGTGAATTACTAACCACACGTTGCTGAAGAGGGCCCTAGATGCAGCCCGAATATACCTTCATTCCATCTTGCCCTCTTCCTTTTTCAATATTGTCTGCCGTCTTTGTACTGACTTTTTTTTTTTTCGCCGGTATTCTCCCGGCCCGGGTCTTTTCCAAGTAGTGGTGACCCGGCCTTGGCTCCCTATCTGGGGAGTGTCTCGAGACTTAAGTCTCCCATGGGAGGAGGTACAAGTACCTCCTCATCTTTGGGACCAAGTGTCCCCAGGCCTAGCCACATTCCCCGCCCTCACGGGGCTCGTAGGGAGAAGCTAGGCGTCTGGTCTGCCATCTACCCCGCCTCAAAGGGGCTCGTGGGGATGGCAGTCTTATGAGCTGCAGATGGTAGCAAGCTCAGGCCTATTACTGACACTGTAAAAATATCTTCTATGCAACATAATTCTCGTTTTCTTTAATTCTTGCAATTATTTCTCCTACGCATTTATCTCCATAACTACTGACCTTTACTGAACACATACAGCATTCATCAATTTTCACCATACCTCTTCAACATCCTTACTGCTTAATCTTGCCCAGCTTTCTAAAATTGCTCGCACCACTCATTGACAGTCATTTACAATAATATATTCAGTTTTATTTATATTCTGCATTCCTTTCGTTTTCCACTAGTTTACTCGTATTTTCACTATAAAGTAGGAACCATACACGAGTCGCTCCTCTGACACATGTAAGTCAGGCGAGGATTATCCCTCAAACCTTGTATAAGATTATGTTCGGATTTTTAACCCGGAGGGTTATCCACCCAGGATAACACAAGAAAGTCAGTGCGTCATCCAAGATTGTGTCTTATTTCCACTGGCTCTTCAATTTTGTTTCCCCAGGATGTGACCCACACCAGTCGACTAACACCCAGGTACTTACATACTGCTAGGTGAACAAGGACAACAGGTGTAAGGAAACATGCCCAACGTTTCAGTGTATGAGACGAGAACGTTGCCAACCGAGCCACGGGAAACCTGTATCCACTAATACATTCTCTTAACACTTTATGGTTCTCTTTTTCTTCATGAAACTTATACTGTACATTGGCAAAACTCTCCCTTAAAAACATCTGGATGAGGCGCTCGAATTTCTCTCATTATATCTTCCATAACAATATCTTTCCTTTTTACTCCGAGTCTCCCGTAACAATTGTTACGTACGTTACTTAACTCAAAGTTCCCTAAACATTTACTGAAAATCTCCCAGAATCTCTCTTCTGCACTACTTTTAGTATTTTATATTTGGTATATATTAAATACAAAGAAACGAATATCCAGCTACCGGCTCGTGGTTACTGAGTCACTGATAACATGGTGGAAGGGAAGGATGCTAACTGAAACTATTAAGAAACACACAAAAAAGATAAAGACAAGTAAAACTTAAGATATTTTAGGAGGAAGCGCTAAACCTGTAGAGATCATGCAGCGCCAGGAGAATTGCAAACCGTTAAATATGCTTCCGTTTTTCACTAGTAATATTTCATGTCAGGAGAATTGGAAAAATTTCTCCTGGTGCGAGTCTTGTCGTATTTTCCGCTCGGCAGAGGTGTTGGTTATGACTGAGGCCTTAATTCTGATTTTCCGCTCCACCATATCAATAATATTATAAGATGTGATGGTACGTTTTTCACCTTATGTAAAAGAATAAAAATCACACGGTGGTATTCCAGGGGATCTCTACAGTTGCTTTTCTAGTAAGAGCAAGACGTTGCGGACTTCTGCTGACCCGTCGAATTGTAACATCCCATCCCATTTTTAAAATATAGGAACTGTACGTCTTAACCTCTGAAATCAAGGTCCGGTGGGCCAGGAATCCCGAAACCTTTTGTAAATATTACACAGCTTGCAATCCATGTGAAATACCACGACAAACGCTTCCCCAATCATTGCCATCTCACACGCTCCTGTTATGCTTTCTACTAATCACACCACTTTCTTATCTTCCTTCAAATCTCTTCTTGCATTCTCACTACACTTTCCGTCCACCACAGATTTAAAGATTATTTATATCATACTCTTTCAAATTATGCGTTCTTCATGGCCAAATCATCTCATCAACACTAATTCTGTTTTGAGCATTCCAAATATACAACTAAACTATATAAACACTTTTTTCATATCAGCTAGTAATTTTGTGCTGCATTCACTCCTTTCATATATAGACTTCAATAAATGGTCTCAATGATCTGTTACTAATTAAATCTCTTTGTATACGTTAACAGAATGCTATTTATAAAGTATGCAGTATGGAAGCGCAGTGTGAGGTAGAGGTATAGGACATAGGATTATGGAAGAGAAGGATGTGTTTAGGATGACACTGGGGATGTGGTGTAGAGTAAGACTAGTGGGCGTGGTGAGGGATTTGCTAGGGATGGCAGTGAAGGGTGCGTGCGTAGGGTCGGCAGGCCAAGTGCGTTTGCTCGCTCCTCTTTAGCAGGAGCGGTGCAGCATTGATCCTGTAGGCGGGGAAGCAGTGTGCTGGCACCGGACCTTTCCACCTGCCTTTGTCTCTTCTAACCTCGAGTCTCGCACACTACCTCCCTCATTACCAACAATTTCTCCCTCTCTCTCCCTTCTTCTCCCTCTGTTCCCCTCCCCTTTCCTCTCTTCCCAATCCTCCCTCCCTCCCTCCATCCTCCCTCCCTCCATCCTCCCTCCCTCCATCCTCCCTATCCCCCCTTCACATCATTTATCGTCCCTCCGTACCTCTGTTCACCTACCTGTTGGAGGTACCTACTCACCTTGGTCTCCGTCGACATTGCAAAGTCACAATTTTTCTAACCTTAAATTTCTTTTTTTACAGTTACTAAAATGTGTGTGTGTGTGTGTGTGTGTGTGTGTGTGTGTGTGTGTGTGTGTGTGTGTGTGTGCTCATCTAGTTGTATTTAAGGGGGTCGAGAATCGCCTCCTAGACTATTTACTGATTTCTGGCTTATTGGACCTCAACATATCTTGTTAAAGGTGTATATCAAGTCTGCCTTCACCACTACCTCATCCAAATCATAACATCTTTCTTCCACCCTAAGCTAAATAATTATTCCTGATATGATTACTTCCCTGTAGCTCATCTGCCTCATAAACTTTCAATTGCGTCCCCTTGATCGTGATTTTCTTAATTCAAATGCTCTGTTCGTGTCTCCCCTATCAATTCCTCCTAAAATTTTGTCATTATTGTGTCTCCACTTTTCTTTCTCACAGCCAGTGCCGTCACATTCAGTTCCTTCAACTATCGCTTCTGCAACTAGTCTGGGTGAAAACCTTTGGACTTTACCGTGCTTCTGCGCGCACTTTACCTGGGATTATGTATTTAATGACTGGCCCTAACGTATGTCTATGAGCGCTGTATGACCCTAGTGGTTTTAGCGCTTTTTTATTATACTACTACTACAACTAATAATAATAATGTATGTCTATAATAAAGTTTTGAAGGATTTATTGTTCAGGAGCCACTGTTTTAAGGATCATTTACCCTGCAGATGCTAGTGACTTTATATGGTTTCTGTGTAATTCTGGTGACAGTTTTGGTATTACACTTACCCCCCCCCCCTCGTTCCTTTTTCACTCTGATATTTGCAGCTTCTCTTTTGTGTCGGGCCTACCCTCACCTTTTCTAAATAGCATGACCTTGAATTTGGCTGAACGTGTTTCACCACATTTGCAGTCTGTTTATGCCTTCCATGGAGATTATCACTATCCTCGTATATTCTTATTTCTCACATTAGTTTTACATCAACAGCCGTCGTGATGTTTCATCCCTTACTATTATTCAGGTAATCCGTGAACCACTGGAGTACACTGCCTTTTAACCCTTTCTGTTCCTTATAATTGCTGGACTAGTTCCTGGTGTGGTATTTTATCAAATGCTTTCTTCCAGTCCAAGTAGACTCAATCTTCTCTTACTTATTTTAGCTCTGTGACTGTCCTAGGAATAAAGTAAATTCGTAAGACAGGATCTTTTATCCCTGAATCTACGAAGGTTTCTCTGTGAAGAACCTTCTCTTCAAGTGCTTCGTATTATTTTCCTGACAATCATGCCCAGAACTTTTATCAGTCCTGTAACCTGTAATTCCGTTCTGCTTGTCTTTTATAATAATGGAGACCATATTTGTCTTTTCAAATTTCTGGCACTTGCCTTAATTAGAGAGATTAATTGAAGACCTTTGCTACTAGGTCACATAGCGGTCCTACTTATTTCATTACCGATGGAGATATGTTGTCTGGTCACATTGCTTTTGATACGTCGAGGTCCTTCAGTAGTCTCACAACTACTTTTCTTTCGCTGATGCTGTCTAGTACCTCTGTTCAACGGTAATTTCTGGCTAAGCGCTTAACACTTTCTTCAGGGAAAAACTCTTTTAATCTTTTGTTAAGCTCTGCCATTCCTCGTCAGCTTCCCTCCATTACAGTCGTCTCCTCACATGGCCACTCTCTTCACAGGGTCGCTCTCCTCGCATGATCTCTCTCCTCACATGGTCACTCTCCTCACATGGTCACTCTCCTCGCATGATCTCTTTGCATGGTCTCTCTCCACGCATGGTCACTCTCCTCGCATGATCTCTCTCTTCGCTTGATCTCTCTTTGCATGGTCACTCTCCTCGCATGATCTCTCTCTTCGCATGATTTCTCTTCGCATGGTCACTCTCCTCGCATGATCTCTCTCCTCGCATGGTCACTCTCCTCGCATGATCTCTCTTCGCATGGTCTCTCTCCTTGCATGGTCACTCTCCTCGCATGATCTCTCTCTTCGCATGGTCTCTCTCCTCGTATGGTCACTCTCCTCGCATGATCTCTCTTCGCATGGTCTCTCTCCTTGCATGGTCACTCTCCTCGCATGATCTCTCTCTTCGCATGGTCTCTCTCCTCGTATGGCCACTCGCCTCGCATGATCTCTCTCTTCGCATGATTTCTCTTCGCATGGTCACTCTCCTCGCATGATCTCTCTCTTTGCATGGTCACTCTCCTCGCATGATCTCTCTCTTCGCATGGTCACTCTCCTCGTATGGTCACTCTCCTCGCATGATCTCTCTCCTCGTATGGTCACTCTCCTCGTATGGTCACTCTCCTCGCATGATCTCTCTTCGCATGGTCTCTCTCCTCGTATGGTCACTCTCCTCGCATAATCTCTCTTCGCATGGTCTCTCTCCTTGCATGGCCACTCTCCTCGCATGATCTCTCTCCTCGCATGATCTCTCCTCGCATGATCTCTCTCCTCGCATGGTCACTCTCCTCGCATGATCTCTCTCTTCGCATGGTCACTCTCCTCGTATGGTCACTCTCCTCGCATGATCTCTCTTCGCATGGTCTCTCTCCTCGCATAATCTCTCTTCGCATGGTCTCTCTCCTTGCATGGCCACTCTCCTCGCATGATCTCTCTCCTCGCATGATCTCTCCTCGCATGATCTCTCTCCTCGCATGGTCACTCTCCTCGCATGATCTCTCTTCGCATGGCCTCTCTCCTCGTATGGTCACTCTCCTCGCATGATCTCTCTCTTTGCATGGTCACTCTCCTCGCATGATCTCTTCGCATGATCTCTCTCTTCGCATGATCTCTCTCTTCGCATGGTCACTCTCCTCGTATGGTCACTCTCCTCGTATGGTCACTCTCCTCGCATGATCTCTCTTCGCATGGTCTCCTCGTATGGTCACTCTCCTCGCATGATCTCTCTCTTTGCATGGTCACTCTCCTCGCATGATCTCTTCGCATGATCTCTCTCTTCGCATGATCTCTCTCTTCGCATGGTCACTCTCCTCGTATGGTCACTCTCCTCGCATGATCTCTCTCCTCGCATGATCTCTCTTCGCATGGTCTCTCTCCTTGCATGGTCACTCTCCTCGAATGATCTCTCTCCTCGCATGATCTCTCTTCGCATGGTCTCTCTCCTTGCATGGTCACTCTCCTCGCATGATCTCTCTCCTCGCATAATCTTTCTCTTCGCATGATCTCTCTCTCCGCACGATCTCTCTCCTCGCATGATTTCTCTCTTCGCACGATCTCCCTCCTCGCATGGTCACTCTGCTCGCATGGTCACTCTCCTCGCATGGTCACTCTTCTCGCATGATCTCTCTCTTCGCATGATCTCTCTCCTCGCGTGATATCACTCCTCGCATGGTCACTCTCCTCACATGGTCACTCTTCTCACCTGTTAACTTTTCTCACATGGTCACTCTTCTCGCATGAACTCTCTCCTCGCATGATCACTCTTCTCACATGGTCACTCTCCTAACATGGTCACTCTTCACATGGCTACTCTCCTAACATGGTCACTCTCCTCATATGGTCACACTCCTCATATGGTCACTCTTCACATGGCTACTCTCCTCACATGGTCACTCTCACATGGTCACACTCCTCACATGGTCACTCTCCTCGCACGGTCACTATCTTCATATGGTTACTCTCCTCATATTGTCACTCTCCTCATATGGTCACTCTCCCCACATGGTCACTCTCCTCACATGGTCGCTCTCCTCGCATGGTCACTCTCCTCACATGGTCACTCCTCACACGGTCACTCTCCTCACATGGTCTCACTCCTCGCATGGTCACATTCCTCACATGGTCACTCTCCTCACATGGTCACTCTCCTCACATGATCGCTCTCTTCACACGGTCACTCTCCTCACATGGTCACTCTTCACACGGTCACTCTCCTCACATGGTCACTCTCCTCACATGGTCACACTCTTCACATGGTCACTCTCCTCACATGGTCACTCTCCAATTCCGCATCTTTCCCTTTATAATTTCTGTAACATCATCATAACTCAGTTAGGTATATAGGATTTTCTTGATCTGAAGTAAGATTGATTGTCATCGGGTTTTTGCCTTTCTGATGGTTTATCAAATTTTCCCTACTTCACCCCCCCCCCTCCCCTCTTGTTTGGCAAACAAGATTTGTAAGGGTGCCTTGTCTGCAGTTTGAAGGGTCTTCCTTACTAGAATTGTAGAATATTTTAATAATGTTAGTTTTCATATGAGTGTTAGTTTGCTAAATTATTGCTTTCTTGATATCTTGTTTCCATAGCCCGATGCAAACTCCTTTTAATTTACGTCTGATGGTTGTCTCCATCTCATCAACATACTCATCGGCACACTGTTTACTGGAGGTGGAAGGAATATTTGTGCTCGAGGGGCTACATACAATTCGTACTTGCATCTACTCTTACCAATGGCACTAGAAGGGGTGTGATCATCAGGATATATATATATATATATATATATATATATATATATATACTTAGAGCAGTCCGTTTTTTCATCCCCGAATTCGTAGAAGAATATTTCCAGTATATTGCCCGTGACTTAACACACCTTTCTCTCCCTACTTCTGAAAAGATTACAAACCCAGAGGGAAAATTGTACTCAACTATAACAACCGCACCACTACCAAGAATCGTAGAATTTTGATCTTGCTTAGAGACGAAGTGGCCAGCAACGCCATGCAGGCCTTTTCTAGAAGTGAAATCCCCATAAATGCCATGGCCACATCTTCTGTCGAAGACTTCACCAGGAAGAAAGAACCCCACGACGCACGTATTTATGAAGCAGAAGTATACCATATACCTGTCATATGGGGGATGCAGCAAAACTTTTCTACACATAATCAAGAACACAAATATGCTTGTAACCGGAACGACACTATCAATGTACAGAGGTCTGAAGGCCATGTGGCACACTGGAACAACAGAGAACCAAATAGGAATAAGTGCTGTTGTTCAGAGGCATCACTAATTGTGATTTCCAGCATTAATTGTTATTTGAAGCATCATAGAGCAAAGAGTTTGCAAATATTATATCTCAACAACTCTAGCTCAAATGATAATGCATATTACCTCTCGGATTTCAAGTGACACGGAAATCAGGTAAGCTCTTCACCTGTCCTCCCGTGACTTGCATTCTCCACCATATATACAGTGCTTTCTCATTGACTTGTATCATTTTGAGTGACCAAGGTCCCAGGACCGACATGTATCCAATAAAGTTGTTCTAAGTATATGCACTTGTGTCCTTTCTTCCATTCTGTTTACTTCTCTGAGAGTAGAAAACGTTTTTTTAATATCTGTCTCTTATCTATATCCTTAGCTTCCATCTTTGTCCCCTGGTTTCCTGTCTCATCTTCAAGAACTTGACCTAATTCATTCAGTCTAATTTTGTGTTATGATCATGTCCCCGTCTGTTCTGATTTTCTAGGACAGTTTAATTCTCTAAGTCTCTCCTAATAATCCACTTCCCTCAACTCTGGCACCAGTCTGGCTGCGAATTTATGGAGCCTCTCTAGTTTTATGGGAAATCATCTGTAAAGAGTGATGGTTCAATTCATCTGTTGGGAGTGTTGCTAAAAATCTCGTCCCTCGCTAAGATCTTCACCTTCTGTTGCAGCCACTCGAGGAATCTACAAGGGAAAATCTATGAATATGCCATAGGAATTATTAATTGATTTAAAAAGTGTTATGCAGTAAAGAATAACACCAATACTATAACACAGCACTACAGGTGTGCACTATATATTGTTACTTAACATAGATGAACAATGTGTTACTATTAATTTTTAAAGCTAAAATACTAGAAAACAACGTAAGGGTATTACTATTTCTTGTAGTTTTCATAACAGAATACCTATAGTAAATAGCTTCATTACATTAATGGTATATAATATCGTCAAGCTGACGAATTAGACACATGTGCAACCCCTGGGTATCTTTACTAACGAGACCTTTATCCAACCATTAGCTTTTCTATTTACAGCAATGCAGAAAACGAAAATGTCACTGGATGGGTAACGTCTCATCAACGAAGATACAAAAGTGTTGCACATGCGTTTTATTCATCAACTAGTCGGTACTGTATACCATTAATGTAACGATTCTTGCCTCACATGGCAACACCATGGAATTCTGGTACAGAAGTCATATAGAATTCTATTGCTTACCTCAGGCCCAGTTCTTGAGCATGGCTTACTTCCATTAGAGGGTCCCTCCCACCTGTGGCGTTGTCTTCATTTGCCGCATCTCTCCACTGGCTCCAGTATACATGTCTCCATCATTATGTATTTGCTAGAGATTTATCTGAACATCTGTCAAGGCTGACGATCTGAGCATCACAAAATTACCTCTTTACATGTTCCATTTTCTCCAATATATATTAATCTCAGTATTTAAATTGAAAATGTCACTGGTTAGCTAAATGTCTTATCAGTAAAGATGGCTTGGTGTTGCACTTGGGTCTTATTTGTTAGCAAATGCCTTGTTTATTCTCAAGGACCTATTGTTAAACCCATTAGGAAACAATATTTTTTATACACATGTACAGGGACATAACTTATTTAGATTTATTAACTCTCGAACCTACTAAATGGACTATATAGTGGTACTGTTTTTTATATTTTATTTAAGACAATACAATACATTAAATAGATAAAAGAACACAGTATCAGTTCTGACACAGAATTATCAATTTCATTGTCAAAAGCATACAGACATTTAACTTTGAGCTGACACAAACTGTCCCTCATCCTCTATGCATTATATCCCATGCACCTATGTTAATCAAGATTACACAAAACTACATTACAATATGCATTGTTATTATTATTAACAAAGACGCACCAAGCCTACAATATGCATTTATTTTCCACTTTGTTATTTATAGCAAATCAAAAAACCGTGGCAGACAATGTCAGTACACACACAAAAACAAACAAAAAAAATTTTAACATATTGATATAGCGAAATTCTGCCGTAGTAAAACATACCGACTACAAAACAGAACGTCGGAGTCATTATAAAACATGTAGGAATAAATCCTATAATCATGTCTATATGTATGTACATACACATGCACATATACACCTACATGTATGTAACCATGCTTTCTTCCCGAACAGACTAGATTATACTAGAAAGAAATACGCAAAAAGACTTATCACTAAATAAACTGGACCTAAACTAAATATGTAACATCCATAACAGAAGTGGCAGACAATGTCTGGTACACACAAAATACATTTTAACACTTAAATATAACAAAATTCTACTGAAAATAACCCACCCAGTTTATGAAAAAAAAAGAGAAGAAACATACCGACTTCCAAACAAACAGTCGGAGATATTATAAAACATGTATGAATAAGTCCTACAATCATATATATATGTATACATATACACATGCATACACACACATACGTGTGTGTGCACGCGTTCGGACAGAACAAACTGGATTATACATAGAAATATAACGCTAAATGACTAGTCACCAAATAAAATAAAAATATATTACATTCAATAAGAGATCTATACCTAAGACATTGGTTCTCACTACACACCTACACACACACGCACAAAGTTAATGTTACCGATTAAACTCAATTTATTAATATGACCTTTCATACAAAATGAAGGGTATATATAAACCCCAGAAAAATACTTATATATTTTCGTACATAGTTCATAATGTACACCTTCAAAATGATATAAAAAGATACGTATGACAAGGATAACTCGATCAACATATTCAAAAGTATAAAACTTATCCTCACATATACATATAAATATAAACCCCCTATGGAAAATGGTTCTGACAACAAAAAAGGAAAACAGAAGGTCACATACAACTGTTGACAAAATCATAAGGTCTAATACCCCGGTGCCCCCGACGGCTCCCTGCAAATAAACTTTACCCACATCAACCACCTTGCCAACCAATCTACCTTCCTCATCAGGCTTCCAATCACACCAAGAAGACACACCACTGAAGAGACCAACCCCTTGCCCCTCACCCCGTCGCCAAACGGAGTAGACGTTCAACAGTTAGTTCACGATATCCTTCCGGAAAACTAGTTACCCACCTTCCCCCATATAATAGTTTATTCCTACACGCTGTCCTATAAAAACACGCCGTTAACGCCTTTATCCTAATATTTCCCTCCACCTCCCTCATCCCCCAATATCTAACATTAAAGCCCTAAGGGGTGATATCTGTCCCCCCCCCAATAACAAGAAACCCCTCTTCAACCACAACCTTACCACCTCCAATTCAGAACAAAAATATACCACATGGAAAGCCGTTTCAACTTCCCCACAAAAACCGCATGACGCCTCTCTCACAAAACCCATTTGTCTTAGCACCTCTTTCGATGCTAACGTCCCCATAAGAAATCTATATACTAATTCCCTCGCTCTTGCCTGTATTCTTAATTTACTAAATTCCACCCATATCACTCGCCAATCATATGTGGGATACATTGCCAACCCTTGCATTGATTCCTTACGACGACCCACACCCACCAACCGTTTTACCTTGAGTTTTTTAACATTTCGTACCTTTAACATAAACCTCAACATATCCTCACACTCGACTAAGTCCTTGCCACCCCACCATTTGCGGATATCCCCCATCACCTCCCCCACCCGAAGACCCCTTTCCCACCCTGCCCGAATATACCTCTGCTTCACATACAGCGCCTTCACTCTAGATCCTAATGCCAACAATCCCAATCCTCCCTGTCATACCGCAGTCATTACCACATCTTTGCCCAACCACGCCCTCCCAAAACCCCACACATACCGTAAGACTCTTCTTTGTAATTCCATAATTTCCTGACTTCGTAAGGGATAAATTTCCGCCACTCCCCACACCTTACTATAAATCAGCGTATTTACCACCACAACCCTTTGATGCAAGGTTACATCCCCGGCCCTTAAACTCCGGAGCCTACTCAAAGCTCTGTCCATACCCTTTCTGAATTAACCCTTCTGCTTTCCTGTACATCTGCCAAATACAAAATCCCACAAATCTTTAGCCTTTCTACAGTTATCCAGCCAAAATCCTCCCCCAATGTCCCGCCTACCCAAGCTCCTACCTCCAGCAACCGTGATTTCTGTTTATTAACTCTCATCCCAGTAGCATTCCCAAAAATCTCAATTACCCTTCCCACTTTACTTAAGTCTTCTATCTCATTAAGTTAAACAGTTGTATCATCTACATAACCAACAATATTCCCACAAAAGCCTCCACTCTCCCCCATTCTTCCCATCCCACCATCAACCAGAACATAGAAAGGATTCTGCATGCACGCAAAGAGAATTTGGGAGAGTGGACACCCCTGCCTTAAACCCCTCCCCATGCTTACAGGACTACCCAACCTTCCATTTACCTGTACTCTCATTGATGCATCCGCATACAATGTCCTCACCCATCTAACCACCCTCCCTCCAAAACCCATTCTCACCATACTCTCAATCAAAAATTCCCTATCCACATAATCATAAGCTTTCTCCCAATCCAGACCTAGAATACCTCCCTTACTACTACCCTCAAGGAAATCCCGAATACGTCCATGACCTACCCGCATACTTCTCCCAGGGATACCAAACTGTCCCCCATGTATCACCGACCCCATGACCTTCTTCAATCTGTTACCCAAAATTTTTGCAAAAACCTTGTAATCTGCGCACATCAGAGATATTGCTCGGTAAGCACTCAACTCTCTTCCCCCCTTCAGCTTTGGCACCAAAACTATAACACCCGTACTTTGCGATGTGCCCAACTTCCCACTAGTTAACATATGATCCAATACCCTAACAAAACACTGCCTAATACACCCCCAATGTGCTCTGTAAAAATAATTTGGTATACCCTCTATTCCCGGTGTTTTCCCCGTACTCATCCCGAAAACTGCCTCTTTCACCTCAACCTCACTTATACCAACCTCTAATTCCACTCTATCCTTCTCACTTAAAACACTATGGAACCCCCCTTCAAAAATACCCTCCCAGGAGCCCCCCTCCAACTCCATTTCTCCCTAAACCAACTATCAGCATAGAGACTCATACTTTCCGTGTTGGATAGGACCCGACCCTCTGGATACCCTCCCACCCCAGGGCTTGTCTCCAATTGTAGAATGGTCGTTACTCTCTGTCGGTCCCGAAATTTACGTAAAACAAACCTGGACGGCTTATCACCCCACAATACGTCCTCTAACCCCGCTCTAACCCTAATTGCATCAAACCTATCATTGTGTAATTCAGCTATTCTACTCCGCAGACTGTCCATATCATCCCTCCTACCACTTCCCCCAACATAACAGTCTTGCAACTGTCCCTCCAGATAATTTTGCAACCCAAAACGCCACCTCGCCTCTTCTCGTCCCCTTACCTTATAAAAATTCGCTATTCCAGGTTTGGCCTGCATTTCCCACCAATCTAACAGATCTATCTCCCTGTCCCTAGCCTCCCAAAAATGCAACCACCAATTACTGAAAAAAGGCCCCTCCCCCTCCTCCTTAAGAAGCCTTACATTTAATTTCCAGTACCCAGAATAAATACGCACCACTCCATCCCACATCAAATCTGCTATTACCGCCCTGTGATCAGAAAACCCCACGTCAAGGGTTTGCACCCTCACAACGTCTATTCCCTGCTTAATATAGATTCTGTCCAATCGCGCTTCATATCCCTTACAGACGAACGTGTGCTCCACTAGGTATCCCCCCCTCCCCACCACATCAACAACCCCAATATCTCGCAATACATCCCTCAGAACACTCAACACACAACCCTCCCCTCTCGGTTCGACATCACCACTCCGAATCACACAATTCCAATCACCTCCAATTACTGTTATAGCAGGCAAACCTCTCAAGTGATACATCAGTACCTCCTGACAAAATCTACTTTTACCCCGATATTACTAGTTGCTGGCATGTAAACTCCTACGAAACTTGCTCGACTCTCACCCCAGACACCATCCACCCTCACAACCCTCCCACCCCCCCTCTTCCCAGCCGATGACACGCAAGGGGCTGGTCTCCTTTATCGCCACTGCTACCCCACCTTTCAATTGCAAACCACTGGTAACATACATCCGATATCCTTTTAACCTTAACACACAACCAGCTCTAGGATTATGCTCTTGCAAAAAGCAAATGTCTACATCAAACCGCCGTAAAAACCACTCCAACCAAACTTTCTTAACCTCAGTCTTAAGTCCATTAACATTAAGCGTGACACTTCTGAAAATTATAGAAGGGGCGGCTTTCCCCTATGCCGCTGGGATTTACTCACTGCACTTTTCACATTACGTATTCCCTTACCACTCGAGTTATCCTGTGCAGTCACCTCCCCCCTCCCTCTCCCACTGTGCAACTCAGGCGCACCTCTACCACTATGTGGCATCGGCTCCACAACCGCTGCCCATGACTTCTTCCCCGGCCTCTGCCCTGGGGTAATAACCTCGTCTATCTCTGATGCCGCAGTTCTTTTCCTAGAACTTCCACTTACACACATCTCACCCTCAGACGAATCCTCCTGGTGTACCTCCACGGCCACCACATGCTCCAGCCTTTTCTTACTCAAGTCTTTCTCCACAATTTGTTGTCTCTCCAGCGCTCCAACTTCACATGAACTGAGGACACCTTCTGCACCGGGCTCCTCCCCATCCAAAAAATCCTTGATCACATCTGCCAGTAAACCCTCCTGAGTCGAAGCTTCCTGGACAAAAGACTCCTCAGATATCACCTTTGACTCCCCCGACTCCCCTGGGAGAGTGACACACGTCTCCGCCTCCGCCACCTCCCGGTCGACCTCCTCGCTCCAGAGATCAGGCCTCCGGCCTCCCGAGGCAACAGAGCCAGGCACCAAATCACACGACTGTTGAATCACAATCGGCGTTTCCAGAATTCGAGGAGCCCGCCTCCTAGGACACTGGGCTGCCATGTGCTCATACTAGCTACACAGACGACATGTAAGAACCTTCTGGCATTCCTTCATATGGACCATCCCTCCATACTCCCATGGTTGCAGAATGCACTGTCCCATAACTGCGAAAAAACTCCTGTAGGCCATACGTCGTGGCCTCGAAGGGTACATTCCATACCTTCACCCATGTGAAGTACTTAGAAACATCATGTAACACAACATCCATCGCTGAATTCACACTCATTCGTTGTTCCTGGCACTGCTCGACAATTCTTGTGTAGAAGCCGGCTCTTAGAAATTTCACGAAGATTCTTGTCAAACCATTAAGAGCGACGCCATATAATTCCTCGTTGGGGATACCATATGTGTCCCTGATGATGTTAGGGAGAAGTACGTTCATCGTATCTCCACTTAACGTACCACGAACCAGCTCTATGCAGATAGAATTTACTCTCCGTACTGTATGTTCAGCCATTTTGATATCCCAAAATGAGCAGCACACGTCCTCACTACTCAGTGGTTGTTGATGTACTGTGGTAGCTCGCCTGAAGACAGCAGAGGGGTGCAGAGCACAACCGCACTCCACCGTGGTCAGGCAGCGAATCAGGTACTTGCTTACAGAATGGGCAGGAATCGAATCCATGATAAGCCATAAAACCAGAAGGCAAGTGCTCCAAGCACTGCATCGCGATGAATTAAGTTGGAAATAAATGGTATAAAATACCGACACAATGGAAAAATAAACATATAAAGCAGTATAATGTTATCCTTTATTGACAACGTGAGTAAATACTCATGTACCTTTCACCCAGGTACATCTGTTTGTGATTTGATAAAACCCAATGTGTGAGCGAAACGTTGTCAATAAAGAATAACATTATACTGCTTGTGTGTTTATTTTTCCATGGATTAAGTTGTTTACAATTTTGTTATTACAATTTAACGTACGTGTTGTTTGAGATATGTAGCGACAATTACAGGATTTCTTCTTATACCTCGTCTCGATTTAAGCGTTAAAAATTTATGGACATCCTCTAAGTAGCTGAAATGATTATTATTATTATAATCAAGGGGGAAGCGCTAAACCCGGAGGATTATACAGCGCCTGGGGGGGATGTGGAAGGCATTCAGGCTTAATTCGGGGAACTGGAGCACAGATCCAATTCCCTAAATCAAGAGCCCCTCACCAACATCAAGGAACCTTCCTTGAGGGGTTCGCTGAAATGATACTGGAAATGCAGTGTTTGATTTACAACTATACAGCAAATAGATTGTTTCGTGGCGCTTGCCGACAACTAATTACTTATTGTTCAAAATTCCCGTGGCAAACAATTATCTCTGGTCGTCGTGACGTGCAGACAGATCAAGAGCCTACGCCCCCCACTCTTCACGGGAGCAGAGAATGAAGTACATACTACACAGTACTTAAACTGCTCGGCCAGATCCCACATAAGGTCGGGCGACCAACCGAAGCTCATTCTCCTCGACTAAGGTACCAGTCTAGATGCACGCTTTTGTATGTTTTTCAAGGTTCACTTTGTGTTTTACTAAGTTAAGCTTCCACACCGGCGCTGCATACTCAAGAATTTCTTACACTTATGAGGTAAAAAAGTTCCTAAATGCGACTCTTATGTTTATGAGAGCCTTCACTGTTGTTTTGTTAATGGTGGCGACAGGGGCCAGGCTCTGGGTAATAATTGTTCAAGTCTTCATACTTAACCACTTTTATTAGTCCCCTCTCTTCTTCCCCCAAAGATGGTACTCTACCGTCGATTTGCTTTCTCTATCCTCCAGAGTCATAATTTCGCTTTCGTTGGGATTAATTTCCAATAACCATTGATGAAACTATTCAAGAAATCTTTTTAAAGTCTTCCAGCTGCGTTAAGGGGTATGAGGGAGGAGGGGAGGGGATTTGAGCTAGCTCTCAAGAAGTCGTGCTAGACTTAGCTGCTCTACACCCGTTGCACAGTGAAGTGCCCAAGCTTGTTTGGTGAGGCTGGTCAGAGCTGGTAAACCCTTAGATAAACAAGGCTGAGGAGGGAAGGAGGTAGAGCGAGGATTGTGCCGCTTCTCCGCCCTTATTTCACTTACAATGTCTCTCCTCTTGCAAATTTCGATTATAAATAACCTTACCTCTTTTTTTTTACGCATACATTCTCATAATTCGCATATATTGTTAATCTTTAAGTGCATGGTCCCTAAATTCGCATGTTTTTTTCCATTTCTTCACGTGTACATTCACTTTTTCTTTAAGTTTCCTGCCATTCCCTTAAACTCCTCTCCACGAGATATTTCCTAAATTATTATTATCTTTCTTAAATTTCTATAAGTTTTTCAATTTAAGTATGAGTTAAATTCTTTACCACCCGTCTTCCTCCTCTCATTCATTCGCTCCTTCCCTCATTCACTCCCTCCTTCAGTCTCTCTTGAAGTGTTTGGATTGCTGCCTAGTGTTTACAGTTTCTCTTAGGTGGCAAAAATTTCTCTGGTTACGAATGTCGAACAAAGATGAAGCATGAGTGCTTGAGGAACAGTGACCCCCTTTCTCACAGTGCTGGAGCAGTGACCCCTCTCTTACAGTGTTGGAGCAGTGACCCTTCTCTCACAGTGTTGGAGCAGTGACCCTTCTCTCACAGTGCTGAAGGGGCAGTGACCCCTCGCTCACAGCTGAAGGGGCAGTGACCCCTCGCTCACAGTGTTGGACAAGCAGTGACCTCACCACGCAGCGTTTGGATGGTGACTTTCCCACGTGGCGTTTGAACGGTGACTTCCCCACGCTGCATCTGAACGGTGACCTCCGCACAGTGCTTGAACAGTGACCTCCGCACGCAGCATTTGAACATGACCTCCGCACGCAGCATTTGAACATGACCTCCGCACGCAGCATTTGAACAGTGACCTTTCCCCCACAGAGTTTGAGCGGTGACCTCCCCACGCAGCGTTTGAACAGTGACCTCCCCACGCAGCGTTTGAACGGTGACCTCCCCATGAAGCGCTTGAACAGTAACCTCTCCACGCAGCGTTTGATCAGTGCCCTCCCCCCGCAGCGTTTGAACAGTGACCTCACACTGATGGGGTAGTGACGTCCCCACTCTGAGCAATCAACTTCCCACCTTGTGTTGGAGGAACAGTGACCCCTCTCGTACTGTATTAAAGGAGCAGTGATCCTCCTACAGTGTTAGAAGAGTGACCTTCCCACGCTGTGTTTAGCACTTACTCTCCACTGTGTTGAAGGAATAATTACTCTCTCGCACTATTGAAGGAACAGGACCCTTTCTAAATTGTTGGAGCAGTGATTCCTACAATGTGTTGAAGGAGCAGTGACTCCTACAATATGTTGAAGGAGCAGTGACTCCTACAATGTGTCGAAGAGCAGTGACTCCTACAATGTGTTGAAGGAGCAGTGACTCCTACAGTGTGAAGGAGCAGTGACTCCTACAGTGTGTTGAAGGAGCCTTGACTCCTACAATGTGTTGAAGGAGCAGTGACTCCTACAATGTGTTGAAGGAGCAGTGACTCCTACAATGTGTCGAAGGAGCAGTGACTCCTACAATGTGTCGAAAGAGCAGTGACTCCTACAATGTGTTGAAGGAGCAGTGACTCCTACAGTGTGTTGAAGGAGCAGTGACTCCTACAATGTGTTGAAGGTGCAGTGGCTCCTACCATATGTTGAAGGAGCAGCGAACCCTCCCACGCTGTGTTGGCGGAACAGTGACCCCTCCCACGCTGTTGACGGAACAGTTACCCCTCCCACGCTGTGGGGGAGGAACAGACTCTTCTCGCACTGTGGTGGAAGAACAACAGTGAACCACTCCTCACTATTCGTTAATAGCGTCAAAGGCACTTGTCAACAGCGTGCGTGCGCGTGTGTGTGTACTCACCTATATGTCCTGGCCCCGCCTCTTCGCTAGTCGCTACTAGGTCACTCTCTGGCTGAAGAAATACTTCCTAATATCCTTGTGACTCGTCTGAGTCTTCAGCTTCCAGTTGTCACCCCTTGTTATGTCCTATCTCTGAAACATCCTGTCCCTATCCCCCTTGTCAATACCTCTCAGTAATTTATATGTTGTTATCATGTCCCCCCATGTCTCCTGTCCTCCAGTGTCGTCAAGTCGATTTCCTGTAACCTCTCCTCGTAGTACATACCTCTTAGCTCCGGGACAAGTCTTGTTGCAAACTTTTGCACTTTCTCTAATTTTTGACGTGCTTGACCAGGTGCGAGTTCCATACAGGTGCTGCAATATGGGCCTGACGTACACGGTGTACAAGTCTTGAACGATTCCGTGCTAAAGTGTCGAAACATTATTCTTGTGTGTGTGTGTGTGTGTGTGTGTGTGTGTGTGTGTGTGTGTGTGTGTGTGTGTGTGTCTGTCTGTCTGTCTGTCTGTGTGTCTGTCTGTGTGTCTGTCTGTGTGTCTGTCTGTCTGTGTGTCTGTGTCTGTCTTCAAAAAGGGAGGGGGTACTATGTATGCTAGGCTACAAAACTGTTCTTTTTAGGATTATATTTCACTATTCCCAATTCATTGTATACTAACATTTACTATTATAATACTGGTTCATATGAAATATTAAAAAAAAAAAAAAAATAATACACTCAGCATTGCCTATGTAGTTGAAAATTAGTCACTGACTGCTACGCCAGCCTACACCACTCCCAGATGTCACTTTTTTTTTTTTTTAGAATTATCTGTCACTGTTCCTAATTAATTATATATCAACAATTATTATTATATCATTTACTGATGCACATGAGATCTTTTAAAAACGCCCATAAGTACACTCAGCACTGCCCATTTTTTGAAAGTTAGTCCCTGTTTATATTATGCTAGGCTGCTGCTCCATTCTGAAATGTTATAAAATTTTCCTTTCGCTCTATTTCTAATTATATATATCACAATTACCTTCATACTGCTTACTAGTGCACATAAGATCCTTTAAAGACATCCAAAGATACATTCATCACTGCCTATATAGTTGAAAATTAGTCTTAATTATTTATTATTTAATCTGTCAGGGCTGCCCCTACTTACCCCTGCCACTCAAAAAAAGGGAGAGCGTGATCTAGCTGGACGAGACAATAAAAACAGACACACCGACCAAATTACCCCACACACAGACGAGTATCTGGCGTAAACTTGCATTCACAGTAGTTGAAATCTTCCTCGTGGTGCTTTTTTTTATAGTGTACGATGTCTGTATCACTTATGTTTGTCTTGTCATACGTTCCAGTTATTGTCACTGACACAGTTGCATCAGTATCGTGGCATTCACGCATTTTCCCTTGTTATTCTGGTTGTAACCTGGACCTTATGATATTAATTGCATTCAGAGCTCATCTCTGGCAGCACCAACTGCCAGAGACTGTCTCTCTACTTTGTTTTATCTCCCTTTTCCATATCACTCATTAATGACTATCACTTGACCTGTTGTTAATAACTGTTCATATGATCACTGGTCAACACTGCTGACTGCAGCACTGACCAGCTGCTCACTTGCGTCGCTCAGGATTTTGGTAAAAAAAAAAAAAAAAAAGAAAACTCCCAAATTCAAATCTAAATTGTAATTTTCTTGACCTTATCACATTTTTCAGACTTCGGAAACCTTGTTATACTCTTGTAGGTATGTTCACTGACTATGATGTACAATGACCGCTGACAGTAACATATTATTGAACTAAAACACTAAATGCTGGGAGCACTGTTTAAGGATAATGCTTCGCGCGTTTGTGTAACTTAAATTGTGAGTTAGTGTGAATGCTGCTATTTTTAAGCACACATGTAATATAAATGTTTTAAAAATATCGGCTGTCCTTTAACCAATACGACACCAGAACTCGTACCATAAAAATGGCTGACACCGGCTGATACCGATACTTCGGCATATCATTATGTAGTTTCTCTAACTCAGGTATAGTGAGCAAATATGCAGTGCAGGGAATGACTCAGCTATATAATAATCAGTAAACTACCAGTGATATCATTACTGAAAAAAATATCAGAATCATTGTGAAAGAAGTAATTGTCATGTATTAAGAAAATTAAGTGCTACGCTGGTTGATCTTCGTTTGTTGAGATGTTCCAACAATTTTTTGTCAGTCTAGTAATTTCGTTTATTTCAATGTGCTAGTGCTATTTAGTTGGTTATAATAGTGTTGATAATGCAAGTTGTTTGTTATTATTATTATTATTATTATTATTATTATTAGGATCAGGATTATAATCAAGGGGGAAGCAATAAACCCGCTGGATTATACAGCGCATGTAGGGGGGGATATGGAAGGTATTCAGGCTTAATTCAGGGAAGTGGAGCACAGATCTAATTCCCTAGATCAAGAGCCCATCACCAGTGTCAAGGGACCTCCCTTGAGGGGGATACAAGTTGATAAATTGTGTGCTATTATTGTAAAAGTGTTAGCAACAAGTTTTTACGAGGAGTAAGTGTCGTAATTGGGATATGAGGTATGAAATCTGGAGGGAAATACTGGAGCAGCGAATGAACGCTCCAACATTTACACCCTGTTTTAAGCGCAAACAACATTTTGGCTGCTACCAGGTGAGTTCTTAAGTTAGTAAAGTGTGTAGCGATCTAGCAGATTCATTGTGTTGGAGGAACAGTGATCCTCCCACAATGTGTTGGAGGAACAGTGATCCTCCCACAATGTGTTGGAGGAACAGTGATCCTCCCACAATGTGTTGGAGGAACAGTGAGCCTCCCACAATGTGTTGGAACAGTGAGCCTCCCACAATGTGTTGGAGGAACAGTGAGCCTCCCACAATGTGTTGGAAAAACAGTGAGCCTCCCACAATGTGTTGGAGGAACAGTGAGCCTCCCATAATGTATTGGAGGAACAGTGAGCCTCCCAAAATGTGTTGGAGGAACAGTGAGCCTCCCACAATATGTTGGAGGAACACAGCCTCCCACAGTGTTGGAGGAACACCGAGCTTCCCACAATGTGTTGAAGGATCATTGAGCCTCCCACATGTAATTAAGCAAACCCCTTGAACCCGTGACAACGAGTTGCTCGTAGTGGGATTGAAGCCTATTAATGTATACATTGTTATTAATACAAAATGCGCCTGCAAGAAAAAATAATAACCTAAAAAACTGATATTTAAAGGTGCCCTTTAATTAGCTTTGTTAACGAAGGCAGAGAATATATAAACCATTATACTTGAACACGAAGCGGTATACCCGTACGGGTCATTAAGCGCCGGGACTGCTGTAGAGGTCTTCCTTCATATTTGATGGTTTGTGTGAGAGTGGGTTTGAGAGGTGAAATACCCTGCTAGATTGTGTGGAGTGGGTTGAGGGGTTGACTATGCTACTATTCTGTGTGGAGTGCATGAGTGGATGACACTATTAGGCTACGTGAGCAGGAGTGAATCACTCACTACTAGGCTCTGTGGAGTGAGTGCATAAGTGAATCATATTGCTAGGCAGTGTGGAGTGAGTGCAGGCGTGAATCACAGTACTAGGCTGTGTTCAGTGAGTGCAGGAGTGTATGACACTACTAGGCTAGATGGAATGAGTGCAGGAGTGTATCACATTCCTAGCCTGTGTGGAGTGCCCATGAAAAGGTATGCCACTAGTAAGTAAGTAAGTAAATTTATTCAGGTATACACAATACAGTTACATAGAATTATCATACATAGCAGCATATGTGTAGAGAACCTAGGATAACCCAAAAAAGTCAGACAGAGTGACTTATTTCCATTGGGGTCCTTTTACCTTATTATTATAATATAAAGGTTATAATATTTTCTTATTATTCTATAATGAAGATAACATCTTATTATCATACTAAAAAGACTATCTACTACACGAGGGTCATTAAGACTATCTACAATACGAGGGTCATTAAGACTATCTACTACCCGAGGGTCATTACGACTATCTACAATACGAGGGTCATTACTAGGGATAAGGTAAAATTTACACGTATTTTAGCTAAAAAATAGAAAATCATTCCCCTCCTTTTCTGTTGCTTCATTCATCAGACACTTTTTGGCAGTCTTCTTGAACTGGTTCAAGCTATGACTGGCCTTGACATTTGTGGGTAGTCTGTTCCATTCCTTTATTGCTGTACAATAAAAGGTGTTTGAAGCCTGGCCACTGACTGTGGGTACTACAAAGTTGTGCTCTCTTTCCCCCAGTACTATGATTGCTTTGGTTCCCAACCTTGACAAAATTGACAGCAAGATATTCTGGACACTGTTCGTGAGCAATTTTATAAACATGATTTAGCTTCAGTTGTTTTACTCTGTCTTCAACATTCAGCATATCCAACTGCTGTAATTCATCCTGGCCTACATGTTCTCTTGGTCCCAGCCCCAGGATGAATCTTACGATTTTGTTCTGGGTGATTTGCAGTCTATCTTTCAGTTTTTTTGTCAAGGCAGAGTACCAAGAAGAGCAAGCGTAATCCATATGGCATTGTATAAGGGCTAGACATAGGGTCCTGCGAGCCTCAGTAGGTAGACACTGTGCTAACACATCGAGACTACATGATGAACATGAATTTATCGCCAGCCTTCTCCTTCACCAAAGGCAATTCACATTCTCTGAGACTGGCTTCCTTATGGATGAAACAGCAGATATTGTAGTGATTACTCCATCACAAACACTCCAGTTGATCACGAGTGATTTATTACCCTAGGATCGGGGCACGCGCGCGCACACATATCGCCCATAGCTTCCAGTGTTGGTTGTGTCATGCCAGTGACTGTGGAATACATTTAAACAGTTTTGCCCACAGTTTAGGCCTTTCCACCTTCGTCATGATTTTTATAATTACCCAGGTGTCTGTAGGGACATCTGGGAACTTTTAGGAATCTTTTGAAATTAGTGATAAGATGCAATTTTTAATTTATACTGTTTATTTCAAATATTATGTGATAGAATTTGTGTTGAGAGCTTTATTCATTTTCGTAGCTTATATTATTTGTTAATTTTATATATTTTTTGTGTGTGTATATGTTATATATCATTTTTTATTTCGAGCGCTGAGTGACCTACATTGTCAGAGTGCACTGCAAGTATCACAATTACTACTACTACATTCCATTGTTGCAATTCTGTTATGTTCTACAATCCACGAGGTTTTCTCTTCATAGGTACAAAACCAGACGGAAGTAATAGATTAGAAAACTTAATGAAGTATGTTGGTTGTATGATGGCGTGTGTTTTTTGTAGTTATGGGACATTCTTCAGTTTCTTACCTCCTGCAATGAGAGTTTTATATTCCTCAACAATATTTCCAGAGCTTGGATACTGAAAGACTGGTTCCATGAAAAAGAATTTTTGCTGTCGTTGCACCTTCGTTGTGGTCGAGGATTTTCAGTTGCTGACGTAAAACCATTTCGTCAGGGTTGATGGACAGACGACGCTGCCTTCCAGGTAATGGCTATCACTTCTAATAATGACAAGATTTATCGATACTTATCGTATTTAAAACACTGATTACCTTCCAGTGTAGTATTTATACGAATTGCTTTTCCATGCATAAAATGAAAGGAGATTTTGATCTTATGAATTTGACTCCCAGTCAGTTTCACTCTCGGTATTTTCACTCCCGATATAAATATGTACATAGTTTTAGTAGTGAAAAAAAGGATTAAAGTAGTTTTGAAATGTAACCTAACATGACTTAAACTATTCTAACAATGTAACCTAATCTAACTATTGTGAATTATTATGTGAACAAATTACCTGCATGAGGTTTATAGGGCATTACCTGATTTATTACCTGTAAGTAATTTGGGTGAGATAAGTGGGACTTAAGTCACAAAGGTCAGTGAACTGTAACTCCCTCAATGCCCAATTCACCATTCTCACAAAAAGCTACACCTGACATTAAATTAATAATTATACTATTAAAACCAGCTACTCTGGTAAATTAAAGTTGTGAACTGTATATGATTAGGCTTGCTGGGTACACAGAAATTGGTATTAACACTTACCATTTAATTACTGGAAGACAGTGCTGATGGAACACATCCTAACATTACCCAACCAGCTAGGATTTACAATGGTCATTGTAGAAACCACTGTGCGTTATGGGTAAGCGTCACTTAATTAAGGTGTGTTGGGAAGGATTCATTGAAATACTCTATTTTTTCCGGCCTGGTTGCCGAATTGTAAGGGTTTTCCACACTATTTATCCCAATTCTTCAGCAGGAATGTGTCGGCAATTTCTAGATTACTGATTGAGGCCGATATAAACCAATTGACCTTCGAGAATGCCTGATTACATTGCACAATTCAGTCCAGTGTTCACACATTAAATTCAATGTGCCGTCCCTCCCAGGTGTCACTCTGCAGCTCTTCTACACCCCCCCTCACTCGAAATTTCTCGAAAGGGTCAAATCAGCAGCATATTTTATTACACTGT
Organism: Cherax quadricarinatus; assembly: GCF_038502225.1. Classification (NCBI taxonomy): domain Eukaryota; kingdom Metazoa; phylum Arthropoda; class Malacostraca; order Decapoda; family Parastacidae; genus Cherax; species Cherax quadricarinatus. Next base: position 23,592,242 of record NC_091330.1, on the reverse strand, counting down.
AATATACATTTGTGTTCTTCATTTAGGAAATTTAAAAAATTTCCACACTTACCAAACTTAACCTGACCAGGCCTAAACTCGCCTAACCCAGTCAAACCTAACTACATTTAATAAACCCTAACCAAACTTCGTCTGACATAATCCTAACCTAACTTCATCTAATGTAACCTAACAATACCTAACCTAACCTATCCTATCATACTTTAATCTAACCTAAACTAACCATATATATTTGAGTAAATGTTTTATCAAATATTTTAAGTGTTTTCTATAAGCAGATTTTCAATTTTTTTGAACATGGAGTTTAATTACCGGTCACCTTTAGCACCATAAGACCAGTGTAGGTCTGCTCATTCTGTACACTTTGCAAAATATTTGTCTTGTCCTGACGTGCGACTGCCAAATGACCTAGTTTGTATCGGATACACAGAGTGCTGAATTTCGACATCAGCACCAGGTTCGATTATGCACTGGGATTAAAGAAGTTATTACAGAATGGCTTCTACATACCCATCATTCGATACAGATGCGCGAGGAATATCTCGTTTTATATGATTGCAGTAGCTTTGGCTAAGTAAATGTTATCTGGATTTGCACACTTCTGCCAGAACTTCCCCTTTATCATGCTGGGACAGGATGTATGCTGTACACTGAGAGTGCATTTCTCTGAAAGTTTACTTGAATTCCTATTTTAGGGATTAAAGTACTCTTTTCTGGTGGTGAGATTGTGTAGTTGATAAACTTTAAACCCCATTAACCATCCAACCAATCATACAGGAAAGTTACCCTTCAAGGGAGGGTCCTTGGCTCTGGTGAGTGGCTCTTGATCTAGGGAATTGGATCTGTGCTCCATTTCTTTGAATTGAGCCTGAATACCTTCCATTCCCTCCCCCACATGCACTGTATAATCCTGCGGGTTTAGCGCTCCCCCATGATCATAATACAGGAAGGTTAACAGTGCCTTTGTCCATCATGGTGAAGAGATAGGCGAGACATATGTGGCATGAACAAGTACTTTCATTATACTGAATTCATGTCTAGTGATTCAATGCCAGCTATTAATCAATTCTTGTCGCTAGGTCTTCTGGTCTGAATGCAGCTCGACCTACAGTTTCAGTGATAGAATTCGTCCCAATGCAGCATGTGGCACATTCTGAAAAGTTGAACCTCATCAAGGAGGAGGGGGGGGGGTCCTTAGCGCGGTGAAGAGACTCTTGGTCTGAGGAATTAGACCTTTTGGTCTCCTTCCTCAGACCGAACCTAATTATCCCCCCAATCCTCCCCATCCCCCTTTTCCCCTTACTCCCCACTCCCAACCCTCCCTTTTCCCCATCCCGTTTGTAGCCTCTGGGCCCTCTCCTCTGGCATTACGGTTTCTAGGTAGGGGAAAGTGTGCTGGGGTTCGTCCCACTCCGTGGGGTCCCTCGGGAGTAGTGTAGTTTGCCATGGAATTTGGATCATCTGGAGGTGCCCTGCTCCCTTCCCGAATTTCCAAAAGGTAGGGCAGGGTGTCCTGCAAGTGACAGGTGCATCTCCAGAGGCTGCCTACCAGTTCTGGGAGGTGGCAACCGAGGAAGGTATGCTTTGTGGCGGGTGTCCGACTGCTCTCTCTTTTGTTTGCCAAGGTGGCTCAGTGGATGTGAGGTTGCTATCCTGGAGCACTGATTTACTGGTGTGAAGGGTAGGGTATGGCACGGGTTCCATGCTGCATCTGTATTGCTAGCAGTTTCAAGGTCCTCTTGGATGAAGGGAGGAACTTACAGCCCTTCCATGTCTTCTAGTAACTGTCCCTCTGCTGTCCTTTTTTTTCCCCTAAAATAATAACAAGTGCCACCATCATGGAATCTTCATTCCATGACCCCCCTCCTCCCAGGCCCCTTTTTGTTACCGCATCATGTTCTGACCCGGCTTTGTTATTGTACCATTCTCCAGACTTTTCCTGTATCCCTGTACCTTCTGCTGGTGATAATTCGTCACCTACTCCAGGTGCTGAGGCTCTGCCCATTTCTTCTAGTGCCTCTGCCTCTTGCACGCATTTATGCCTCTGGCTTCTCTAAATTCGGTACGATGGTTTTCGGATCGTCCACCTGCCTCAGGTTGGGCTGCCCATGGTCCTATGCCTAAAAGCTCCAGACCATTTGCTGACGACGGTTCTTCAATTTTTGCTCATTCCACCCAGAAACGACCTATACGACACCCACTTTATGCACCATGTTTACAAGTACGCAGTGGACCAAATTCTTTTCCCTACAACCAGCATCTCCAGCTGATTATCTCTTTTACTATACGTTGGCCAAAATATATTCTTTCACACAAGCATGCTACTCTCAGTTCTTGCAGTTGTATGGTGGTTTTACCGCGTACTGTTGTACAGTGTAATTTTCTGTCGTGCAGTGACGATATTTTAGAGCAATTAGCCCTTCAGGACCTTCAGATTCTCAGAGTGGATACAAATGTCCTCTCCGCTCATGGGTGGAGGTGCATTCGCAGTAACATCGCCCTCTTAACCTTTGACTGCCATGAACTCTCGTCCTCCATTTATATTGCAGGCCATCGCCTAGGGGTCCATAAAGTGGTCCCTACACCCCAACAGTGTCGAAGTTGCTGGCTCTTAGAACATCCCGCTAAATACTGCAGGTCTCTGGCAGAGTGCCCGTTCTGCAGTGCCACACATCATGTCGATACATCTTGCAGTCTTCCCCCCACTTGTCTTAATTGCAATGAAACTTGTCTGTTTCCGGCCAATGTCTAGTCTGTCTTAAAGAACGAGAAATCCGAGAAATCCGTTGTCTTAAGGAGAGCGAAGGCCTTATGATATGGCTGTCTCTCGGCTCTGCCTTCAGGGGAATCTTCCTCATGTTCCTTATTCTCGAGTAGCTAGGAAACCTCCAACCTTGATGGACTCCCCCACCTACCAGCTCCTCTGGTGCAAGTCTTCTTTGCACCTATCACCTGCGAAGTTGAACCTGTCTGCTAAGCCCAAGTCTCTTCGCATTCCTCCGGTGCTTACAATTTCCCAACAGTTCTCCTTTTCGGCCTCGATGCCTAGTTCTCGCCCCCTTTTTAACTCTCACACGAAGGTGGAAGTTCACCCCACTCGTGTAGTCCCATCTTCTGTTCCCCACCCAAACTTCTTCCCCAGTCCCTTCCAGCCTCCTTCCTCTCCTTTTCCACTGCAGGACTCTAATGTCCCCACTGGCACATCTCTCCAGGTTCATACTCCTTTCCCCTCTCAAACCTCTTTGGCTCCCTCCATAGTCTCCCTGGTCTCTACTTGCTCTACATCACCTGTTTCTGAAGTCATGGTATCGGCATCTTCCTTGTCCGTTGAAACACATGCTGTCTTCAATTATATTGCAGAGATGAAACCCTCGATGGACACCAGTGTGCCTCCTTGTGCCCTTTCTTATTTTTCACAACCCTCGCAACACTTTTCCTTCACAGTATTCTGATTCCTCCTTGCTTACATGCTTTCCGTTGCCTCCACACATTGACTTCACTGACCCTACTTGCCCGTAGATTTTATCGCTTCTCATTGTTAGCATACCTGTCTTTGTGAATAATGACTTATTTACAGTGGAATATTCGTGGCCTCAGGGGTAATTGGGGAGAGCTCCAGGTGTTGCTCTCCCAGTTTTCCCCGGTATGTGTCTGGTTACAATAGCCTAAAGTTCATTCAGCAGTTATCCGTCCTGTTGCAGGCTACGTGCTGTTGCATTCTTCTTATCCCTTTCCTGATGAAACTTTAAATGAGAGTGTACATTGGTATACCATTTCAACAGATCTTTGTTTGTTCTCAGCTGCGTTATACTTCAGCCCGTATTTATTTGCACAGGTGGTATACCGTTTTCTCTCTATATATCTCCCCTTCCCGTGCATTCTGTATCTCGGATGTTTCGTTCTTGATCTATGCTGCCACCCATCTTATGTGATTTTAACGCTCATCATTATCTTTGGGGAGGGTCCCACTGTGACTCGTGATTCGTTGGAGACTTTTCACTTCTCATCCTCTTCGTTTTAAATACGGGTGGTCCCACCTATTTTCTCTCTCGCACTCAGTCTCTTGCATCGATCTTTCTATCTGTTCCTCGTCAGTTGCCCTTGATTACGCTTGGTCTGTTCTCCCGGATTTGCATGAGTGATCACTTCTTATTATTCTTACTTTATGTATTCCTGACTGCCTCACAGCACCCGTTAGCAATTTGGACGAGCGAATTGGGACTAATACTCTCATCTTACTGGTTTTTGTGAGAACTCTTCTTTGTCATCTATTGATGAGCTGGTGCACTAGTTTTCGACCTGAGTTTTGACTGCAGTGTCAAGTTATTCCTCAAACCTCAGGCAAGCATTCTCAGATATGCATGCTTTGGTGGTCTCCTGCGTGTGCCCGTGCAATGCGTTTGAAACATGCTGCGTGGGGCCGTTATTGATATAATCGGACCGTAGATTGTCTTTTGGATAATAAGAGCAAGGGTATTCGCTTGCCGCGTCATAGGCGACGCTAAACGCACTTGTTGGCAGGACTACGTTTCTACTGTTACCTCGACTTCCCCTATGTGTGCGGTGTGAAAGAAGGTATGGAAGTTGTGTGGCAAATACTCTCCTGACCCAGCTCCCGTTTTGCGGGTTGCTGATGTTAGTGCTGCTAACCTCTTGAGGTTGCCGTGGAAATCGGGAATTATCTTGTCTGTGTCTCCCAAGGGCTTCACCTCTGTCCCTCGTTTCTCGCTATATATATATATATATATATATATATATATATATATATATATATATATATATATATATATATATATATATATATATATATATATATATATATATATATATATATAATGTGTGTGTGTCGTGCCTAATAGGTAAAACTTGCCATTCCGAATAAGGCAAGCGAAAATTTGTGGATGAAATAATTTCGCAAAAATCATTCAGAACTTAACGAAAAAAGTATATTTCATTGTGATTGTTTATTATTAAATTATTGTAAACTTACCTAAAATATATTTAGTTGGATTAAGCTGAATTAAATTGCGCTTGTCATAATAAGGTTAGGTATGCTTTCTAAGCTTCTTTTGGTACCAAATTATTAATTTTTACATTAACGTAAGTTAAAAAATATACCTTTAAACGTATAAGAGAAAATTTTAGAAAGGACTTAATTTTAAATGAGTTCTTGCTAGTTGACCAGTTCTATCTCTTCGGTCGCCTCCCCCCCCTCCACCCACACACACACACACACACACACACACACACACACACACACACACACACACACACACACATATATATATATATATATATATATATATATATATATATATATATATATATATATATATATATACATATATATATATTACCAAACTACGGCAGGCCAGGACACGACCATACGAACCTTGTACTGCCTCCAGAGACAGCACAATGCACACATCACCTTACCACTTGAGCCAGCGATCCTACAAGAACCAAGCACACAGCACGTAGATGTGTGTGTTTTTGCCTTGTGCTTGGTTCTTGTAGGATCGCTGGGTCAAGTGGTAAGGTGATGCGTGCATTGTGCTGTCTCTGGAGGCAGTACAAGGTTCGTAGGGTCGAGTCCTGGCCTACGGCAGTTTGGTAAATGATTTAAAATCACTTGTTTCGTGATTTTATTTATATATATATATATATATATATATATATATATATATATATATATATATATATATATATATATATATATATATATATATATATATATATATATATGCAATAAGATCACAGTAAACAGTTGATTTTAAAATATGCAAAACAACCACTGTGAAAGAGTAGTAAAATTCCAAGCGCTTTCGTGACTACTCACATTGTCACATTGACAATGTGAGTATTCACGAATGCGCTTGGAATTTCACTACTCTTTCACAGTGGTGGTTTTGCGCATATATATATATATATATATATATATATATATATATATATATATATATATATATATATATATATATAAATATATATATATATATATATATATATATATATACATATTTTATTATTATCACACTGGCCGATTCCCACCAAGGCAGGGTGGCCCGAAAAAGAAAAACTTTCACCATCATTCACTCCATCACTGTCTTGCCAGAAGGGTGCTTTACACTACAGTTTTTAAACTGCAACATTAACACCCCTCCTTCAGAGTGCAGGCACTGTACTTCCCATCTCCAGGACTCAAGTCCGGCCTGCCGGTTTCCCTGAATTCCTTCATAAATGTTACTTTGCTCACACTCCAACAGCACGTCAAGTATTAAAAACCATTTGTCTCCATTCACTCCTATCAAACACGCTCATGCATGCCTGCTGGAAGTCCAAGCCCCTCGCACACAAAACCTCCTTTACCCCCTCCCTCCAACCTTTCCTAGGCCGACCCCTACCCCGCCTTCCTTCCACTACAGACTGATACACTCTTGAAGTCATTCTGTTTCGCTCCATTCTCTCTACATGTCCGAACCACCTCAACAACCCTTCCTCAGCCCTCTGGACAACAGTTTTGGTAATCCCGCACCTCCTCCTAACTTCCAAACTACGAATTCTCTGCATTATATTCACACCACACATTGCCCTCAGACATGACATCTCCACTGCCTCCAGCCTTCTCCTCGCTGCAACATTCATCACCCACGCTTCACACCCATATAAGAGCGTTGGTAAAACTATACTCTCATACATTCCCCTCTTTGCCTCCAAGGACAAAGTTCTTTGTCTCCACAGACTCCTAAGTGCACCACTCACTCTTTTTCCCTCATCAATTCTATGATTCACCTCATCTTTCATAGACCCATCCGCTGACACGTCCACTCCCAAATATCTGAATACGTTCACCTCCTCCATACTCTCTCCCTCCAATCTGATATTCAATCTTTCATCACCTAATCTTTTTGTTATCCTCATAACCTTACTCTTTCCTGTATTCACCTTTAATTTTCTTCTTTTGCACACCCTACCAAATTCATCCACCAATCTCTGCAACTTCTCTTCAGAATCTCCCAAGAGCAGTGTCATCAGCAAAGAGCAGCTGTGACAACTCCCACTTTGTGTGTGATTCTTTATCTTTTAACTCCACGCCTCTTGCCAAGACCCTCGCATTTACTTCTCTTACAACCCCATCTATAAATATATTAAACAACCACGGTGACATCACACATCCTTGTCTAAGGCCTACTTTTACTGGGAAAAAATTTCCCTCTTTCCTACATACTCTAACTTGAGCCTCACTATCCTCGTAAAAACTCTTCACTGCTTTCAGTAACCTACCTCCTACACCATACACTTGCAACATCTGCCACATTGCCCCCCTATCCACCCTGTCATACGCCTTTTCCAAATCCATAAATGCCACAAAGACCTCTTTAGCCTTATCTAAATACTGTTCACTTATGTTTCACTGTAAACACCTGGTCCACACACCCCCTACCTTTCCTAAAGCCTCCTTGTTCATCTGCTATCCTATTCTCCGTCTTTCTCTTAATTCTTTCAATTATAACTCTATCATACACTTTACCAGGTACACTCAACAGACTTATCCCCCTATAATTTTTGCACTCTCTTTTATCCCCTTTGCCTTTATACAAAGGAACTATGCATGCTCTCTGCCAATCCCTAGGTACCTTACCCTCTTCCATACATTTATTAAATAATTGCACCAACCACTCCAAAACTATATCCCCACCTGCTTTTAACATTTCTATCTTTATCCCATCAATCCCGGCTGCCTTACCCCCTTTCATTTTACCTACTGCCTCACGAACTTCCCCCACACTCACAACTGGCTCTTCCTCACTCCTACAAGATGTTATTCCTCCTTGCCCTATACACGAAATCACAGCTTCCCTATCTTTATCAACATTTAACAATTCCTCAAAATACTCCCTCCATCTTCCCAATACCTCTAACTCTCCATTTAATAACTCTCCTCTCCTATTTTTAACTGACAAATCCATTTGTTCTCTAGGCTTTCTTAACTTGTTAATCTCACTCCAAAACTTTTTCTTATTTTCAACAAAATTTGTTGATAACATCTCGCCCACTCTCTCATTTGCTCTCTTTTTACATTGCTTCACCACTCTCTTAACCTTTCTCTTTTTTTCTCCATATACTCTTCCCTCCTTGCATCACTTCTACTTTGTAAAAACTTCTCATATGCTAACTTTTTCTCCCTTACTACTCTCTTTACATCATCATTCCACCAATCGCTCCTCTTCCCTCCTGCACCCACTTTCCTGTAACCACAAACTTCTGATGAACTCTCTAACACTACATTTTTAATCCTACCCCATACCTCTTCGACCCCATTGCCTATGCTCTCATTAGCCCTTCTATCCTCCAATAGCCTTTATATATATTTATATATATATATATATATATATATATATATATATATATATATATATATATATATATATATTATAATTTAATTATATGTAAACCTGAGATGACTTCTCTCGAAGATCATTATCAGATATTGTTTGATAAATAGTTCATGACAAGAAATTTACGACAATCGTGAGCAAATATGACTGCTATATTAAATTTTCAAGTGGCGCATCCATTGTTTATGGCGACTATTTCTGCCAGTTCTTGTGTTTGTTTCTTCTCAAATTCCGTTATCTGATCTACTATATACCTCTGCATAATTTACGTCCATAGATGACGTTCAAGTAGTGTTGGCGTATTCACTGAACATGATGTGTGACCAGACCTACAGTAGTTAACGACGAATCCTCAAGTTGGGGAGAGAGAGAAAACTTAAGAGGAAGTTCCGGTCTGTCTGTCCTTGACCATTATCAGGTCGGGACTCAGTAATAAGGACATAAGAAAGGAGGAACACTGCAAGCAGGCCTATTGGCCCATACTAGGCAGGTTCTATGAGAACATAATGGTCCAGGATCGATTACGTAGTCATCTAAAGTCTCCTCTTCCTTTCATGGGATAAGTGAAAATTCTTTCATCTACTTTATTGTTACTTTCCTTCGAGTTCTAGTTGCGTAAACGTGATGGAAATGAGTTGACTAGTTGAGTTTCGTAACCTTGTGAAAAGGGATTTTAGTGGTATCTTGAATCATTTTTAGCACTGAAGTGCCATCAACCACAAGGCAATGGTGTGGATTATTTTAACTTAGTGTGAGAAGTATTTATTTTTGTTGTACGATTGTTGGTTTAAATGGGTTTCACATTATAGTATTTTCTTTTGGCTTGCAAGTCTTAGTGTGTGTGGTTATATTTAACCTTTTTTTGCCAAAAATGCTGAAAGTTCTTATAGATCAAAGAGCTATGTAAACCTTGCAATTACTACAAAATAGCAGGGGAAAAAACACTTGTACTTATTTAAAAATCGTTAATGAATTCATTTGACGACTTCGAAACTCTAGCACTTGTTTAGTAGTGTACATTATTGTTAAATGAAAGTCCAGCATAGTTTGCATAATAAATGCATGTATTTTGCAATTAGTTAAGCTTTTGGGGATTAATTCACCACCCACTCGTATATAACTTTCTTTTTATATATAACTTGAAAATGATTATTACCTGCGCGCTTAAGTATAATAATAATACAAACTCGTTAATAATGAAACCTCACTTCATTAAGAGGTAAGGGACCGCTAGTTAATTAAGCAAATTGGGTGTGCTCTGGTGTAGTGGAAGTGTGTGTGTGATACCACTGTTAATGGTGCATCTACGTCTGTGAAGCTACCACCACTGCTGCTAATGCTGATGCTGCCAGTGCTGTTGCTTATGCCTCTACTGCTGCTTCATATGATGCCGTTACTGGTGCTTCTAATGGTGGTGGTGATGTTGCTTGTGATATTATTGATGCTACTGTGTGTGTGGTGTTGGCGCTGGTGTTACTGCCGCTTCCGTTTTTTCTGCCATTGTTATCGTTTATATTCACTCCAATATATTACAGTTGGTAACTTGTGAACCTTGTAAATATCGTAGTTCCAAATATCGATATCTTGTATATATGTATGTATGTATGTATATTATATATATATATATATATATATATATATATATATATATATATATATATATATATATATATATATATATATACACTAAAAAATTTATAGTACAATAATATTTCTGAAGTTCTTTGATTAGGCCAGATTGTGCTCACGCGCTGTATTAGTTACATAGTGCACTGTAACCCTAGTGAATGCAATGTGTGATACAGAGAAAACTTCAGAATAGAGCATGGCAAACAGTGTCAACTGAAACTGAAGTTTGCATAGTAAATGTCGAGTCCACACTCAGGAGGGGGCATGTGGTGCTTGAGGCCACACTCAAGAGGGAGTATATGGTGCTCGAGTCCGCACTTGGGAGGGCGTATGTGGTGCTCGAGTCCACACTTAGGAGGGGCATGTGGTGCGTGAAGACCAGAGCGTACCAGGTAATGGGGCATATCAGTCTCTGTTCAATTATTCTGAGATCGAGGTCAGGATCATGAGGCTCATCTGCTCTAATGGTTGGTGCCATTATGAGGAAGAATGTGTTTAGGCGAGGCAGTGCGGGAGCAGCAGCTAGGTGAGCAGGGCTTTGCGGAAATTGGGTCGTGGTCAGGATGCATCTCAATCACGTTGTAAATATTCTAGCGAGGAAAGAGCAATGATAACATAAATGGTGGGAACGGTGCCACTCTGCACCTTTAACTTAAGCTGCGCGAATATTTTATCAGCTTACATAGCTTGACCCCCAGATATACGTTTATTAAAACCAAATAATTTGTTTTATTGTATCCTTTCTCAAGATGATACGCATTTTCGCCTTAAACATTCGTATATTGAGAGGTGTGGACAACTAGGTTAATTCGTGCCTGCAAAAGTGTATCAAGCTCTTTTGATATTGGTATGGCTCCATGAAGGAAATTGAAGATGCTGAAGTTGGCGTGAAGCAACTGAGCAGTGAGTTTCGGTCTCACTCGAGATTAAGAGCAAGAGTGCTTTTACACACAAAGGGCAACGCCTTACAAAGCAAAGAATTATTTTCTTATATACCAGGCACTAGAAACTTTCATTATCATGGAATATGAACCAAGCCTTGATAATCAGAACAGGCGAGGATCCTACGCCAACACTCTTTGACCTTGTCAAATTTATCTGACCTGCGACCCTATCTAAATGGCTTAAAATTTACTGTACCCATATGCTGTTGGCTGTAGATCCCGCCAAACTCTACCCTTGTATAGTTTATAAGCTTGAGAAACAATGAGTACGAAATCCGATTCTTTGTACAGAATTTTAGAGCTTAATTCTCCTAGGCTGCAGTGATGTGTGCGCCTGGGAGCTTCAACGTTGGAAAAACATAGACGCAAAAAGAGTGAACAAAACTTTTGCAGTCATCTTTAAAAATATAAACCTTAAGTTATAGGAATGGTCTGACCTATTGTTACTTAAAATTAACTGCAAAAAAAATGCATTATCATGATGATAGGTGACAGGTGGCACATGGCATCGTATTAATTGAGAAATTATCACTTCCCTGGAGTCGAAAAAACAGAAGGTACTGGAGTGAATATTACACCAAATTCATGTGCGGCACTCATGCAAGATAAGAATACAAACCTAATATACGAGAATACTGTGGACCTTGGATTCCACCACTTCTAGCACATGAGGAAACATGGGTGGAGAGATGTACAAGACACGGGGCACCCTTCCAAACACACCCTCACACATCCTTGTACAGCAAGTGCTAGTGTTTTCGTTGGCACATTGTTGACGCTGGAGCACTTCTACAAAATAATTTGGGGGTTAAGAATTAGTACGCACAATCGTATGCGCATCTGTGTCTTGCTTAGCGGACATAAGCTTGAGCCTTCACCACTACTTGCTCTGAATGACCCTATGCCCCTCTTCACAGTGACTAAATGAATAAATAATTTTTTTTTTCCCAGCAGAGACAAAACATGGAACTCATACTCTGCGGAATTTGATTTTCTTAGCATCTTAATTAATCTGTGTTGCTCAAAGTTTTTTATCACCATCCCACTCATGTGTTTCTCCAAAATTTTATCATCCCACTCAGGATGTGCTTTTCCAAGATATTATCAACATCCTTCTTAGAATGTGCTGCTTCAAGAAGTAATCAGCATACTACTCATGATGTGCTTCTCTAAGATCTTATCAACATATCACTCAGGGTCTTCTGCTCTAAAAGCTCTACCAACGCAACATAAATATAATAATGTAGTTTGTAATAAATCTTTTATTATGCATCTGGTAGTAGCATTCATCAACATCTCTGTTCCCAAAACTGTTTCTTTATCATTTCTAAATCTGATATTGTGCTGGATTGGCTACTGGTAGATAATCGTAATTAGTAACGGCAGTGATACTCTTAGATAAGATTGCTGCACTTGTAAAGATATTAACGTATTTCTGTTGATTGAAACAACCAAGGATGGAGCTAATATAGTAAATAACATTTAAATTTGAGGGGGGGGGGGGCTGATATTGCTTAGTCATGTTTACTCACAGGATAAGTAATGCTGCCCAATAAACTCTCCACGTGAGACAAAATCTTAATCCATATATCGCTTTATTTATGCCTGTTGTTCATTTGCACACTTCAGTTATACCTACAGTAAGTCAGTCCTTTAATAAAATGTGGTAAAAGTATACTGCCAGATCGACTGATTCTTTGTACACTAATAGTAACCCACTACTTGATTTTGTTCTCTGTGACGGGAGTTTTCCCTTTACTCTCCTCCCATGTATTTCATACATTACTCTACGAACAATTATTTTTTAACAAAACGGTTGATTTTTACCAACGCTGGGAGATCTAAAAGTAAAATACACAAATAGTTGCTTCCTAGATTTCCATTTCTACGTGAACATCTTGACTCTCCGACCAATCGAATCGCCACACAGCTTTGAACGTCTAAACACCGTACCTTACATCTCAAAATCTTAATTAAATCTGACTAATCGATTTCTTGAATACTTTCAAAGATGTTGCCATTCTCACATTACAACAGTTCACCAAATCTCACAAACTGATTGTCTCTACCTTGATCCAACACGCACTTGCATGCCTACTGCATTCTCAAGCTCCTATTTTTGAATACCTAGTTCTCACCCTCCCTCCCATCCATCCTGCAGACGTTCCTACACCTCTTTTTATCCATTTCAGATTTATACACCCTCTTGATTAACCCATCTTACTCCATCTTTCTTATAAATTACCGAACCATCTCAGTAACTCATCAACTCTGAATATACCCTTCTTGCCACCATTATCCTGTGCATAATATTCACACCATATATTGATTTCAGACAAGACCTCTTCACTGCCTCCCACCTCAAGCTTCCTGCTTGCTCTAACATTCAAAGATCAAGTTTCACGCCTATGCAGAAGTGTTTAGCACCACTATAAAATGCAATATTCCCTCATTTTGCATTCATTGACACAACCTCTTATTTTTTAGAAATTCCTTAAAACACCTAATTCTTCTCACCAACTATTCTGTGATTATTAGGTAAATGAATATGCGTAAAGTTTAACGAGACATAACATTCTGTGATTAAACTGAAAGTCCATAGATTCATCTGCAGGCACAACAATTTCCAAATATCGACATATGAGTATTCACTTTTTCAATATTCACCCTCCAGCAGATTTTGCCAGAGGCCGTTTTTCAAACGCTCCTATCACAGTATTTTATTCTCTAGTCTTATTTTCATCACCTTTGGAGTTTATTTTCCACTTTCTTCTTCAACAAAACCTGAACTCTTCCACCAGTGTTTCAGAAAAACGGTAAAGAACGAGTTTAACTTCACAATAATAAAATACCCGAAACTTCAACTCAGGACCAAGTGTGTGCTAAGTCTGTGCTCTACCACAGAACTGTGAAATTTATAGTGCATTTGAACCACTTGCTTTTTTGTTGCGCAAATATTCCAACAACCTTTGCAACTTCTTGTTGCTAATCTTGCAACAACCCTGTGTTATCAAGAAAGAGCAAGTGTGAAATTTACCACTTTATATCCCAGACACTGTAGTATTCATTTATTTTACGATACCTGTTAAGACATTAAACAACAGTGATAAAACACACTAGTCTGCTGCTCACCTATACTGGAAAATACTTTTTTTACATGCCTAATTAGGAGCCTCATTAAATTTTTTTTTACAGTTTTTAATGACTTTTCTGTACCCTCGTGGCATTAATCAATTCGCTTCGCTATTTATAAAGTCTCCCTCTTCTGGATGAATGTAATTAACAGCTCTTTTTTCCATATCTATTTACAGCTTATTTGTATGCTTTGCCACAAACACTAGATCCACACACGCCCTTTCTTTCATGAAACAATCTTAAAACGTTACATTTATACGTCTTTTTTTTTCATGAACACAGTCTCGCACGAACACACACACTAACACACACACCAGGCGCGTATAACAGGAAGGGCGCTGCCATGGATCAGAGAATACCTGACAGGGAGGCAACAACGAGTCATGGCACGTGATGTATCACAGTGGGCACCTGTGACGAGCGGGGTCCCACAGGGGTCGGTCCTAGGAACGGTGCTATTTCTAATATATGTTAATGACATGATGGAAGGGTTAGACTCAGAAGTGTCCCTGTTCACAGATAATGTGAAGTTATTGGGGAGAATTAAATCAGATGAGGATCAAGTAGGACTTCAAAGAGACCTGGACAGGCTGGACACCTGGTCCAGCAACTGGCTTCTCGAATTTAACCCCGCCAAATGCAAAGTCATGAAGATCGGAGAAGGGCAAAGAAGACCGCAGACAGAGTATAGGCTAGGAGCCAAAGACTGCAAACCTCACTCAAGGAGAAAGATCTTGGGGTGAGTGTAACACCAAGCACGTCTCCGGAAGCACACATCAACTGCTGCAGCATATGGGTACCTAGCAAATCTGAGAATAGCGTTCCGATGCCTTAGGAATCGTTCAAGACACTGTACACCGTGTACGTCGGGCCCATACTGAAGTATGCAGCACCTGTTTGGAACCCGCACTTGATCAAGAAGTTAGAGAAAGTGCAAAGGTTTGCGACAAGGTTAGTTCCAGAGCTAAGGGGAATGTCCTACGAAGAAAGGTTAAGAGAAATCGGTCTGACGACACTGATGGACAGGAGGGTTAGGGAAGACATGATAACAACATACAAAATACTGCGTGGAATAGACAAGGTGGACAGAGACAGGGTGTTTCAGAGAGGTAACACAGAAACAAGAGATCACAATTGGAAGTTGAAGACCCAGACGAGTCAAAGGGATGGCTGAAGAAATACTTCCTAACATAGAGTAGTCAGGAAGTGGAATAGCCTAGCAAGTGAGATAGTGGAGGCAGGAACCATACATAGCTTTAAGATGAGATATGATATAGCTCATGGAGCAGGGAGAGAGAGGACCTAATAGCACTCAGTGGAGAGGCAGGGCCAGGAGCTGAGTCTCGACCCCT